>NC_068427.1:49295217-49649076 GCF_023373465.1 Oncorhynchus keta
CATGTTGTGTATATGTGGGGGTATTGAACATGTTGTGGATACGTGGGGGTATTGAACATGTTGTGGATATGTGGTGGTATTGAACATGTTGTGTATATGTGGGGGTATTGAACATGTTGTGGATATGTGGGGGTATTGAGCATGTTGTGGATATGTGGTGGTATTGAACATGTTGTGGATATGTGGAGGTATTGAACATGTTGTGGATATGTGGTGGTATTGAACATGTTGTGGATATGTGGTGGTATTGAACATGTTGTGGATATGTGGTGGTATTGAGCATGTTGTGAATATGTGGTGGTATTGAACATGATGTGGATATGTGGTGGTATTGAACATGATGTGGATATGTGGTGGTATTGATTATGTTTTGGATATGTGGTGGTATTGAACATGTTGTGGATATGTGGTGGTATTGAACATGTTGTAGATATGTGGTGGTATTGAGCATGTTGTGGATATGTGGAGGTATTGAACATGTTGTGGATATGTGGTGGTATTGAACATGTTGTGGATATGTGGTGGTATTGAACATGTTGTGGATATGTGGTGGTATTGAACATGTTGTGTATATGTGGAGGTATTGAACATGGTGATATGGTGGTATTGAGCATGTTGTGGATATGTGGAGGTATTGAACATGTTGTGGATATGTGGTGGTATTGAACATGTTGTGGATATGTGGTGGTATTGAGCATGTTGTGAATATGTGGTGGTATTGAACATGATGTGGATATGTGGTGGTATTGAACATGTTGTGGATATGTGGTGGTATTGAACATGTTGTAGATATGTGGTGGTATTGAACATGTTGTAGATATGTGGTGGTATTGAACATGTTGTAGATATGTGGTGGTATTGAACATGTTGTAGATATGTGGTGGTATTGAACATGTTGTGGATATGTGGTGGTATTGAACATGGGGATATGTGGTGGTATTGAACATGTTGTGGATATGTGGTGGTATTGAACATGTTGTGGATATGTGGTGGTATTGAACATGTTGTGGTATTGAACATGTTGTGTTGTGGATATGTGGTGGTATTGAATATGGGGATATGTGGTGGTATTGAACATGTTGTAGATATGTGGTGGTATTGAACATGTTGTGTTGTGGATATGTGGTGATATTGAACATGTTGTGAATATGTGGTGGTATTGAACATGATGTGGATATGTGGTGGTATTGAACATGTTGTAGATATGTGGTGGTATTGAACATGTTGTGGATATGTGGTGGTATTGAACATGTTGTGGATATGTGGTGGTATTGAACATGTTGTGGATATGTGGTGGTATTGAACATGTTGTGGATATGTGGTGGTATTGAACATGTTGTGTATATGTGGAGGTATTGAACATGTTGTGGATATGTGGTGGTATTGAACATGTTGTGGATATGTGGTGGTATTGAACATGTTGTGTATATGTGGAGGTATTGAACATGTTGTGGATATGTGGTGGTATTGAACATGTTGTGGATATGTGGTGGTATTGAACATGGGGATATGTGGTGGTATTGAACATGTTGTAGATATGTGGTGGTATTGAACATGTTGTGGATATGTGGTGGTATTGAACATGTTGTGTATATGTGGTGGTATTGAACATGTTGTGTATATGTGGTGGTATTGAACATGTTGTGTATATGTGGTGGTATTGAACATGTTGTGATATGTGGTGGTATTGAACATGTTGTAGATATGTGGTGGTATTGAACATGTTGTGGATACGTGGTGGTATTGAACATGTTGTGGATACGTGGTGGTATTGAACATGTTGTGGATATGTGGTGATATTGAACATGTTGTGGATATGTGGTGGTATTGAACATGTTGTGTATATGTGGTGGTATTGAACATGTTGTGGATATGTGGTGGTATTGAACATGTTGTGGATATGTGGTGGTATTGAACATGTTGTGTGTGGATATGTGGTGGTATTGAACATGTTGTGGATATGGGGTGGTATTGAGCATGTTGTGGATATGTGGTGGTATTGAACATGTTGTGGATATGTGGTGGTATTGAACATGTTGTGGATATGTGGTGGTATTGAACATGTTGTGGATATGTGGTGGTATTGAACATGTTGTGGATATGTGGTGGTATTGAACATGTTGTGAATATGTGGTGGTATTGAACATGATGTGGATATGTGGTGGTATTGAACATGATGTGGATATGTGGTGGTATTGATTATGTTTTGGATATGTGGTGGTATTGAACATGTTGTGGATATGTGGTGGTATTGAACATGTTGTAGATATGTGGTGGTATTGAGCATGTTGTGGATATGTGGAGGTATTGAACATGTTGTGGATATGTGGTGGTATTGAACATGTTGTGGATATGTGGTGGTATTGAACATGTTGTGGATATGTGGTGGTATTGAACATGTTGTGTATATGTGGAGGTATTGAACATGGTGATATGTGGTGGTATTGAGCATGTTGTGGATATGTGGAGGTATTGAACATGTTGTGGATATGTGGTGGTATTGAACATGTTGTGGATATGTGGTGGTATTGAGCATGTTGTGAATATGTGGTGGTATTGAACATGATGTGGATATGTGGTGGTATTGAACATGTTGTGGATATGTGGTGGTATTGAACATGTTGTAGATATGTGGTGGTATTGAACATGTTGTAGATATGTGGTGGTATTGAACATGTTGTAGATATGTGGTGGTATTGAACATGTTGTAGATATGTGGTGGTATTGAACATGTTGTGGATATGTGGTGGTATTGAACATGGGGATATGTGGTGGTATTGAACATGTTGTGGATATGTGGTGGTATTGAACATGTTGTGGATATGTGGTGGTATTGAACATGTTGTGGTATTGAACATGTTGTGTTGTGGATATGTGGTGGTATTGAACATGGGGATATGTGGTGGTATTGAACATGTTGTAGATATGTGGTGGTATTGAACATGTTGTGTTGTGGATATGTGGTGATATTGAACATGTTGTGAATATGTGGTGGTATTGAACATGATGTGGATATGTGGTGGTATTGAACATGTTGTAGATATGTGGTGGTATTGAACATGTTGTAGATATGTGGTGGTATTGAACATGTTGTGGATATGTGGTGGTATTGAACATGTTGTGGATATGTGGTGGTATTGAACATGTTGTGGATATGTGGTGGTATTGAACATGTTGTGGATATGTGGTGGTATTGAACATGTTGTGTATATGTGGAGGTATTGAACATGTTGTGGATATGTGGTGGTATTGAACATGTTGTGGATATGTGGTGGTATTGAACATGTTGTGGATATGTGGTGGTATTGAACATGTTGTGGATATGTGGTGGTATTGAACATGTTGTGGATATGTGGTGGTATTGAACATGGGGATATGTGGTGGTATTGAACATGTTGTAGATATGTGGTGGTATTGAACATGTTGTGGATATGTGGTGGTATTGAACATGTTGTGTATATGTGGTGGTATTGAACATGTTGTGTATATGTGGTGGTATTGAACATGTTGTGTATATGTGGTGGTATTGAACATGTTGTGGATATGTGGTGGTATTGAACATGTTGATATGTGGTGGTATTGAACGTGTTGTAGATATGTGGTGGTATTGAACATGTTGTGGATACGTGGTGGTATTGAACATGTTGTGGATATGTGGTGATATTGAACATGTTGTGGATATGTGGTGGTATTGAACATGTTGTGTATATGTGGTGGTATTGAACATGTTGTGGATATGTGGTGGTATTGAACATGTTGTGGATATGTGGTGGTATTGAACATGTTGTGTTGTGGATATGTGGTGGTATTGAACATGTTGTGTTGTGGATATGGGGTGGTATTGATTATGTTGTGGATATGTGGTGGTATTGAACATGTTGTGGATATGTGGTGGTATTGAACATGTTGTGGATATGTGGTGGTATTGAACATGTTGTGGATATGTGGTGGTATTGAACATGTTGTGGATATGTGGTGGTATTAAACATGTTGTGGATATGTGGTGTTATTGAACATGTTGTGGATATGTGGTGGTATTGAACATGTTGTGTTATTGAACATGTTGTGTTGTGTATATGTGGTGGTATTGAACATGTTGTGTTGTGGATATGGGGTGGTATTGATTATGTTGTGGATATGTGATGGTATTGAACATGTTGTGTTATTGAACATGTTGTGGATATGTGGTGGTATTGAACATGTTGTGTTATTGAACATGTTGTGGATATGTGGTGGTATTGAACATGTTGCGTTGTGGATATGTGGAGGTATTGAAGATGTTGTTGATATGTGGAGGTATTGAACATGTTGTTGATATGTGGAGGTATTGAACATGTTGTGGATATGTGGAGGTATTGAACATGTGGATATGTGGTAGTATTGAACATGTTGTGGATATGTGGTGGTATTGAACATGTTGTGGATATGTGGTGGTATTGAACATGTTGTGGATATGTGGTGGTATTGAACATGTTGTAGATATGTGGTGGTATTGAACATGTTGTAGATATGTGGTGGTATTGAACATGTTGTAGATATGTGGTGGTATTGAACATGTTGTAGATATGTGGTGGTATTGAACATGTTGTAGATATGTGGTGGTATTGAACATGTTGTGGATATGTGGTGGTATTGAACATGTTGTGGATATGTGGTGGTATTGAACATGTTGTAGATATGTGGTGGTATTGAACATGTTGTAGATATGTGGTGGTATTGAACATGTTGTAGATATGTGGTGGTATTGAACATGTTGTGGATATGTGGTGGTATTGAACATGTTGATATGTGGTGGTATTGAACGTGTTGTAGATATGTGGTGGTATTGAACATGTTGTAGATATGTGGTGGTATTGAACATGTTGTAGATATGTGGTGGTATTGAACATGTTGTAGATATGTGGTGGTATTGAACATGTTGTGGATATGTGGTGGTATTGAACATGTTGTGGATATGTGGTGGTATTGAACATGTTGTAGATATGTGGTGGTATTGAACATGTTGTGGATATGTGGTGGTATTGTATTGAACATGTTGTGGATATGTGGTGGTATTGAACATGTTGTAGATATGTGGTGGTATTGAACATGTTGTAGATATGTGGTGGTATTGAACATGTTGTAGATATGTGGTGGTATTGAACATGTTGTGGATATGTGGTGGTATTGAACATGTTGTGGATATGTGGTGGTACTGAACATGTTGTGGATATGTGGAGGTATTGACCATGTTGTGTTGTGGATATGTGGTGGTATTGAACATGTTGTGGATATGTGTAGGTATTGAACATGGTGTGTTTATGTGTTGGTATTGAATATGTTGTTGATATGTGGTGGTATTGAACATGTTGTGGATATGTGGTGGTATTGAACATGTTGTGGATATGTGGTGGTATTGAACATGGTGTGTTTATGTGTTGGTATTGAACATGTTGATATGTGTTGGTATTGAACATGTTGTTGATATGTGGAGGTATTGAACATGTTGTTGATATGTGGTGGTATTGAACATGTTGTGTATATGTGGTGGTATTGAACATGTTGTGTATATGTGTTGGTATTGAACATGTTGTGTATATGTGGTGGTATTGAACATGTTGTTGATATGTGGTGGTATTGAACATGTTGTTGATATGTGTTGGTATTGAACATGTTGTGTATATGTGTTGGTATTGAACATGGGGATATGTGGTGGTATTGAACATGTTGTTGATATGTGGTGGTATTGAGCATGTTGTGGATATGTGGAGGTATTGAACATGGTGTAGATATGTGTTGGTATTGAACATGTTGTTGATATGTGTTGGTATTGAACATGTTGTGTATATGTGTTGGTATTGAACATGATGTAGATATGTGGAGGTATTGAACATGGTGTGTTGTTGATATGTGGTGTTATTGAACATGTTGTGGATATGTGGTGGTATTGAACATGATGTAGATATGTGGAGGTATTGAACATGTTGTGTATATGTGGGGGTGTAGGGATGTTATATGATGTACTGTTTTATCTTTAGCTCATTCAGAACAAACAGTTAACTGTTGTTTTATAGCTAATGGGGATCCCTAATAAACCCCAGGAAGAGTAGCTAATGGGGTTCCCTAATAAACCCCAGGAAGAATAGCTAATGGGGATCCCTAATAAACCCCAGGAAGAGTAGCTAATGGGGTTCCCTAATAAACCCCAGGAAGAATAGCTAATGGGGATCCCTAATAAACCCCAGGAAGAGTAGCTAATGGGGATCCCCAATAAACCCCAGGAAGAGTAGCTAATGGGGAACCCTAATAAACCCCAGGAAGAGTAGCTAATGGGGATCCCTAATAAACCCCAGGAAGAGTAGCTAATGGGGATCCCTAATAAACCCCAGGAAGAGTAGCTAATGGGGATCCCTAATAAACACCAGGAAGAATAGCTAATGGGGATCCCTAATAAACCCGAGGAAGAGTAGCTAATGGGGTTCCCTAATAAACCCGAGGAAGAGTAGCTAATGGGGTTCCCTAATAAACCCCAGGAAGAGTAGCTAATGGGGATCCCTAATAAACCCCAGGAAGAATAGCTAATGGGGATCCCTAATAAACCCCAGGAAGAATAGCTAATGGGGATCCCTAATAAACCCCAGGAAGAGTAGCTAATGGGGATCCCTAATGGGGATCCCTAATAAACCCGAGGAAGAGTAGCTAATGGGGTTCCCTAATAAACCCCAGGAAGAGCAGCTAATGGGGTTCCTAATAAACCCCAGGAAGAGTAGCTAATGGGGATCCCTAATAAACCCCAGAAAGAGTAGCTAATGGGGTTCCCTAATAAACCCCAGAAAGAATAGCTAATGGGGATTCCTAATAAACCCCAGGAAGAGAAGCTAATGGGGATTCCTAATAAACCCCAGGAAGAGTAGCTAATGGGGATTCCTAATAAACCCCAGGAAGAGAAGCTAATGGGGTTCCCTAATAAACCCCAGGAAGAGTAGCTAATGGGGATCCCTAATAAACCCCAGGAAGAGAAGCTAATGGGGTTCCCTAATAAACCCCAGGAAGAGTAGCTAATGGGGATCCCTAATAAACCCCAGGAAGAGAAGCTAATGGGGTTCCCTAATAAACCCCAGGAAGAGTAGCTAATGGGGTTCCCTAATAAACCCCAGGAAGAGAAGCTAATGGGGATTCCTAATAAACCCCAGGAAGAGTAGCTAATGGGGATCCCTAATAAACCCCAGGAAGAGTAGCTAATGGGCATCCCTAATAAATACAAATACACCATCTCCCCATAACAGTAGTAGTGAGAGAGAAGATAATTGTAGGGTTACATGATCTCCCCATAGCAGTACAGGGTAGTGGCAAATAAGCACGGCACAGAACGAAGGGTTACAGTGTCCTCACGTAATTCAAGCTCTGACACAGCATTTGAAACAGGCAGATAATTTATTATGACTATGACTTACTTTGTCAGCAGCTGCCAGCAGGTTGTCGGCCATCTTCTCCAGGTTGGGAGCTTTCCCTGTGTAGATGAATCCCATCATCTCCTTAAACACGCCTGGCTCCACATCACTGATGTCCACACGGTTCTGAGACAGGACAATAGTGTTTGAAATCCCTGTGTCCACTATGTGGAGTAAAGCGGTAGTATCTTTAATCTCTGGAACGGTCATTCAGGTAAATAAAACTAGACCCACCTTTTTACTCTCCTCCATCTCATGTTCAAACATGGCGTTAAAGACGGGGGATCTCGCTGTCAATCAAAGACAACAACAGCAGTAAGATTCGAGGCAAAAACCCCATAACATATTAACACATTTTCATGTTGCAGCTCCTGGCAATATTCAATTAGGGTCAGGGGATTAGAACCCAGGTACTGCTGGACGGAGAGTAAGGGAGATAGCCAGAGGGAGGGGAGGGCTAGGGTCAGGGGATTAAAACCCAGGTACTGCTGGAGGAAAGGTATTACCTGCTAGCATGGATTTGTGTGCCTTAAACTCCTGCCCTCTCACATAACGGGAACTAGTAGTTTAGTTGTAATGGTGCAGTAGTGGTGGTGTAGTAGTAGTGGTGGTGTAGTAGTAGTGGTGGTGTAGTAGTAGTGGTGGTGTCGTAGTAGTGGTGGTGTCGTAGTAGTGGTAATGGTGTCGTAGTAGTGGTGTAGTGGTAGTAGGGGTGGTGTAGTAGTGGTGGTGTAGTAATAGTGGTGATGTAGTAGTAGTGGTGGTGTCGTAGTAGTAGTAATGGTGTCGTAATAGTAGTGGTGGTGTAGTAGTAGTGGTGGTGTCGTAGTAGTAGTAATGGTGTCGTAATAGTAGTGGTGGTGTAGTAGTAGTAATGGTGTCGTAATAGTAGTGGTGGTGTAGTAGTAGTGGTGTAGTAGTAGTAGTAATGGTGTCGTAATAGTAGTGGTGGTGTAGTAGTAGTAGTGGTGGTGCAGTAGTAGTGGTGTAGTAGTAGTAGTAATGGTGTAGTAGTAGTGGTGGTGTAGTAATAGTGGCGGTGTAGTAATAGTGGTGGTGTTGTGGTGGTGTCGTAATAGTGGTGGTGTAGTACTAGTGGTGGTGTAGTAGTAGTGGTGTCGTAATAGTGGTGTAGTAGTAGTAGTAGTAGTGGTGCAGTAGTGGTGGTGTAGTAGTAGTGGTGGTGTAGTAATAGTGGTGATATAGTAGTAGTGGTGGTGTAGTAGTAGTAGTGGTGGTGTAGTAGTAGTAGTGGTGTAGTGGTGGTGTAGTAGTAGTGGCGGTGTAGTAGTAGTGGTGGTGTAGTAGTAGCGGTGGTGTAGTAGTAGTGGTGGTGTAGTAGTAGTGGTGGTGTAGTAGTAGCGGTGGTGTAGTAGTAGCGGTGGTGTAGTAATAGTGGTGGTGTAGTAATAGTGGCGATATAGTAGTAGTGGTGGTGTAGTAGTAGTAGTGGTGGTGTAGTAGTAGTGGTGGTGTAGTAGTGGTAGTGGTGGTGTAGTAGTAGTGGTGGTGTAGTAGTAGTGGTGGTGTAGTAGTAGCGGTGGTGTAGTAGTAGCGGTGGTGTAGTAATAGTGGTGGTGTAGTAATAGTGGCGATATAGTAGTAGTGGTGGTGTAGTAGTAGTAGTAGTAGTAGTGGTGTAGTAGTAGTAGTGGTGGTGTAGTAGTAGTAGTGGTGGTGTAGTAGTAGTGGTGGTGTAGTAGTAGCGGTGGTGTAGTAGTAGCGGTGGTGTAGTAATAGTGGCGATATAGTAGTAGTGGTGGTGTAGTAGTAGTAGTAGTGGTGTAGTAGTAGTAGTGGTGGTGTAGTAGTAGTAGTGGTGGTGTAGTAGTAGTGGTGGTGTAGTAGTAGTGGTGGTGTAGTAGTAGTGGTGGTGTAGTAGTAGTGGTGGTGATATAGTAGTGGTGGTGTAGTAGTAGTGGTGGTGTAGTAGTAGTGGTGGTGTAGTAGTAGTGGTGGTGTAGTAGTAGCGGTGGTGTAGTAGTAGTGGTGGTGTAGTAGTGGTGGTGTAGTAGTAGTAGTGGTGGTGTAGTAGTAGTAGTGGTGGTGTAGTAGTGGTGGTGTAATAGTAGTGGTGGTGTAGTAGTAGTAGTGGTGTAGTAGTAGTAGTGGTGGTGTAGTAGTAGCGGTGGTGTAGTAGTAGTAGTGGTGGTGTAGTAGTAGTAGTGGTGTAGTGGTGGTGTAGTAGTAGTGGTGGTGTAGTAATAGTGGTGATGTAGTAGTAGTGGTGGTGTCGTAGTAGTGGTAATGGTGTCGTAGTAGTGGTGTAGTGGTAGTAGTGGTGTAGTATTAGTAATGGTGTCGTAATAGTGGTGTAATAGTAGTAGTGGTGTAGTAGTAGTAGTAATGGTGTTGTAATAGTAGTGGTGGTGTAGTAGTAGTAATGGTGTTGTAATAGTAGTGGTGGTGTAGTAGTAGTGGTGTAGTAGTAGTAGTAATGGTGTCGTAATAGTAGTGGTGGTGTAGTAGTAGTAGTGGTGGTGTAGTAGTAGTGGTGTAGTAGTAGTAGTAATGGTGTCGTAATAGTAGTGGTGGTATAATAGTAGTGGTGGTGTAGTAATAGTGGCGGTGTAGTAATAGTGGTGGTGTTGTGGTGGTGTCGTAATAGTGGTGGTGTAGTAGTAGTGGTGGTGTAGTAGTAGTGGTGGTGTCGTAATAGTGGTGGTGTTGTGGTGGTGTCGTAATAGTGGTGGTGTAGTAGTAGTGGTATAGTAGTAGTAGTGGTGGTGTAGTAGTAGTGGTGGTGTAGTAGTAATGGTGTCGTAATAGTGGTGTAGTAGTAGTAGTAGTAGTGGTGCAGTAGTGGTGGTGTAGTAGTAGTGGT
Organism: Oncorhynchus keta; assembly: GCF_023373465.1. Lineage (NCBI taxonomy): Eukaryota > Metazoa > Chordata > Actinopteri > Salmoniformes > Salmonidae > Oncorhynchus > Oncorhynchus keta. The sequence goes on from NC_068427.1 coordinate 49,305,472, forward strand.
GGTGTAGTAATAGTGGTGATATAGTAGTAGTGGTGGTGTAGTAGTAGTAGTAGTGGTGGTGTAGTAGTAGTAGTGGTGTAGTGGTGGTGTAGTAGTAGTGGTGGTGTAGTAGTAGTGGTGGTGTAGTAGTAGCGGTGGTGTAGTAGTAGCGGTGGTGTAGTAGTAGTGGTGATATAGTAGTAGTAGTGGTGGTGTAGTAGTAATGGTGTAGTAGTGGTGTAGTAGTAGTAGTAGTAGTGGTGCAGTAGTGGTGGTGTAGTAGTAGTGGTGGTGTAGTAATAGTGGTGATATAGTAGTAGTGGTGGTGTAGTAGTAGTAGTGGTGGTGTAGTAGTAGTAGTGGTGTAGTGGTGGTGTAGTAGTAGTGGTGGTGTAGTAGTAGTGGTGGTGTAGTAGTAGCGGTGGTGTAGTAGTAGCGGTGGTGTAGTAGTAGTGGTGGTGTAGTAATAGTGTTGGTGTAGTAATAGTGGTGATATAGTAGTAGTGGTGGTGTAGTAGTAGTGGTGGTGTAGTAGTAGTAGTGGTGGTGTAGTAGTAGTGGTGGTGTAGTAGTAGTGGTGGTGTAGTAGTAGCGGTGGTGTAGTAGTAGTGGTGGTGTAGTAATAGTGGTGATATAGTAGGTAGTAGTAGTAGTATTGTAGTAGTACTAGCAGTAGAAGTAGTGTATTAGTGGTGTAGTAGTAGTGGTAGTGTAGCAAAAGTTTAGTAGCTATGTATTAGTAGCAGTGTATTCGTTATGTAGTTGTGTAGTAGTAGTAGTGTAGCAGTAGTAGTATTGTAGTAGTGGTGGTGTAGTAGTGGTAGTATTGGTGTAGTAGTTGTAGTAGTGTATACGTGATGTAGTAGTAGTAGTAGTGGTGTAGTAATATTATTGTGGTAGAAGTGTAGCAGTAGTTAAGCAGTGGTTTAGTAGAAATAGTGTTGTAGTAGTAGAAGTAGTAGTAGTAGTAGAAGAAAAGTATTGGTGGTGTAGTAGTTGAGTAGCAGTAGTTTAGTAGTGGTGTAGTAGTAATAGTGTATTTGTGATGTAGTAGCAGAAGTGTCGCAGTAGAGTAGTAGTAGTAGTAGCAGTTTAGTGGTGGTGCAGTAGTAGTGGTGTTGTAGTAATAGTGTATTAGTGATGTAGTAGTACTGTAGCAGTAGTTTAGTAGTAGTGTATTAGTGGTGTAGCAAAAGTATTGTAGTAGTAGTAGTAGTAGTAGTAGTAGTGTAGTGGTAGTGTAGCAGCAGTTTAGTAATGTAGCAGTAGTGGTGTAGTAGTGTATTAGTGATGTAGTAGTACTGTAGCAGTAGTTTAGTAGTAGTGTATTAGTCTTGTAGCAGTAGTTTAGTAGTGGTGCAGCAGTATTGTAGTAATGTAGCAGTAGTTTAGTACTGTTGTAGTAGTGTATTAGTGATGTAGTAGTACTGTAGCAGTAGTTTAGTAGTAGTGTAGCAGTAGTATTGTAGTAGTGTATTGGTGGTGTAGCAGTAGTGTAGTATTGGTGTAGTAGTAGTAGTAGATGTATTGTAGTAGTAGTAGTAGTAGTGTTGTTGTAACATAAGTAATGTCTTGGTGTAGTAGTAGTAGTAGTGTATTAGTGATGTAGTAGTAGCAGTGTAGCAGTAGTTTAGTCGTAGTGTATTAGTGGTGTAGCAGTAGTATTGTAGTAGCAGTAGTAGTATATTGGTGGTGTAGTATTAGTAGCAGTGTATTAGTGGTGTAGTAGTAGTAGTGTAGCAGTAGTTTAGTAGAGGGTATTCGTGGTGTAGTAGTAGTAATGTAGTAGTCTTACCTGCCAGGATGGATTTGTGTGCCTTGAACTCCTGCCCCCCCACATAGAGGGAACAGTCAGTGAAGCGGGAACACTGCCACAGGTTCCCCAGGTCATCTGACAGCTGGCACTCTGGTACCTTCAGCATGTTCATGTTGGACTGGCCAGAGATGTTCACAGAGTCCTGCACCACACTCACCTGTAATATAATATAACATACAATACATTATCTATACATTTACATTATCAATACTAAATCATGCTGGGCTGGCCAGAGATGTACGACAGAGTCCTGAACCACATTCATCTTTAATTTTTTAAATTTTTATTTCACCTTTATTTAACCAGGTGGCCAGTTGAGAACAAGTTCTCATTTACAACTGCGACCTGGCCAAGATAAAGCAAAGCAGTGTGACACAAACAACAACACAGAGTTACACATAAACAAACGTACAGACTATAACACAATAGAAAAAGTCTATATACAGTGTGTGAGGATGGTAAGGCAATAAATAGGCCATAGGAGCGAAGTAATTACAGTTTAGCAGATTAACACTGGAGTGATAGATGAGCAGATGATGGTGTGTAAGTAGTGATACTTGTGTGCAGAAGAGCAGCAAAGTAAATAAAAACAATATGGGGATGAGGTATGGGGATGAGGATGAGGTAGGTAGATTGGATTACACCTAGAATATAATATAACATACAATACGTGATCAATACAGTATCCATACATTATCTATACATTTACATGATCAATACTAAATCATGTTGGACTGGCCAGAGATGTACACAGAGTCCTGCACCACCCTCACCTAGAACACAATACATGAATCTATACTAAAACACAAGTACTATGTGGACGGACACAATAATAGATGGTTTGGAGAGAACTTCTGAAGCCTTGAGCACACTGCAGGCCTTAATGCTCAATCAGTTTTGGAATACTGACTGTCCAAACAGCAAGTTAAAAGTGACATGGCTACGCTAGTTGTCAGAGTAATGATATGTGTGTGTGTGCGCGCAGAAATGTAGGCTGATCGGTTGTGGTGCTCCTGCTTGCTGTCACTCAGAAGTTATGTTGCAGCCCAAGTTACAATGTCATGGACATTTTCCAGTTGCTTTGAATGATCAAAATCAGTGTAAGAACGCTTTTTTTTTTTTCATATCAGAGGATATGATGGTCCTTTTTGGGCGGCCACAGCAGTCAACTCGCTTGCTAGGTATAGCGTTTTAGATTTCTAGCACATTCGCTCATTTGAAAACAAATAACAAGCTAGTTAGCTATCACAAGTTATTGTCAAACTGTCAACAGAGTAGCTAGCAAGCAACAAGATATGCCAAATAACAGTCTAAAAACCACTTGAGTTCAAATAAATAAGATTTGACCATTCTGACAAGTTGCATGGACAGCAATCAGATTTATATCGGATTTCAAACCACTGAAAGTGGCTTCTAACTGCTAATGTGAACAAGGCTTGTTTTTGCATAAAGAGGTCTAATACAACAGGAAACACAGCACATTGGAACCCAAATTAAACAGCACATTGTAACCCAAATTAAACAGCACATTGTAACCCAAATTAAACAGCACATTGTAACCCAAATTAAACAGCACATTGTAACCCAAATTAAACAGCACATTGTAACCCAAATTAAACAGCACATTGTAACCCAAATTAAACAGCACATTGTAACCCAAATTAAACAGCACATTGTAACCCAAATTAAACAGCACATTGGAACCCAAATTAAACAGCACATTGGAACCCAAATTAAACAGCACATTGGAACCCAAATTAAACAGCACATTGTAACCCAAATTAAACAGCACATTGGAACCCAAATTAAACAGCACATTGTAACCCAAATTAAACAGCACATTGTAACCCAAATTAAACAGCACATTGTAACCCAAATTAAACAGCACATTGGAACCCAAATTAAACAGCACATTGTAACCCAAATTAAACAGCACATTGGAACCCAAATTAAACAGCACATTGTAAACCAAATTAAACAGCACATTGGAACCCAAATTAAACAGCAGATTGGAACCCAAATTAAACAGCACATTGTAACCCAAATTAAACAGCACATTGAAACCCAAATTAAACAGCACATTGTAATCCAACAAATTACCTTTCTGAAATGCTTAATTAATGAGAGATATTCCATCATCAATTTGAATGTAATTTGTTTATGAAATTGCCATTTTCACTGAAAATGTTAGACCTGGCTGCAAACCTTGTCAGGCAAACTGGCAATTATTCCTAGCTGTATTCAGAAAAATGCTAATTCATTGGACACTTCATTTAATTGTCCCTCAAAAGAGACGTTTCAGAAAACACTGAAGCTGTGTTCAAATACTAATATTAACCTCACTATTTGCGACGTGAATTGAGTATATAGTAGGCTTATTGGTCATAGCATGGATATAGTTAGTATGCCAAAAGCTCCTGGATGTCGTACGACATTTACATTTGCCTGGACGTCATCCTACAGTGGACACTAGTTCCGTGCTTTTAGGACACATAATGCAATTCTTCAGAAAGTGGGCGTGGCTTCAATGTTTTCAGATTTGAAGAAAATGGCGGAAAATATGTAGCCGAAGTCCGACTTGAGTGGATACAAATCCATTGCTTTAACTAATTATGACAAATGTTAAGAAAATGTTGAGCAATGGAATGAAGTAATTACTTTTCAAATAAGTTACGTTAAACTTTATGTTGGCTACGCTGTCCCTACGCACATACAGTGGGGGAAAAAAGTATTTAGTCAGCCACCAATTGTGCAAGTTCTCCCTCTTAAAAAGATGGGAAAGGCCTGTAATTTTCATCATAGGTACACTTCAACTATGACAGACAAAATTAGGAAAAATATCCAGAAAATCACATTGTAGGATTTTTAATGAATTTATTTGCAAATTATGGTGGAAAATAAGTATTTGATCACCTACAAACAAGCAAGATTTCTGGCTCTCACAGACCTGTAACTTCTTCTTTAAGAGGCTCCTCTGTCCTCCACTCGTTACCTGTATTAATGGCACCTGTTTGAACTTGTTATCAGTATAAAAGACACCTGTCCACAACCTCAAACAGTCACACTCCAAACTCCACTATGGCCAAGACCAAAGAGCTGTCAAAGGACACCAGAAACAAAATTGTAGACATGCACCAGGCTGGGAAGACCAAATCTGCAATAGGTAAGCAGCTTGGTTTGAAGAAATCAACTGTGGGAGCAATTATTAGGAAATGGAAGACATACAAGACCACTGATAATCTCCCTCGATCTGGGGCTCCACACAAGATCTCACCCCGTGGGGTCAAAATGATCACAAGAACGGTGAGCAAAAATCCCAGAACCACACGGGGGGGACCTAGTGAATGACCTGCAGAGAGCTGGGACCAAAGTAACAAAGTCTACCATCAGTAACACATTACGCCGCCAGGGACTCAAATCCTGCAGTGCCAGACGTGTCCCCTTGCTTAAGCCAGTTAATGTCCAGGCCCGTCTGAAGTTTGCTAGAGAGCATTTGGATGATCCAGAAGAAAATTGGGAGAATGTCATATGGTCAGATGAAACCAAAATAGAACTTGCTTGTTTGTAGGTGACCAAATACTTATTTTCCACCATAATTTGCAAATAAATTAATTAAAAATCCTACAATGTGATTGTCTGGATTTTGTTGAAGTTTACCTATGAGGAAAATTACAGGCCTCTCTCATCTTTTTAAGTTGGAGAACTTGCACAATTGGTGGCTGACTAAATACTTTTTTGCCCCACTGTATATCCACAGTAAAACGAGTACTATATCAACATAACCTGAAAGGCCGCACAGCAAGGAAGAAGCCACTGCTCCAAAACCACCATAAAAAAGCCAGACTACGGTTTGCAACTGAATAAGGGGACAAAAATCATACTTTTTGGAGAAGGTCTGTTTTGGGGAAGGTCTATTTGGCCATAATGACCATCGTTATTTTTTTTATTTTACCTTTATTTCTACTTTTTTTTAATTGTACCTTTATTTCTCTAATTGAGATAATATCTCTTTTCCAAGAGAGACTTGGTCCAATAGCAGCAGGGGGAACAACGTTTCAGACTAAACAACTTACATACACTAAGTTTTGTTTAATGTTGTGTTAGTGTATGTAAACTTCTAACCCACTGGAATTGTGATACAGTGAATTTTAAGTGAAATAAATTGTCTGTAAACAATTGTTGGAAAAATTACTTGTGTCATGCACAAAGTAGATGTCCTAACCGACTTGCCAAAACTATAGTTTGTTAACAAGACATTTGTGGAGTGGTTGAAAAATGAGTTTTAATGACTCCAACCTAAGTGAATGTAAACCTCCGACTTCAACTGTACGTAGTCAATGGTAGGCTTCGAGGGGACTCCTACGCTAGGTACACCTATAGCTAATCAGTAGACTACTTTATCACGGACCCCAACCCAGTCTCCCAGAGCGTTCACAGTCAACCCACTGATATCAGATCACAGCAAAATCACAGTCTACTTTTGTATTTGTACTTATTATGGATCACCATTAGGGGGGGGGACTCCCGAGTGATGCAGCGGTCTAAGACACTGCATCTCAGTGCCAGAGGGTTCGATTCCAGGCTGTATCACAACTGGCCGTGATTTGGAGTCACATAGGACGGCGCACAATTGGCCCAGCGTCGTCCGGGTTAGGGTTTGGCCGGTGTGGGCCGTCATTGTAAATAAGAATTTGTTCTTAACTAACTTGCCTTGTTAAATAAAGGTTAAATAAAAAATGTAATTAGCTGCTGTCAAGTAAGCAGCTACTCTTCCTGGAGTCCAGCGAAATTAAGGCAGTTTATACAATTTTAAAAACATAACAATGCATTCACAAATTTCACCCCAATTCCACCACTACCACATATTTACAGTACAAAACCCATGTGTACGTGTGTGTATAGCCGTATGTTATCGTGTGTGTATAGTCGTATGTTATCGTGTGTGTATAGTCGTATGTTATCGTGTGTGTATAGTCGTATGTTATCGTGTGTGTATAACCGTATGTTATCGTGTGTGTGTCTATGTTTGTGTTGCTTCACAGTACTCGCTGTTCCAGAAGGTGATGTTTATCTGTTTATAAATCTGATTCTACTGCTGCATCAGTTACCTGATGTGGAATAGAGTTCCATGTAGTCATGGCTCTATGTAGTACTGTGGAATAGAGTTCCATGTAGTCATGGCTCTATGTAGTACTGTGTGCCTCCCAAAGTCTGTTCTGGACTTGGGGACTGTGAAGAGACCTCTTGTGGCATGTCCTCTTGGGGTATGCATGTGTGTCCGAGCTGTGCGCCAGTAGTTCAAACAGACAGCTCGGCGCATCAACATACCTCTCACAAATAGTACTAATGAAGTCAATCTCTCCTTCACATTGAGCCAGGAGAGATTGGCATGCATATTATTAATGTTAGCTCTCTGTGAACATCCAAGGGCCGGCTGTGCTGCCCTGTTCTGAGCCAATTGCAATTTTCATAAGTCCCTTTTTGTGGCACCTGACCACATGACTTAACAGTTGTCCAGGTGCGACAAAACTAGGGCCTGTAGGACCTGCCTTGTTGATAGTGCTGTCTAGAAGGTAGGAACTAGGGCCTGTAGGACCTGCCTTGTTGACAGTGCTGTTAAGAAGGTAGAAACTAGGGCCTGTAGGAGCTGCCTTGTTGACAGTGCGGTCTAGTAGGTAGAGCAGCGCCTTATCATGGACATACTTCTCCCTATCTTAGCTACTGCTGTATGAATATGTTTTGACCATGACAGTTTACAATCCAGGGTTACTCCAAGCAGTTTAGTAACCTCAACTTGCTCAATTTCCACATTATTCATTACAAGATTGAGGTGTAGTGAATGATTTGTCTCAAATACAATGCCTTTAGTTTTTAGAAATATTTAGGACTAACTTATTCCTTGCCACCCACTCTGAAACTAACTGCAATTCCTTGTTAAGTGTTGCAGTAATTTCAGTCGCTGTAGTAGCTGGCTTTACACAAAGCCAGTGGCATGTCATTAGTAAAGATTTTAAAAAGTAAGGGGCCTAAACAGCTACCCTGGGGAATTCCTGATTCTACCTGCTATTATGTTGGAGACGCTTCCATTAAAGAACACCCTCTGTGTTCTGTTAGACAGGTAACTCTTTATCCATAATATAACAGGTGGTTATAATGCCAAAACACATATGTTTTTCCAGCAGCAGACTATGATCGTTAAATGTCAAAAGCTAAACTGAAGTCTAACAAAACATATTTTTACCATCAATTTCCTGAACAGAGCTATGCTCAACCATTATGCATCAAAGCTAAAGGAACTGAATAATATTAAGAAATGCTATAGATGAAAGGAAAGTAGTGTGGAAACCTACCAAAAAAACAATTGGGCAAACAACAAATTCCATCCCTTTTAGACAACTTCTTGGACAAAAAAATGCCACTGTAATAGTGAAGGTGTAAACTTGGGAGTAGAGAACCTAAACAGTATATTTGACCTATCAGCTTCAAATCAAATCAAACTTTATGAATTACCTGTTGCACAACATTCGGCGCAGGTATTGGGAACTGTTTCGCCATAAACTTGCGCCAAACGTTGTCATTCATAAGTTTACCTAAGTAGTTAGATGGTTTGTCATTAATAGATAGACATGCCTCTAATATCCGTACATTATTGACCCGTGACTGATAATTTTGAAGTACGTTAGTTAAAACCGTCTATTTAAGTCGGCAATAGAAAAAATGCCTGTCTATCATGTTCCTTGATTGGGTAAAGACGAACCGTCACTCCAAAACTAGTGGACCAATGGAGATTTATTGTCTACGCATCCCTCTAAACCCCGCCCTTCACGGAGAAATAATGCCAACACTCACAATCAAACAAACTGGCAGTGAAAACAAAGAAACAGACATCGAAAGCAAAGATATGAGTAGCGTAAACAAAGGGTAGTGCATGCAGGCAAGAGCGTAGGCAAAATGTATTCAATAGGATTGTTTGCAAAGAAAGTTTAACCAAAAACTATTTTTGTATTCGCTTGGAAATATATATTTTTTAATCGTCTGTCATAGTGTTTTGCTCTCGCTTTAAAATGATTTGCTTACAAGTTTTGGGGTTTTGCATTTGATGTCTTATTTTTGTTAACAATTCTATACATTTTGCTTTCGAATGTTTGGTTTTTGATTTCAACATCCATTATTTCACCTGTCCTCGAAAACATGTTTACATTCTCAACTTTATTTTTCATCCCGATTTAGTTTATTTTGAATTCAATACATATGGTGTGAATTTGACCGCATACCATGTAGACTGTCAAAGAGCATACTAAATAACTTCACCCTACACACACACACAAAAACTAACATTTTGAAACCAACTTCCCCCTAAAGCTAGGACAGAAGAGTCCATGCCCATCTTCTGAAAACATCTAAAACCCTACCTCTTCAAAGAGTATATTCCCCCCTTACCATCTCTGACTCTGCTTACTATGACTGTGATGTGTGGTTGTCCCACCTAGCTATCTGAAGATGAATGCACTAACCGTAAGTCACTCTGTATAAGTGTCTGCTAAATGACTCAAATTAAATGTCTTACCTCACAGAACAGGGTGAGTTTGTCATCAGGTAACAGCCCATTGGCTTCATCAAGCAGGAAATCTCTTCTAATAAACTTTTTGAAGCCCCAGTCTTTCCCCTGGACAAACCGATAGGCTCTTTGGCTTTCTGCAGGGAGGAGGAAGAATCCAAAACACACTTAGTTTGTGTCTATAAGGCTCTAACGAGGAGAATACAAGTAAATAGTATGTTATTTGAATGATGTGTTGGGGATGAATCAGCATTAGTTAGGTAACATAGATAAGATGTTTTATCTTCATTATATGCTTGTGAGTTACTTGTCATTTAGAATGTATCTTGTTGTACTATAGTGGTGGCCATTTGCAGTTATCCTTTCTCTGTCCTGGGTTCAGTTACTTGGGCCGCAGAAGGGAGAGGTCAAGCTTGTCGTCATGTGTAAACTTATATATTTTAAACCATGTGAAGGGATGATTGAGGGGGAACCAATTATCTCTTGGCTCCACAATGTCTGTGTACCAGTCACTCCCTACTTTTCCCATCTGGGAGAGGAGGATGGCAGTGTCTGGAACCATTCTATGTTCCCTCTCTGGTTGCCCTTATCTTGACCAAGAGGCTCACTTTCCTCTCCGTGAGCTTGTCCAGAATGGTTTGTATTTGGGATGGGAGTGTCTAAAATGACAATTGACATATATCATTGGGTGAGGTAATGTCTTGGTACCATTTTGTACCAAGAACGAGATAAGAGCTTTGTTTAGGAGACCAAACGGAACGATAATTTATAGCCAATGCTGTCTGGCTATGGGATATTCCTGTCTGAAGTAAAGTCTTTCTTTGTGTAAGTTCCTAAGACCTGTGGTTTGTCATGTCGACTAAGGGTGGGTGGATCTTTGCTATAAAAGATCTCAGTTGCCATTATGTTTGCCACTCTCAACTTTTCATTAAAGATACTGAAATGTTGAAAGTCAAAATGCTATTGCAAAAGCTTAATTATTATTAAAGGTGAAGATGAAGCATAACTCTGACGGGTGTGTGATTTGCTCTCTCATCATTTGGTAATTAAGGACATTTCCACGACAGATGATACCCATAAAGTAACAGTTTGGTTTGTTACTAACCCATAGCTTTAGTCTCTTCTCTTAGGGTTAGGGTTAACCCTAACCCGTAAAGTAACATAGTTGTAGACTGTCTGGTCTGTTACTAACCCATAGCTTTAGTCTCTTCTCTTAGGGTTAGGGTTAGGGTTAACCCTAACCCTTAAAGTAACATAGTTGTAGACTGTCTGGTTTGTTACTAACCCATAGCTTTAGTCTCTTCTCTTAGGGTTAGGGTTAGGGTTAACCCTAACCCTTAAAGTAACATAGTTGTAGACTGTCTGGTTTGTTACTAACCCATAGCTTTAGTCTCTTCTCTTAGGGTTAGGGTTAGGGTTAACCCTAACCCTTAAAGTAACATAGTTGTAGACTGTCTGGTTTGTTACTAACCCATAGCTTTAGTCTCTTCTCTTAGGGTTAGGGTTAGGGTTAACCCTAACCCTTAAAGTAACATAATAATAATAATAATATAGCCATTTGTAGACTACAGTTGTAGACTGTCTGGTTACTAACCCATAGCTTTAGTCTCTTAGGGTTAGGGTTAACCCTAACCCTTAAAGTAACATAGTTGTAGACTGTCTGGTCTGTTACTAACCCATAGCTTTAGTCTCTTCTCTTAGGGTTAGGGTTAGGGTTAACCCTAACCCTTAAAGTAACATAGTTGTAGACTGTCTGGTCTGTTACTAACCCATAGCTTTAGTCTCTTCTCTTAGGGTTAGAGTTCAATAAGTAAAACTTGAGACTGTCTGGTCTGTTACTAACCCATAGCTTTAGTAGCTTTAGTCTTTTGGACAACTAACAAGAAGTAAATACAGCTTAGGGTTAGGGACAGATAAATCATAGTTTGCTTTCATCATAACCCAGTCCTTTTGGGTTGACCCTCTCAGACACCTGGTCTGCAGGAAACAGGGAGGAGGAACCAAACAGAATATTAGTTCAGGGTTACTAACCCATAGCTTCAGTCTCTTCAGTCTTTTATTCACAAAGAAAACTTGAACTTTGCTCTGACTTCACTTTTTGGACAACTAACAAGAAGTAAATACAGCGACAGATAATCTTTGCTTTCATCATCCAGTCCTTTTGGGTTGACTCTCAGACACCTGGGCAGGAAACAGAGGAGGAACCAAACAGAATATTAGTTCAGCGGAGGCTGTATCACTTCAGTCGTTATTCACAAAGAAACAACAAGCTGTTGAGATCAAGATGATACTCTTTCTCCTGACTATAAGCAAGTTATATAATAATAATAATAATAATATATATATGAGCAAGTTGTAATGAAAGTTTACCATTTCATCTTGTCATTGGGTCCAGAGGAGAAGGTGGAACTCTTTAAGACCTCCCCCATCTCCTCTCTACAGAAACTGAAGTTGTTGATGGTCCACATGTAGGAGAACTTGACTACTTTCACCTGAAACAAAAAGGCAACAATCACAATGCTTCCATCCACTTCAAAAGACAACCTTTCTTTTTGATTTAGATCCTGTGATGCAGTTGGAATCAGTTGCTGGGACTGCTAGTCTCTGTCCAGTGATCCTGCCAACCAAGGCCAGGTCTGAGGAGCTATTTGGCGTAGCAGCTAGCCTAGCTGCTAGCTAGCGGGGTTTCCTTGAGGGCTTGAACACAGCCCACAACGCGGTTAGCCATCGTGGCTGGGACTGGGGATTGGGTTTATGGCTGACTAGTTCCCTGCTGTTTGTTGTTTTCCATCTTCCCTGTGACCTGCCCTGTCTGGAACTGAGAGGAGTAACAGTATAACCTACGTTGCTATAGCTACCATGACAAAGACCAAAGCCAGTGGGAGTATCGTTGAGGACAGTGGTGTCTATCATTTTTTAAACAAACAAAAATAGTTCTACAAGCATTTGTTACAACAAGAAAATTGCTTCAAGTGTTTTGTCCAAATACTGGTGGATTCTACTAATAAAAGAATGGACGACCTGACCAGAGAGGTCCAGGACCTGAAGAACAGTTTGCAGTTCTCCCAGGATCAGCTCAATGAGTGGAAACTGGAGAACAGCAAAATGACAGCAATCTGTAAGCCACTGAGAGAGTTCAAGGCGGAACAACATGGTTGAGGATAAAGTGAGGGGAAATGGACCACAGGAAGTTTGAGGTGGAACGCGAACACAGGACTGTAAAACCCACCACTATCCAGGTGACAGGCCCAGGCCGATAGTGGTCAAGTTCCTGAGATTGAAGAACAAGGTAGCTGTTCTTTAAAGAGCCAAGAACTTGAGAGGAACATATATCTTCCTGAAAAAGGACTAGCCTGAAAACGAAGAGGAAAGAACTTATCCCAGCCATAAAAGCTGCCAGAGTGCGTGGGGACATTGCTTACATCCATAATCACAGGCTCATTGTCCACCCTCCCGTCCAGAAGCCAGGACGGGATGAGAAAGCCAAGTCTATGGGTTCATAGCTTCAACTCCGCAGCACACACACTTACAGACACTAACTGATTAATGGACTGCTGAATGTACATTTTTTTTCTCTTGCTTTGTTTGCTCTTTTCAGTGTTAAGTCTAACTCTGATAAGCTACCCAGGAAAGGGCTTCAAATAGCCCATATTAATATATGTAGCCTTAGAAATAAGGTTCATGAAATCAATAACTTGCTAACACCACATAACATTCATATTACCTGCTATATATATATATATATATATATATATATATATATATATATATACTGTATATATACAGTGGGGAGAACAAGTATTTGATACACTGCCGATTTTGCAGGTTTTCCTACTTACAAAGCATGTAGAGGTCTGTAATTTTTTATCATAGGTACACTTCAACTGAGAGACGGAATCTAAAACAAAAATCCAGAAAATCACATTGTGTGATTTTTAAGTAATAGCTTAGTGCCTGTTTTTAAAAATCAAAATGTGTTTTTTGGGCAGAAATGCCTGGAACATGTGAACTTTCATGTGCCTTAACATCAAACATCTATAAATACGAATAAAATTGTTAAATTAAGCGCCTACTTGGTTTAGCCACAGAAAAAGTTAGCAACCTTCCCGCTAGCCATGATTGGCTTAGGGGCTGGACATGCCGAGAGATGAGTTTGGATTGGTCTACCATATAGCACACATCTGTCTATTGGACCTGGTCATTATGTTTAGGTAATCATTTCTAACGCTGCTTTAAAAAATATATATTGTTTAGTGATACTGCATAAACCTAATGTCAAGTTAAAGTACTGTTAGCTAGCTAATGTTAGCAGGCTGGCTTGCTAGCTAACATTATGTGTTTGCTCCCCACTTTCTGGAGGACCGAGTTTTGAAATCAGTGGAATTCGAGTATGATAACTAAGGAGATGGAGAAAACACCAGTCTGGATTACATCGTCTAACTAAGGCAACCATGCATGGCATCAGACAGGAGACCCGTCCAACCATGATGTACTCCAGCCACTTTAATAATGGGAGTTGATGGGAAATTATGTAAAATATATCACTAGCCACTTTAAACAATGCTACCTAATATAATGTTTACATACCCTACATTATTCATCTCATATGTATACTGTACTCTATATCATCTACCGCATCCTTATGTAACACATGTATCACTAGCCACTTTAACTATGCCACTTTGTTTACATACTCATCTCATATGTATATACTGCACTCAATACCATCACTCATCACTCATTCATATATCTTTATGTACATATTCTTTATCCCCTTACATTTGTGTCTATAAGGTAGTAGTTTTGGAATTGTTAGCTAGATTACTTGTTGGTTATTACTGCATTGTCGGAACTAGAAACACAAGCATTTCGCTACACTCGCACTAACACCTGCTAACCATGTGTATGTGACAAATAACATTTGATTTGATTTGATGTATACTGGTAAGATTTTCAGATATTACAATTTTTAGTTTTGACAGAAAAGTGGTTTAATTTTAAGTGTCCTTCAACATTATGTGTATGATCTTATTCTTCGTATCTCAGACACATGCTTGACTAGTTATAGTCATAGAACCTGGTTGGTTAGCTACCTGCAGATTCATGCAGGGTAGTAATGTCATAAGTTGTGATCATGGTCCATTGTTTAGCTAGCTAGCTATCTAGCTACATGTCTTAAAAAAACACACATTTTGACAAAGGATTTTCATTTCAAGTTAAAGTGTACTGTTAGCTAGCTAGCTAACAGTAGCTAGCTGGCTCACTAAGTAATGTTACGTCATGCGTAGCTATCTAGCTACATTTCTTAACAAAAGACTCTCGGCTTAGTGTGCCAGAGCGCAGAATAACTGATTAATTGTTGAGCGCTCAATGCCCGTTGAATATGACCGGTGTCAGTAAACATCGGCAACAATACATGATGAAATAGTTACCAGCAGCACAGGTACAGTCACCAATGCTCTGGATGATATGAAAACAGCCTAACCAGCTCTGCTAGGAGGTGGGGGGTAAAATGGTCAGAGTGGGGTGTTCTCTCATTATGTGTCTGGAAGTAGCTAGCCAACGTTAGCCAGTTAGCTTGGGTGCTTGACTGTAGTTGTGAGGTCAGAGCTTTCGGAACAACTCATTGGCCAGAGCGTCCAGTGTGCGCTCTGAACGTGAAACTACAAATAGAGCGATAGGGCGAGTAATGTTCAGTGAGCTGTTCTCTCTCTCTTAGATGTCTGGAAGTAGCTGGCAAGTTAGTACAGAACGCTCAGATCAACCCTTAAAAGAGATGGGTGGGGCTAAGTCTTGTGAGGGTGTGAACAATGCTGAATGGCTGTAGACAAATAAGGGCTCTCCAATTGTAGTACCAAAACAATGAAAGACGGTTTCCTCAAAAGTGAGTTTACAAGTTGATCAAATAGTGTATAATAGAGCATACAAATATGTTGATGTGACTCATGTGGATTCTGTTAAAAATATGTGTTGGTCTGATGTGATTAATGAGGAGCATCCAGACGCTGCACTTGATGAATTTATGAAATTGCTTCTTCCAATTATTGATAAACATGAACCTGTTAAGCAATTGACAGAACTGTTAAGGCTACATGGGGCAAAAGGAGTGGCTAATAAGACTGTCTGTACATCTGACTGGCTGATTTACTGCAAACTGAGAAATTATGTGACTGAACTCAACAAAAAGAAGAAGAAACCGTACTATGAAGCCAAGATCAATGATATAAAGATGGAAAAAAACTTAAGTACTTTTAATGAAATTATGGGCAGAGAGACAAATTCAACGAATCAGATGGCTTATTCATCACAAAACCATTTGATGGTGCAAATCATTTGAATGGTCACTTCATTGGCAAAGTGGGCAAACTTGAGCAGGAAATGCCAACAACGAACAGTAAGCCATCGTAGTCATGCATAAAAAAAACTAATTTTGGAATGGGTGGCCAGTAATAAACTGGTCCTGAACATCTCTAAAACTAAGAGCATTGTATTTGGTACAAATCATTCCCTAAGTTCTAGACCTCAGCTGAATCTGGTAATGAATGGTGTGGCTGTTGAACAAGTTGAGACTACATTACTTGGCGTTACCTTAGATTGATTCAATGGTTGTAACGATGGGGAGAGGGCTGTCTGTAATAAAGAGATGCAAGGAAAGACCTAGTTAAACTGCAGATGGCCCAGAACAGAGAGGCACGTCTTGCTCTTAATTGTAATCAGAGGGCTGATATTAACACTATGCTGCCAGTCTCTCTTGGCTAAGAGTTGAGGAGAGACTGACTGTAATCAGAGGGCTGATATTAACACTATGCTGCCAGTCTCTCTTGGCTAAGAGTTGAGGAGAGACTGACTGTAATCAGAGGGCTGATATTGTAATCAGAGGGCTGATATTAACACTATGCTGCCAGTCTCTCTTGGCTAAGAGTTGAGGAGAGACTGACTGTAATCAGAGGGCTGATATTAACACTATGCTGCCAGTCTCTCTTGGCTAAGAGTTGAGGAGAGACTGACTGTAATCAGAGGGCTGATATTAACACTATGCACGCCAGTCTCTCTTGGCTAAGAGTTGAGGAGAGACTGACTGTAATCAGAGGGCTGATATTAACACTATGCTGCCAGTCTCTCTTGGCTAAGAGTTGAGGAGAGACTGACTGTAATCAGAGGGCTGATATTAACACTATGCTGCCAGTCTCTCTTGGCTAAGAGTTGAGGAGAGACTGACTGTAATCAGAGGGCTGATATTAACACTATGCTGCCAGTCTCTCTTGGCTAAGAGTTGAGGAGAGACTGACTGTAATCAGAGGGCTGATATTAACACTATGCTGCCAGTCTCTCTTGGCTAAGAGTTGAGGAGAGACTGACTGTAATCAGAGGGCTGATATTAACACTATGCTGCCAGTCTCTCTTGGTTAAGAGTTGAGGAGAGACTGACTGTAATCAGAGGGCTGATATTAACACTATGCTGCCAGTCTCTCTTGGTTAAGAGTTGAGGAGAGACTGACTGTAATCACTTCTTCTTTTTATAAGAAACATTAATGTGTTGAAAATCCCAAATGGTTTGCATAGTCAACTTACACACAGCTCTGACACACACACTTATCCCTTGAAAATAAAAGAGAGCCGCACACTCTAGGAGCTCAGATGCAATAACTTAATTTACACACACTTATCCCACCAGACATGCCACCAGGGGTCTTTTCACAGTCCCCAGAACCAGAACAAATTCATGGGAAACATACAGTATTATATAGAGCCCTTATTGCATGGAACTCTGTTCCATCTCATATTTCTCAAATTAACAGAATGAATAAACAGCAAACCTGTTTTCAAAACACAGATAAAGCAACACCTCACGACACAACGCCTCTCCCCCATTGGACAGTTTGTGTCTATGTATTGATATGCAGGCTGTGTGTGCCTTTAAAAAATCATCATAATAATTGTAGTTCTGTCCTTGAGATTTTCTTGTCTATTAATGTTCTGTATTATGTTTCATGTGGACCCCAGGAAGAGTAGCTACTGCTTTTTCTACAGCTTATGAGGATCCTAATAAAATACCAAATACTAAAATCAAAACAATATGAGGACAAACCAAAAATGTTTGGTGATCGGAGCTAGTGAACTATTCTAACAGATTTCTGCCATGTCTGAGAGCATACAGCGACTTCAGAAAGTATTCACACCTGTGTTACAGCCTCAAAACGGATTTAACATGTTTTTTTCCCGACAATTCTACACACAATACCCCATTTATCTCAATCTCGTCATTCAAAGACTCAGTCATGGACACTCTTACTGACAGTTGTGGCTGTTCGCGAGATGTTTTGTTGTCTCTACCTTCCTGCACTTTGTGTTGTTGTCTGGGCCCAATAATGTTTGTACCATGTTTTGTCCTCCTACCATGTTGTGTCGTCATGTGTCGTCATGTGTTGCTGCCTTGTTATGTTGTTGTCTTATTGGTCTCTCTTTATGTGGTGTTGTCTCTCTTTATGTGGTGTTGTCTCTCTTTATGTGGTGTTGTCTCTCTTTATGTGGTGTTGTCTCTCTTTATGTGGTGTTGTCTCTCTTTATGTGGTGTTGTCTCTCTTTATGTGGTGTGGTCTCTCTTTATGTGGTGTTGTCTCTCTTTATGTGGTGTTGTCTCTCTTTATGTGGTGTTGTCTCTCTTTATGTGGTGTGGTCTCTCTTTATGTGGTGTTGTCTCTCTTTATGTGGTGTTGTCTCTCTTTATGTGGTGTTGTCTCTCTTTATGTGGTGTTGTCTCTCTTTATGTGTGTTGTCTCTCTTTATGTGGTGTTGTCTCTCTTTATGTAGTGTTGTCTCTCTTTATGTGGTGTTGTCTCTCTTTATGTGGTGTTGTCTCTCTTTATGTGGTGTTGTCTCTCTTTATGTGGTGTTGTCTCTCTTTATGTGGTGTTGTCTCTCTTTATGTGGTGTTGTCTCTCTTTATGTGGTGTTGTCTCTCTTTATGTGGTGTTGTCTCTCTTTTTATGTGGTGTTGTCTCTCTTTTTAGTGTGTGGTGTTGTCTCTCTTTATGTGGTGTTGTCTCTCTTTATGTGGTGTTGTCTCTCTTTATGTGGTGTTGTCTCTCTTTATGTGGTGTTGTCTCTCTTTATGTGGTGTTGTCTCTCTTTATGTGGTGTTGTCTCTCTTTATGTGGTGTCTCTCTTTATGTGGTGTTGTCTCTCTTTATGTGGTGTTGTCTTTATGTGGTGTTGTCTCTTTATGTGGTGTTGTCTCTCTTTATGTGGTGTTGTCTCTCTTTATGTGGTGTTGTCTCTCTTTATGTGGTGTTGTCTCTCTTTATGTGGTGTTGTCTCTCTTTATGTGGTGTTGTCTCTCTTTATGTGGTGTTGTCTCTCTTTATGTGGTGTTGTCTCTTTATGTGGTGTTGTCTTTATGTGGTGTTGTCTCTCTTTATGTGGTGTTGTCTCTCTTTATGTGGTGTTGTCTCTCTTTATGTGGTGTTGTCTCTCTTTTTATGTCTTTATGTGTTGTCTCTCTTTATGTGGTGTTGTCTCTCTTTATGTGGTGTTGTCTCTCTTTATGTGGTGTTGTCTCTTTATGTGGTGTTGTCTCTCTTTATGTGGTGTTGTCTCTCTTTATGTGGTGTTGTCTCTCTTTATGTGGTGTTGTCTCTCTTTATGTGGTGTTGTCTCTCTTTATGTGGTGTTGTCTCTTTATGTGGTGTTGTCACTCTTTATGTGGTGTTGTCTCTCTTTATGTGGTGTTGTCTCTCTTTATGTGTGTGTTGTCTCTCTTTATGTGGTGTTGTCTCTCTTTATGTGGTGTGGTCTCTCTTTATGTGGTGTTGTCTCTCTTTATGTGGTGTTGTCTCTCTTTATGTGGTGTTGTCTCTCTTTATGTGGTGTTGTCTCTCTTTATGTGGTGTTGTCTCTCTTTATGTGGTGTTGTCTCTCTTTATGTGGTGTTGTCTCTCTTTATGTGGTGTTGTCTCTCTTTATGTGGTGTTGTCTCTCTTTATGTGGTGTTGTCTCTCTTTATGTGGTGTTGTCTCTCTTTATGTGGTGTTGTCTCTCTTTATGTGGTGTTGTCTCTCTTTATGTGGTGTTGTCTCTCTTTATGTGGTGTTGTCTCTCTTTATGTGGTGTTGTCTCTCTTTATGTGGTGTGTCTCTTTATGTTGTCTCTCTTTATGTGGTGTTGTCTCTCTTTATGTGGTGTTGTCTCTCTTTATGTGGTGTCTCTCTTTATGTGGTGTGTCTCTTTATGTGGTGTGGTCTCTCTTTATGTGGTGTTGTCTCTCTTTATGTGGTGTTGTCTCTCTTTATGTGGTGTTGTCTCTCTTTATGTGGTGTTGTCTCTTTATGTGGTGTTGTCTCTTTATGTGGTGTTGTCTCTCTTTATGTGGTGTTGTCTCTCTTTATGTGGTGTTGTCTCTCTTTATGTGGTGTGGTCTCTCTTTATGTGGTGTTGTCTCTCTTTATGTGGTGTTGTCTCTCTTTATGTGGTGTTGTCTCTCTTTATGTGGTGTTGTCTCTCTTTATGTGGTGTTGTCTCTCTTTATGTGGTGTTGTCTCTCTTTATGTGGTGTTGTCTCTCTTTATGTGGTGTTGTCTCTCTTTATGTGGTGTTGTCTCTCTTTATGTAGTGTTGTCTCTCTTTATGTGGTGTTGTCTCTCTTTATGTGGTGTTGTCTCTCTTTATGTGGTGTTGTCTCTCTTTATGTGGTGTTGTCTCTCTTTATGTAGTGTTGTCTCTCTTTATGTAGTGTTGTCTCTCTTTATGTGGTGTTGTCTCTCTTTATGTGGTGTTGTCTCTCTTTATGTGGTGTGGTCTCTCTTTATGTGGTGTTGTCTCTCTTTATGTGGTGTTGTCTCTCTTTATGTGGTGTTGTCTCTCTTTATGTGGTGTTGTCTCTCTTTATGTGGTGTTGTCTCTCTTTATGTGGTGTTGTCTCTCTTTATGTGGTGTTGTCTCTCTTTATGTGGTGTTGTCTCTCTTTATGTGGTGTTGTCTCTCTTTATGTGGTGTTGTCTCTCTTTATGTGGTGTTGTCTCTCTTTATGTGGTGTTGTCTCTCTTTATGTGGTGTTGTCTCTCTTTATGTAGTGTTGTCTCTCTTTATGTGGTGTTGTCTCTCTTTATGTGGTGTTGTCTCTCTTTATGTGGTGTTGTCTCTCTTTATGTGGTGTGGTCTCTCTTTATGTGGTGTTGTCTCTCTTTATGTGGTGTTGTCTCTCTTTATGTGGTGTTGTCTCTCTTTATGTTGTGTTGTCTCTCTTTATGTTGTGTGGTCTCTCTTTATGTTGTGTTGTCTCTCTTTATGTTGTGTTGTCTCTCTTTATGTGGTGTTGTCTCTCTTTATGTGGTGTTGTCTCTCTTTATGTGGTGTTGTCTCTCTTTATGTGGTGTGTCTCTCTTTATGTTGTCTCTCTTTATGTGGTGTTGTCTCTCTTTATGTGGTGTTGTCTCTCTTTATGTGGTGTTGTCTCTCTTTATGTGGTGTGGTCTCTCTTTATGTGGTGTGGTCTCTTTTTATGTGGTGTTGTCTCTCTTTATGTGGTGTTGTCTCTCTTTATGTGGTGTTGTCTCTTTTTACGTGGTCTCTTTGTTGTCTCTCTTTATGTGGTGTTGTCTCTCTTTATGTGTGGTGTGGTCTCTCTTTATGTGGTGTTGTCTCTATGTGGTGTTGTCTCTCTTTATGTGGTGTTGTCTCTCTTTATGTGGTGTTGTCTCTCTTTATGTGGTGTTGTCTCTCTTTATGTGGTGTTGTCTCTCTTTATGTGGTGTTGTCTCTCTTTATGTGGTGTTGTCTCTCTTTATGTGGTGTTGTCTCTCTTTATGTGGTGTGGTCTCTCTTTATGTGGTGTTGTCTCTCTTTATGTGGTGTTGTCTCTCTTTATGTGGTGTTGTCTCTCTTTATGTGGTGTTGTCTCTCTTTATGTGGTGTGGTCTCTCTTTATGTGGTGTGGTCTCTCTTTATGTGGTGTGGTCTCTTGCCGTGATGTGTGTTTTGTCCTATATTTTTATTTGATTTATGTTTAATCCCAGGCCCCCGTCCCCGCAGGAGGCCTTTTGCCTTTTGGTAGGCCGTCATTGTAAATAACAATTTGTTATTAACTGACTTGCCTAGTTAAATAAAGGTCAAATACAATTAAATACAAATAAGTGAAAACGTGTTTTTAGACATTTTTGCTAATTCATTTTAAATTAAAAGTCATTCCTTTACATAAGTATTTACACCCCTGAGTCATACATGTTAGAATCCCCTTTGGCAGTGATTTACAGCAGTCCTTCAGGGCAAGTCTCTCAGAGCTTTTCACACTTTGATTGTACAACATTTACACCTTATTCTTTTTAAAATTATTCACGCTCTGTCAAGTTGATTGTTGATCATTGCTAGGCAGCCATTTGCATGTCTTGCCATAGATTTTCAAGCCAATTTAATTAAAAACTGTAACTATGCCACTCAGGAACACAACTGCAGCATATATTTGGCCTTGTGTTTTAGGTTATTGTCCTGCTGAAAGGTGAATTCATCTCCCAGTGTCTGGTGGAAAGCAGACTGAACCAGGTTATTGTCCTGCTGAAAGGTGAATTCATCTCCCAGTGTCTGGTGGAAAGCAGACTGAACCAGGTTTTCTTCTAGAATTTTGTCTGTGCTTAGCTCCATTCCATTTAATTTTATCCTCAAAAACTCCCCCGTACTTAACGATTACAAGCATACCCATAACAGAATGCAGCCACAACTATGCTTGAAAATATGGAGCATGGTAGTCATGTATTGTATTGTATTTTCCCAATACATAAAACTTTGTATTCAGGACAAAAACGTAATTTGCTTTGCAACATTTTATGCAGTATTACTTTAGTGCCTTATTGCAAACAGGATGCATGTTTTGGAGTATTTGCATTCTGTACAGGTTTCCTATTTTACACTGTCAATTGGGTTAGTATTGTAGAGTAACTACAATGTTGTTGATCCACCCTCAGCTTTCTCCTATCACAGCCATTCAACTCGGTAACTGTTTTAATCCTTAAAAACCTCTCTGGGATAGGGTCTAGTTTCCTGAATTTCCGCATGTCTGACGTGCCCAAGGTAAACTGCCTGTTACTCAGGCCCAGAAGCTAGGATATGCAAATAATTGGTAGCATTGATAGAAAAATTATGTATGTGAGTATTACAGATTTGATATGGCAGGCAAAAATCTGAAGAAAATCCAACCTAAACAAAATAAATTGGAGCTCCCAGGCTCTTTCAATGTAAAGCTATTGCTCATATATACACTGCTCAAAAAAATAAAGGGAACACTTAACCTGTTAAGTCGACCCTCTACTTTTTCGAACATTCTGTTAAAAAACGCGCAACATTTCAACGCCCTGCTACTCAGGCCAGGAATATACTACATGCATATGATTAGTAAGTGTGGATAGAAAACACTCAGACGTTTATAAAACTGGTTAAATCACAGCTGTGACTATAACACCACGTGCGTTTCATGGAAAAGTGTAGGAATATCTGATCACTGAAAATGGAAAAAAATATCCATCCGCGACTTCAAGGAATTGTTCAAAGTGAATCAAATTAAATGAGGCCGAGGTTGCAGTGCCTACAGCTTCCACACGTTGTCTAGAGTCTTGTCATTTGATTCGCAATTGATTCTTGGTCTAACTGAATCAAGGGAATCGATTCCCTCCGGTCTCCGACCGGATGTTTTGGTCGAGCTCTCTCCAAGACATTTTTTCGAAACAGACACCTATAGAATTGACATCGCCTCCTGATGAATTTTATCGCTTATTAACGTGTACTAATACCTAAAGTTGCATTACAAAAGTATTTTGAAGTGTTTTGTGAAAGTTTATCGTCGACTTTTTGAATTTAAAAAATGACGTTACGTTATGAAATGCTATTTTTCCGTTTATCACACAGTCTTCATAGATCGATATCTAGGCTATATATGGACCGATTTAATTGAAAAAAGACCCAATAGTGATTATGGGACATCTAGGAGTGCCAACAAAGAAGATGGTCAAAGGTAATGAATGTTTTATATTTTATTTGTGCGGTTTGTGTAGCGACGACTATGCTAATTATTTTGTTTACGTCCCCTGCGGGTCTTTTGGGGTGTTACATGCTATCAGATAATAGCTTCTCATGCTTTCGCCGAAAAGCATTTTAAAAATCTGACTTGTTGCCTGGATTCACAACGAGTGTAGCTTTAATTCAATACCCTGCATGTGTATTTTAATGAACTTTTGAGTTTTAACTAATACTATTAGCATTTAGCGTAGCGCATTTGCATTTCCAGAGCTCTAGATGGGACGCCTGCGTGCCAGGTAGGACCAAGAGGTTAAACAACACAATGCAACTCCAAGTCAATCACACTTCTGTGAAATCAAACTGTCCACTTAGGACGCAACACTGATTGACAATAAATTTAACGTGCTGTTGTGCAAATGGAATAGACAACAGGTGGAAATTATAGGCAATTAGCAAGACACCCCCAATAAAGGAGTGGTTCTGCAGGTGGTGACCACAGACCACTTCTCAGTTCCAAACCTTCCTGGCTTGCTGTTTTGGTCACTTTTGAATGTTGGTCGGTGCTTTCACTCTAGTGGTAGCATGAGTCTGGGCATGAGTGTGGGTTGCATGAGTCTACAACCCACACACGTGGCTCAGGTAGTGCAGGTAGTGCAGGTAGCTCAGGTAGTGCAGCTCATCCAGGATGGCACATCAATGCGAGCTGTGGCAAGAAGGTTTGCTGTGTCTGTCAGCGTAGTGTCCAGAGCATGGAGGCGCTACCAGGAGACAGGCCAGTACATCAGGAGACGTGGAGGAGGCCGTAGGAGGGCAACAACCAAGCAGTAGGACCGCTACCTCCGCCTTTGTGCAAGGAGGAGCAGGAGGAGCACTGCCAGAGCCCTGCAAAATGACCTGCAGCAGGCCACAAATGTGCATGTGTCTGCTCAAACAGTCAGCAACAGATTCCATGAGGGTGGTATGAGGGCCCGACGTCCACAGGTGGGGGTTGTGCTTACAGGGGGTTGTGCTTCAGACTTTTTCAACAAAGTACTGAGTAAAAGGTCTGAATACTTATGTAAATGTGATCAGTTTTTATTTTTTATAAATCTGTAAAAATGTCTAAAAATGTCTGTTTTCACTTTGTCATTATGGGGTATTGGGTGAAGATTGATGAGGAAAAAACAAACTTAATCAATTTTAGAATAAGGTTGTAAAGTAACAAAATGTGGAAAGGGGGAAGGGCTCTGAATACTTTTCAAATGCACTGTATAAGAAATATTAATAATGAATTATTTTATTTAACAACAAAAAATAAATAAGAAAAATCGCACTAAACCTCTTCCATATACACCTTCCTGATATTGAGTTTCACCCCATTCTGCCCTCAGACCTTACAGATAGATTGTATGTGTGGGGTACAGAGTTAACTAGCAATTTTTAAAAATCATGGTAAACACTATTATTGAACATGGAATGAGTCCATGCAACTTATTATGTAATTTGTTAAGCACATTTTACTCCTGAACGTATTTAGGCTTGCCATAACAAAGGGGTTGAATACTTATTGACTCAGCTTTTCATTTTTAATTCACTTGTAAAAATTTCTAAAAACATAATTCCACTTTATAATTCTAGTGGGTGTGAATACTTTCTTTGGGCACTAGATGTTAATAAACGAGAGACAGTGGACAGACACACACCTACCTGTGTGTAACACCAGCTCTCTGCCACAGGTCCAGTAGACATGTCCCCTGGTGGAGGAGGGGTAGGAACCCGTGACATGGCCAGCTTCCCCCTCAGCAGCAGCTTTAACACTTAACCTTTCCTACAGGGGAGCAGAGGAGCGATTAAGACTAATAAACAACCTTCTAAACCTAAACATCAGACTGGGACTGGGCCATCAGCACTCCATTACCACATCAGATGACAAGTCACAACATTCTACTGAAACCAGGTTAGAGGTTAAGGAACAGGGTTTGAAGAGGGGAAGGGGAGAGAGAGATGGGGAAGAGGAGAGAGAGGGAAGTGGAAGGGGAGAGAGAGGGGGAAGGGAAGAGAGAGGGGGAAGGGGAGAGAGT
This sequence comes from Oncorhynchus keta, assembly GCF_023373465.1. Taxonomy (NCBI): domain Eukaryota; kingdom Metazoa; phylum Chordata; class Actinopteri; order Salmoniformes; family Salmonidae; genus Oncorhynchus; species Oncorhynchus keta. Next base: position 49,330,886 of record NC_068427.1, read on the forward strand.
GGGGGAAGGGGAGAGAGTGAGAGAGGGGAAGGGGAGAGAGATCGAGAGAGAGAGAGGGGGAAGGAGAGAGTGTGAGAGGGAAGGGGAAGGGGAGAGATGGGGAGGGGACATAGAAAGGAGAAAGGGGAGAGAGACCGACTGGGAGAGACAGAGACCGAGAGAGAGACAGAGAGACCGAGAGAGAGACAGCGAGACCGAGAGAGAGATATATGTGTATATATATATATATATATATATAATATGACATTTGTAATGTCTTTACTGTTTTGAAACTGTTGTATGTGTAATGTTTACTGTTAATTTTTGTTGTTTTTCACTTTATATATTCACTTTGTATGTTGTCTACCTCACTTGCTTTGGCAATGTTAACACATGTTTCCCATGCCAATAAAGCCCTTGAATTGAATTGAGAGAGACAGAGAGACCGAGAGACCGAGAGAGAGACAGAGACCGAGAGAAAGAGACAGACAGACCGAGAGAGAGACAGCGAGACCGAGAGAGAGAGACAGAGAGACCGAGAGAGAGACAGAAAGGTTGAGAGAGAGACAGAGACCGAGAGAAAGAGACAGACAGACCGAGAGAGAGAGAGAGACAGACAGACCGAGAGAGAGAGACAGCCAGACAGACAGAGAGAGACAGAGAGAAGGGGAGCAAAATCCCAATCTACTTGAACGGAGCAAAACTCAACCATGAGGCATCGAAGCCAAACAGTTAAGAAATGATATAGATGGAAGGTGCAGAAACCAAAATAGAATCCCTACGACAAAACTTCCTGGACAAAATATTTTCCTGCAATAGTGAAGGTGTAAACTTAGCTGTAAAATACATTTGTATTTCATATACCTTTGACTATTGGATGTTCTTATATGCACTTTAGTATTGCCAGTGTAACAGTAGAGCTTCCGTCCCTCTCCTCGCTCCTCCCTGGGCTCGAACCAGGAACACAACGACAACAGCCACCCTCGAAGCAGCGTTACCCATGCAGAGCAAGGGGAACAACTACTCCAAGTCTCAGAGCGAGTGACGTTTGAAACGCTATTAGCGCGTACCCCGCTAACTAGCTAGCCATTTCACATCGGTTAAACAAGCCTAATCTCGGGAGTTGATAGGCTTGAAGTCATAAACATAGACTTAGTTATAACATAATAACACACAGAAATACAAGCCTTAGGTCATTAATATGGTAGAATCCTGAAACTATCATCTCGAAAACAAGATGTTTATTCTTTCAGTGAAATACGGAACCGTTCCGTATTTTACCTAACGGATGGCATCCATAAGTCTAAATATTCTTGTTACATTGCACAACCTTCAATGTTATGTCATAATTACGTACAATTCTGGCAAATTAAGCGGCCCAAACTGTTAAATATACACTGACTCTGCGTACAATGAACGCAAGAGAAGTGACACAATTTCACCTGGTTAATATTGCCTGCTAACCTGGATTTCTTTCAGCTAAATATGCAGGTTTAAAAATATATACTTGTGTGTATTGATTTTAAGAAAGGCATTGATGTTCATGGTTAGGTACACATTGGAGCAACGATCTCGCTTCATATTCGTCGCCAAACCCACTGGCTCCAGGTCATCTACAAGTCCATGCTATGTAAAGCTCCGCCTTATCTCAGTTCACTGGTCACGATAACAACACCGACCCGTAGCACGCGCTCCAGCAGGTATATTTCACTGGTCATCCCCAAAGCCAACTCCTCGTTTGGCCGCCTTTCCTTCCAGTTCTCTGCTGCCATTGACTGGAACACATTATGAGACTCCAGCTTCAGTGATTTTTACATCTCCCTCACTAACTTCAAGCATAGCTGTCAGAGCAGCTTACTGATCATTGGACCTGTACACAGACCATCTGTAAATAACCTATCCAACTTCTTTTTTTTTTTTTTTTTTTGCTCCTTCACATTTCAGTATCTCTACTTGCACATTCATCTTCTGCACATCTATCACACCAGTGTTAATTGCTCAATTGTAAATATTTCACCACTACGGCCTATTTATTGCTGTACCTCCCAAATCTTACTACATAGATTTTCTATTGTGTTATAGTCTGTACATTTGTTTATGTGTAACTCTGTGTTGTTTGTGTCGCACTGCTTTGCTTTATCTTGGCCAGGTCGCAGTTGTAAATGAGTACTTGTTCTCAACTGGCCTAACTGGTTTAATAAAGGTGAAATAAAATAAAATAAAAAGAGAGACCTAGACAACAACATAGCAAGGCAGCACAACATGACAACACAGCATGGTTGCAACACAACATGGCAGTAGCACAAAACATGGTACAAACATTATTGGGCCCAGACAACAGCACAAAGGGAAAGAAGGTAGAGACAACAATACATCACGCAAAACAGCCACAACTGTCAGTAAGAGTGTCCATGATTGAGTCTTTGACTGAAGAGATTGAGATAAAATCGTCCAGTTTGAGTGTTTGTTGCAGCTCGTTCCAGTCACTAGCTGGAGCGAACTGAAAAGAGGTGCGACCCAGAGATGTGTGTGCTTTGGGGACCTTTAACAGAATGTGACTGGCAGAACGGGTGTTGTATGTGGAGGATGAGGGCTGCAGAAGATATCTCAGATAGGGAGGAGTGAGGCCTAAGAGGGTGTTATAAATAAGCATCAACCAGTGGGTATAGAGTGCAGTGATGTGTCCAATAAGGAGCATTGGTGGCAAATCTGATGGCCGAACAGTAAAGAACATCTAGCCATTCGAGAGCATCCTTACCTTAATACCTACATTTCTATCAACATGTTAAATGTGCAACCAGAGGGAAAAAAATTGAGATCACCTGTACTTCACACACAGAGACGCGTACAAGGCTCTCCCTCGCCCTCCATTTGGTAAATCCGACCACAACTCTATCCTCCTGATTCCTGCTTTAAAGAAAACATTTAAGCAGGAAGCACCAGTGACTCGGTCAATAAAAAAGTGGTCAGATGAAGCAGATGCTAAACTACAGGACTGTTTTGCTATCACAGACTGGAACATGTTCTGGGATTCTTCCGATGACATTGAGGAGTACAGCACATCAGTCACTGGCTTTATCAATGAGTGCATCGAGGACGTCATACCCACAGTGACTGTACGTACATACCCCAACCAGAAGACATGGATTAACAGGCAACATTTGCACTGAGCTAAAGGGAGAGCTGCAGCTTTTGAGGTGCGGGACTCTAACCCGGAAGCTTACAAGAAATCCTGCTATGCCCTGCGACGAACCATCAAACAGGCAAAGCATCAATACAGGGCTAAGATTGAATCATAGTACACCTGCTCCGACGCTCGTCTTATGTGGCAGGGCTTGCAAACTATTACAGACTACAAAGGGAAGCACAGCTGCAAGCTGCCCAGTGACACGAGCCTGCCAGACGAGCTAAATCACTTCTATGCTCGCTTTGAGGCAAGCAACACTGAGGCATGCATGAGAGCATTAGCTGTTCTGGACGACTGGGTGATCATACTCTCTGTAGCCGACATGAGTAAGACCTTTAAACAGGTGAACATACACAAGGCTGCGGGGCCAGACGGATTACCAGGACGTGTGCTCCGGGGATGTGCTGACCAACTGGCAGGTGTCTTCACTGACATTTTCAACATGTCCATGATTGAGTCTGTAATACCAAATGTTTCAAGCAGACCACCATAGTCCCTGTGCCCAAGAACACAAAGGCAATCTGCCTAACTGACAACAGACCCATAGCACTCACATCCGTAGCCATGAAGTGCTTTGAAAAGTTGGTAATGGCTCACATCAACACCATTATCTCAGAAAACCTAGACCCACTCCAATTTGCATTCCGCCCAAACAGATCCATAGATGATGCAATCTCTATTGCACTCCACACTGCCCTTTATCCACCTGGACAAAAGGAACACTTATGTGAGAATGCTATTCATTGATTACATCTCAGAGTTCAACACCATAGAACCCTCACAGCTCATCACTAAGCTAAGGATCCTGGGACTAAACACCTCCCTCTGCAACTGGATCCTGAACTTCCTGACGGGCCGCCCCCAGGTGGTGAGCGTAGGTAGCAACACATGTGCCATGCTGATCCTCAACACCGGAGCTCCCCATGGGTGCGCGCTCAGTCCCCTCCTGTACTCCCTGTTAACCCACGACTGCATGGCCAAGCACGCCTCCAACACCTTCATTAAGTTAATAATATAATATAATAATATATGCCATTTAGCAGACGCTTTTATCCAAAGCGACTTACAGTCATGTGTGCATACATTCTACGTATGGGTGGTCCCGGGAATCGAACCCACTACCCTGGCGTTACAAGCGCCATGCTCTACCAACTGAGCTACAGAAGGACCAGTTTGCAGACGACAACAGTGGTAGGCCTGATCACCGACCATGATGAGACAGCCTATATGGAGGAGGTCAGAGACCTGGCTGTGTGGTGCCAGAATAATAACAACATATCCCTCAACGTAACCAAGACTAAGGAGATGATTGTGGACTACAGGAAAAGGAGGACTGAGCACGCCCCCATTCTCATCGACGGGCTGTAGTGGAGCAGGTTGAGAGCTTCAAGTTCCTTGGTGTCCACAACAACACGAAACTAAAATGGTTTAAACACACCAAGACAGTCGTGAATAGGGCATGACAAGCCTATTCCCCCTCAGGAAACTAAAAAGATTTGGCATTGGTCCTGAGATCCTCAAAAGGTTCTACTGCTGCAATATTGGTTGCATCACTGCCTGGTACGACAATTGCTCGGCCTCTGACCACAAGGTACTACAGAGGGTAGTGTGTACGGCCCAGTACATCACTGGGGCTAAGCTGCCTGCCATTCAGGAATTTTACACCAGGAGGTGTCAGAGGAAAGCCCTAAAAATTGTCAAAGACCCCAGCCATAGACTGTTCTCTCTACTACCGCATGGCAAGCGGTAACGGAGTGCCAAGTCTAGGACAAAAAGGCTTCTCAACAATTTTTACCCCCAAGCCATAAGACTCCTGATCAGGTAATCAAACGGCTACCTGGACTATTTGCATTGTGTACCCCCCCACCCCCTCTTTTTACGCTGCTGCTACTCTCTGTTTATCATATATGCATAGTCACTTTAACTATGCATTCATGTACATACTACCTCAATTGGGCCGACCAATCAGTGCTCCCGCACATTGGCTAACCGGGCTATCTGCATTGTGTCCCGCCCACCACCACCCGCCAACCCCTTTTTACGCTACTGCTACTCTCTGTTCATCATATATGCACAGTCACTTTAATCATATCTACATACCTCAATCAGCCTGACTAACCGGTGTCTGCATGTAGCCTCGCTACTGTATATAGCCTCGCTACTGTATATAGCCTCGTTACTGTATATAGCCTCATTACTGTATATAGCCTCGTTACTGTATATAGCCACGTTACTGTATATAGCTTGTCTTTTTACTGTTGTTTTATTTCTTTATTTGCCTATTGTACAAATAATACATTTTTTGCACTATTGGTTGGAGCCTGTAAGTAAGCATATCAGGTCTACATCTGTTTTATTCGGCGCACGTGACAAATAAACATTGATTTGATTTAAATTAAGTCTCTGTAATCTAGCATGGGTAAAATGGTTATCTGAATCAGGGTTAGTTGGCAGCTGGGGTGAAAGAGGAGTGATCACGATAGAGGAAACCAAGTCTAGACTTTAGCCTGCAGCTTTGATATGTGCTGAGAGAAGGACAGTGTATACTCCCAAGTACTTGTATGAGGTGACTACCTCAAGCTCTAAACCCTCAGAGGTAGTAATCACACCTGTGGGGAGAGGGGCATTCTTCTTACCAAACCACATGAACTTTGTTTTGGAGGTGTTCAGAACAAGGTTAAGGGCAGAGAAAGCTTGTTGGACACTAAGAAAGCTTTGTTGTAGAGCATTTAACACAGAATCCAGGGAGGGGCCAGCTGAGTATAAATCACATTTATTTATATAGCCCTTCTTACATCGGCTAATATATCAAACACTGTACAGAAACCCAGCCTAAAACCTCAAACAGCAAGCAATGCAGGTAAAACTATCATCTGCATGTAAATGGATGGGAGCGCTTCCTACTGCCTGAGCTATGTCATTGATGTAAATTGAGAAGAGCGTGTGGCCTAGGATTGAGCCTTGGGGTACTCCTTTGGTGACAGGCAGTGGCTGAAACAGGAGATTTTCTGACTTTATACACTGCACTCTTCCAGAGAGGTAGTTAGCAAACCAGGCTAAAGACCCCTCAGAGACACCAATACTCATTAGCCGGCCCACAATAATGGAATGTTCTACCGTATCAAAAGCTTTGGCCAAGTCAATAAAAATAGCAGCACAATATTGCTTAGAATCAAGGGCAATGGTGACATCATTGAGGACCTTTAAGGATGCAGTGACACATCCATAACCTGAGTGGAAACCAGATTCCGTACACAAACGAATACTATAGACGTCAAGAAAGCCAGTCAGTTGATTATGGACAGGTTTTTCCAACACTTTTGATAAACAGGGTTTTCTGGGGGTCAAGTTTTAGCACCTTGGACTCAGTAACGGGGCAGGGGAAAAAGAGGGAGGAGCATCGGGTCGCATTAGAAGTGGTGGGAGATTAGGAAATGTTGGACGGGCAAGGAGACATGGTTCCTCAAATAGGAATCCTGACAAAATGAAGTGGTGATTAAAGAGCTTCTTGTCAGTAACAACCACATCATCAACATTAATGGACATGGGCAGCTGTGAGGAGGAGGGTTTATTCTCCAGATCTAAAACTGTTTTCCAGAACTTCTTGGGGTTAGACCCACAGAGAGAACTGCTCCTTAAAGTAACTAACTTTGGCCTTCCGGATAGCCTGAGTGCACGTATTTCTGATTTGCCTGAACGAGAGCCAGTCAGCCTGAGTATGCGTGTGCCGAGCCTTTCACCAAATGCCATTCTTGGGGTGGAGAAACTCTGCAAGATCACGGTCGAACCAGGGGCTGAAACTTTATGGGGGCGGGTTTGGTAACAATACCACTGAAAACATCAAAAAGGTCCAAGCGTCTTCGACAGAGGGGATCAAGCTGATTCTATACCATTTTATAGGAGGCCAGTTAAAAGGTGTTTAGCAAGCGTCTATGACAAATCAGGACAGGTTGTTTCACTGAGCAGCCATTACGAACACAGGCTGTAAAACAGTGATCACTAAGGTCATTACAGAAAACACCAGACTGATACCTGTCAGGATTATTTGTGAGGATAACATCGAGGAGAGTAGCCTTTTCTGGGTGTTTGGAGTCATACCTTGTGGGATTGGTAATAACCTGAGAAAAACTTAGGAGTCCCATTGCTGTAGGACTTGGTCAGGTGGTTTAAGCATGTCTCAGTTTAGGTCACCTAGCAGGACAAATTCATACTCTGTGTAATGGGCCAGGAGAGAGCTTAGGGCAGGTAGGGTACAGCCCAGTGCTGATGAAGGACGATTGCACCCAGCAACAGTCAACAAAGAGCTATTTAAAAGTTTACTGCTTAAAACCAGCAAATCAAATTGTTTGGGGACAGACTTGGTGGAGACAACTGTGCACTGAAGGTGATCCCTGGTAAAGATTGCAACTCTTGTGGTGTGTGGTGGGGGTACTCCCCCACCTTTGGAAGATCTGTCTTGCCAAAAAAGGTAATAACCAGAAAGGTTAACATCAGTATTCAAAACACTCTTTCTGAACCACGTGTCAGTAATGACCAACACATCTGGATTGGAGCTGTGAATCCACACTTTCAATTGATCCATTTTAGGTAATAAGCTTCTAGTGTTAACGTGCAAAAAAAAAACAGGCTTTTACGAGAGCAGAAATCAGTGAAACAGATATCAGAGCACAAGTCAGAATTGGGGATAGCAACAGTAGATGGGCCAGGGTGTACATGCACATTTCCAGATATCATCAACAGTAATATAATCAAGGCACGGCAGAGGACAGGGATAGCTCTGCTGTGTTGATTTATGACATCTGAATGTGCATCAGATGGCAAAAAGATTATGTTGTACAGCAACTTCATCAGGTAACATGAATACAAAGCTGGTGAGAGGTGATTAGAAAAGGATGGGAGGCCAAGAGTCTGTGTAACCAATAGAGAGTCAGAGTCCCGAGTGTGGGAACAAACAGTCTGTGTAACCAATAGAGAGTCAGAGTCCCGAATGTGGGAACAAACAGTCTATCCCACGGTTGGGTAAAGAAAGTTTGTAGTCAACTAAGCATGCAGGAGTCATGAGGCAAATAGCAAAATACATGTTTTTAATATATAACGACTTGGGGCTAGCCATTGTAAGTTCAGAGCCACTCACCCCAACAGGTGTGTGTGCTAGAGGTGAGCGAAAGCTCGGGAAAAAGGGGGAAGTGTGGTGGGCGTACCTGTACCAGACAGGGGGAGACAGACCAGGGCAGACGGTGAACAGAGAGAGGTGAGTGTGGTGGGGTACCTGTACCAGACAGGGGGAGACAGACCAGGGGGGAGACAGACCAGGGAGAGAGAGGTGAGTGTGGTGGGGTACCTGTACCAGACAGGGGGAGACAGACCAGGGAGAGAGAGGTGAGTGTGGTGGAGGTACCTGTACCAGACAGGGGGAGACAGACCAGGGCAGACGGTGAACAGATCGCCAGGTGGAATCCAAGCAGCAGTGCAGCAGGTAATGGGAGTAGGTGTCACACCCACTTGGGGGAAGCTTATATTTCTGGAGGCAGATTTCTTGTAGAAAATGCCAGTGAATGGTCTTAAACAGGAGGGTGCTTCAAAGGGCGCGTCAAAGACTCCTGCCACTTGTTGGGCCCAAAGGCCTCGACACCTTTTACTTCACACCTCGGTGCTAATGGAAGTTGTATCTGGTCTGTCCTTTCAAGCCTGGCAGCTCAGTTCCAGGTTGGATGGTGTCCTTTGGTCTCTGCTGTTTGTTAGCTAAAGCACCGTCGGTGTAGCTTGGAAAAAGGAAACCTTTGAAGCGATAATCTCTCCGGTTAATTTGGGTCAAATATGAGTTGTAGGTTATGAGTTTTGATCTGGAGCGAAAGGCCATGCTGTGGAGGGTAGCATCCTGCATATGTCCCTGCCGAAAGTTTATCCAACTCCAAATCTATCCTTTTGTAAAAAAAAAAAACATGTTGAGAAAGGGTGAGAGCTCAAATGCAGCTTTGTCTCTCTTCAAAAGCATAGAGACCCAGAAAACCTGAGCCTATACCTTCACTGTGGTGAATCACTAAAACAATACAGAAATACACTACAGAAAAGAAGGAACAACATGTCAGAGATCAGCTCAAAGTAATTGAAGAATCCATAGAATCTAACCACTTCTGGGAAAACAGTCAAAATGAAGACGGATTAACCACTTACACAAACTTTTTGGCTCTTGAACAAAGAAAGACACACCTGTAAAAAGCTTCGGATCAGCTATTAAAGACTACCAGAAGCCACTAGAATCTCCAATTTAATTTACTACAGCACAAAATACAATTCCTCCAACCCCAAAAGGCCTGTGGTGTTGATGGTATAATAAACAAAAGGGTCAAATATACAGACAACAAAATTGACCCCCCCCACAACTCTTACTTAGCTGACCTGCTACTCCCCCAATGGTCATTATTTCTCCTGCTGCCCCCCCCCCCCTCTCCCTATGGATACCCCCCACAACTCTTACTTAGCTAACCTGCTACTCCCCCAATGGTCATTATTTCTCCTGCTGCCCCCCCCTCTCCCTATGGATACCCCCCCAACAGACTTTACTCTGCCCCCACCCCAACAGACTTTATTCTGCCCCCACCCCAACAGACTTTATTCTGCCCCCACCCCAACAGACTTTATTCTGCCCCCACCCCAACAGACTTTACTCTGCCCCCACCCCAACAGACTTTATTCTGCCCCCCCCCCAACAGACTTTACTCTGCCCCCACCCCAACAGACTTTACTCTGCCCCCAACCCAACAGACTTTACTCTGCCCCCACCCCAACAGACTTTATTCTGCCCCCACCCCAACAGACTTTATTCTGCCCCCACCCCAACAGACTTTATTCTGCCCCCACCCCAACAGACTTTATTCTGCCCCAAGGACATTAATCAGTGTTGCTGTTAATATGTATATTATTACTTTTTTGTTTTATTTCACTCAATGCTGCTGCTCCCCCTATGGTCATTATTCCTCCTGCTGCTCCCCCTATGGTCATTATTTCTCCTGCTGCTCCCCCTATGGTCATTATTCCTCCTGCTGCTCCCCCTATGGTCATTATTTATCCTGCTGCTCCCCCTATGGTCATTATTTCTCCTGCTCCCCCCCCTATGGTCATTATTTCTCCTGCTGCTCCCCCTATGGCCATTATTTCTCCTGCTGCTCCCCCTATGGTCATTATTTCTCCTGCTGCTCCCCTATGGTCATTATTTCTCCTGCTGCTCCCCTATGGTCATTATTTATCCTGCTGCTCCCCCTATGGTCATTATTTCTCCTGCTGCTCCCCCTATGGTCATTATTTCTCCTGCTGCTCCCCCTATGGTCATTATTTCTCCTGCTGCTCCCCCTATGGTCATTATTTCTCCTGCTGCTCCCCTATGGTCATTATTTCTCCTGCTGCTCCCCTATGGTCATTATTTCTCCTGCTGCTCCCCTATGGTCATTATTTCTCCTGCTGCTCCCCTATGGTCATTATTTCTCCTGCTGCTCCCCCTATGGTCATTATTTCTCCTGCTGCTCCCCTATGGTCATTATTTCTCCTGCTGCTCCCCTATGGTCATTATTTCTCCTGCTGCTCCCCCTATGGTCATTATTCCTCCTGCTGCTCCCCCTATGGTCATTATTTCTCCTGCTGCTCCCCCTATGGTCATTATTTCTCCTGCTGCTCCCCTATGGTCATTCCACCCCATCAGTCTTTACTCTGCCTCTACCCCAATGGACATTTATTCATCACTACTACAGTTATGATGTACAGTTGAAGTCGGAAGTTTACATACACTTAGGTTAGACTCATTAACTAAGCCACACATTTCTTGTTTACAAACTATAATGTTTGCAAGTCAGATAGGACATCTACTTTGTGCATGACACGAGTCATTTTTCCAACAATTGTTTACAGACAGATTATTTCACTAGAATTCACTGTATCACAATTCCAGTGGGTCAGAAGTTAACATACACTAAGTTGACTGTGCCTTTAAACAGCTTGGAAAATTCCAGAAAATGATGTCATGGCTTTAGAAGCTTCTAATAGGCTAACTGATATAATTTGAGTCAATTGGAGGTGTACCTGTGGATGCATTTCCTTGACATAGGAAAATCAAAAGAAATCAGCCAAGACCTCCGAAAAAAAATCGTAGACCTCCACAAGTCTGATTCATCCTCGGGAGAAATTTCCAAACGTCTGAAGGTACCACATTCATCTGTACAAACAATAGTACACAAGTATAAACAGCCTACCTACGTGAGAACACATTCTTATTTTCAATGACGGCCTAGGAACAGTGGGTTAACTAACTGCCTGTTCAGGGGCAGAACGACAGATTTGTACCGTGTCAGCTCGGGGGTTTGAACTTGCAACCTTCCAGTTACTCGTCCAACGCTCTAACCACTAGGCTACCCTGCCGCCCCATAAGTGGCGGCAGGGTAGTGGTGCACCTTACAAAATAGATGTTATCATGAGGAGGAAAATTACATGGATATATTGAAGCAACATCAAGACATCAGTCAGGAAGTTAAAGCTTGGTCGCAAATGGGTCTTCCAAATGGACACTGACCCCAAGCATACTTCCAAAGTTTTGATAAAGTGGCTTAAGGACAACAAAGTCAAAGTATTGGAGTGGCAATCACAAAGCCCTGACCTCAATCCTATAGAAAATGTGTGAGTGTAATGGAGGTGAAATGGCTAGCTAGTTAGCGGTGTTCGCACTAAATAGCGTTTCAATCGGTGACGTCACTGATTGAAACGCTATTTAGCGCGCACCGCTAACTAAGCTAGCCGTTTCACATCCGTTACACTCACCCCCCTTTTGACCTCCTCCTTTTTCCGCAGCAACCAGTGATCCGGGTCAACAGCATCAATGTAACAGTATAACTTTAGACCGTCCCCTCGCCCATACCCGGGCGTGAACCAGGGACCCTCTGCACACATCAACAACTGACACCCACGAAGCATCGTCCACAAAAGCCGTGGCCCTTGCAGAGCAAGGTCTCAGAGCAAGTGACGTCACCGATTGAAACGCTATTTAGCGCGCACCGCTAACTAAGCTAAAAAAAAAACAGCCCAATAAACTCTACATAAACCAATTGTACAGATGGGCTCCAAACAGTGCAAAGAGATGAATTGAAACATTGAACTCAAATTAAATGATGAACTCTATACAGTTCTTCAATAAGTCACAATACCAAAACAATAAAGAAGGTGTCAATTCGGCTACTCAAAACATAAATTGCATATTCCAAAAAGCAGCGTCAAAAGCAAATTTGAGAAAACCAGAAAGTGGTTTGATAACGAATGTAAAACAATTAGAAAACACCTAAGACAAATGTCAAATGGAAAACATGAGCAGCAAAACAACCCAGAACTACGCTATGAATACTGTGAAACTCTGAAACAGTATAAACATACACTGAAATACATTCATTTGGAAAACGTATTTTGATAATCTATACAAAAACATCCCACAAAAAGACTTACAACATAACCAATTAGAAATTCAAGAAATATTGAACATCCTTGAATCAGTCATTATAAACCAAAATCCATTAGATTACCCAATAACCCAACAGGAACTAAATGAAAAGCTCAAATCTATAAAACCAAAGAAGGCTTGTGGTCTAGATAACTTCAGAAATGAAATGCTGCACACTTGAGTTGCAAAATGCTGTGCTTAAATTGTTCAACATGGTACTAACTTCTGGCTGCTTTACTGATGTCTGGAACCAGACATCTCCCCTATCCACTTTTTTATCCACAAAAGTGGAGACAAATCAGACCCAACAATTACAGGGGAATTTGTGTAAACAGCCACCTGGGAAATGTTTTCTGAAGTATTTTGACTTCAAATATTTCTTCAAGAAAGAAATGTAATAAGTAAATGTCAATTTGGCTTTCTCCCCAACCAAGGTGTGAGACAAGAATGCAGTTTGAGTCCAAACCTTTTTAACATTTATATCAATGAATTAGCAGACATGTTGGACCAATTTCAGCCCCAGGACTGAACTATTTGAGGTAGAGAGGTAAAATACCTGCTATATGCTGAAGATTTGGTTCTTATATCACCAACCAAAGGTCTTCAACAGAACCTTAATTAACATTCAGCAATATTGCCATAACTGGGCCCTGGCAGAAAATTATTTTCCAGAAAACGTCAGAAATACAAATATAAATTCACCCTGAACAACACCATTATCGAACACACAAAAAATGACTCATTCCTTAGTCTGACCATATGTGCATGGGGAAACTTTAATATGGCAGTGATTTAAAAAATAAATAAATTAACCTTTATTTAACCAGGCAAGTCAGTTAAGAACAAATTCTTATTTACAATGACGGTCTACACCGGCCAAACCCGGACGACGCTGGGCCAATTGTGCACCACCCTATGGGACTCCCAATCACGACCGGTTGTGATACAGCCTGGATTGGAACCAGGGTGTCTGTAGTGACGCCTCTAGCACCGAGATGCAGTGCCTTAGACAGCTGCACCACTCTGGAGCCCAGTCAATGCACTGAAGAAAAAGCCTGCAGGGCATTGTATGAATTTATTAAAAATCAACAAACCATTTGGAATTTGGATCAAAATATTTGAGAGTGTAATCCTACCTCACAGGAAGTGAGGTTTGGGGGCCACTCAATAAACTGGACTTTAAAATGTGGGACAACATCCAATTGAAGCCCTCCCTACATGCAGAATTCTGTTGGAAAATTCTAAAGAAGTACAAAGAAATACACCAACTAATGCATGTAGGGCAGAATTGGGACCCTTTCCAGTGGTAATGAAAATGCAGAAAAATATTGGAAAGATGAAACAAAATCCCAAAGCCAACTAAATTGCTATTTGGCACTAAACAGAGAATATGAATTGGCTGATTAGCTCTACTCTGTCAGAGATACGAAGCAGAGACAGTTCCTTACCAAGTACAGGCTGAGTGACCACCAATTGGCAATAGAAACCGGCAGACATAAAAAGACACGGCTCCCCAAAGAGGAGCGTGCATGTGGTCACTGCCGAACAGGGGAGATAGAAACAGAGATACACTTTCTCCTTTACTCTGAGAAATATTCCTCACCAAGAGATTCATTATTCACAGAAATGAATACATTTATTCCACATTTTAACTTATTAAACCCAGATGAAAACCTAAAAATACTCATGGGCGAAGGAGCAATGGCTCCTATGTAATAAGACTTGAGATTTCCTGGGGTAATAGTGTAAGAAATAATACATAAAAAAATCAAAATACTGTTTCCTAAGAACGCAAAGCGATGTGGCAATCTCTGTCGGCGCCGGAAGTCTGGTACAGCCACCTGGTTTCTTCACGCATCGCGCCGACAGAAGCAAACATATCTCTGGTAAGAAGAAGGGCGGGGGTGTATGCCTTATGATTAACGAGTCGTGATGTGATCATAACAACATACAGGAACTCAAGTCCTTGTGTTCACCTGACCAAGAATTCATTACAATCAAATGCAGACCGCATTATCTACCAAGAAAATTCTCTACCAAGAGAATTCTCTTCGACCACCCCCCCCCACCACCACATATCCTGAGGCTGCAATTATTGTAGCTGGGGATTTTAACAAGGCTAATCTGAAAACAAGACTCCCTAAATTTGAATCAGCATATCGAATGTGCAACCAGGGATGTCAAAATTCTAAAATTCTGGATCATTGTTACTCTAACTTCCGCGACGCATACAGAGTCCTCCCCCGCCCTCCATTCGGCAAATCTAACCACGACTCCATTTTGTTGCTCCCAGCCTAAAGACAGAAACTGAAACAGGAAACGCCCATTCTCAGGTCTGTTCAACGCTTGTCCGACCAATCTGATTCCACGCTTCAAGATTGCTTCGATCACGTGGACTGGGATATGTTCCCGGATAGCGTTGAACAACAACATTGATGTATACGCTGATTCGGTGAGCGAGTTTATTAGCAAGTGTATCGGTGATGTTGTGCCCACGGTAACTATTAAAACCTTCCCCAACCAGAAACAGTGGATTGATGGCAGCATTCGCGCAAAACTGAAAGCTCAAACCACTGCTTTTAATCATGGCAAGGCGACCGGAAACATGACCGAATACAAACAGTGTAGCTATTCCCTCCACAAGGCAATCAAACAAGCTAAGCATCAGTATAGAGACAAAGTAGTCGCAATTCAACGGCTCAGACACGAGAGGTATGTGGCAGGGTCTACAGTCAATCATGGACTACAAAAAAGAAAACCAGCCCTGTCGCGGACCCAGATGTCTTGCTCCCAGACAGACTAAATAGCTTTAATCTGACACGACAGGTGGATTAACAAAAGGCTAAACTGTATTTTCCTATATTGCACTTGTGATTTCATGAATATAAATATTTGTAATAATATTTATTGAATGTAGCGCTATGCTATTCAGCGGTTGTTGATGACACTTATCCCGATATCGGGATTACAGCCATAACAAGTTAAACAATGCCACTTTATATAATGTTTACATAGCCTACATACCCTACATACAGTTTGTTTTACTCACTGCTTTAGCACACTGCTAACCCTGATGTCCTTGCCGTGTCTGAATCCTGGCTCAGGAAGGCCACCAAAAATTCAGAGATTTCCATACCCAACTATAACATTTTCCGTCAAGATAGAACTTGCAGAGATAGCCTGCAAAGTAATGTCATACTTTCCAGGTCCATACCCAAACAGTTCGAACTACTAATTTTGAAAATTACTCTCTCCAGAAATAAGTCTCTCACTGTTGCCGCCTGCTACCGACCCCCCTCAGTTCCCAGCTGTGCCCTGGACACCATTTGTGAATTGATCGCCCCCCATCTAGCTTCAGAGTTTGTTCTGTTAGGTGACCTAAACGGGGATATGCTTAACACCCCGGCAGTCCTACAATCTAAGCTAAATGCCCTCAATCTCACACAAATCATCAAGGAACCCACCAGGTACAACCCTAAATCTGTAAACAAGGGCACCCTCATAGACGTCATCCTGACCAACTGGCCCTCCAAATACACCTCCGCTGTCTTCAACCAGGATCTCAGCGGTCAATGCCTCATTGCCTGTATCCGCTACAGAGCCGCAGTCAAACGACCACCCCTCATCACTGTCAAACGCTCCCTAAAACACTTCTGTGAGCAGGCCTTTCTAATCGACCTGGCCCGGGTATCCTGGAAGGACATTGACCTCATCCCGTCAGTTGAGGATGCCTGGTTATTCTTTAAAAGCAACTTCCTCAGCATTTTAGATAAGCATGCCCTGTTCAAAAAATGCAGAACTAAGAACAGATATAGCCCTTGGTTCACTCCAGACCTGACTGCCCTCGACCAGCACAAAAACATCCTGAGGCGGACTGCAATAGCATCGAATAGTCCCCGCGATATGCAACTGTTCAGGGAAGTCAGGAACCAATACACGCAGTCAGTCAGGCCAGCGTCTTCAGGCAGAAATTTTCATCCTGTAGCTCCAACTGCAAAAAGTTCTGGGACACTGTGAAGTCCATGGAGAACAAGAGCACCTCCTCCCAGCTGCCCACTGCACTGAGGCTAGGTAACGCGGTCACCACCGATAAATCCATGATTATCGAAAACTTCAACAAGCATTTCTCAACGGCTGGCCATGCCTTCCGCCTGGCTACTCCAACCTTGGCCAACAGCTCCGCCGCCCCCCCCCCCGCAGCTACTCTCCCAAGCCTCTCCAGGTCCTCCTTTACCCAAATCCAGATAGCAGATGTTCTGAAAGAGCTGCAAAACCTGGACCCGTACAAATCAGCTGGGCTTGACAATCTGGACCCTCTATTTCTGAAACTATCCGCCGCCATTGTCGCAACCCCTATTACCAGCCTGTTCAACCTCTCATATCGTCTGAGATCCCCAAGGATTGGAAAGCTGCCGCAGTCATCCCCCTCTTCAAAGGGGGAGACACCCTGGACCCAATCTGTTACAGACCTCTATCCATCCTGCCCTGCCTATCTAAGGTCTTCGAAAGCCAAGTCAACAAACAGGTCACTGACCATCTCGAATCCCACCGTACCTTCTCCGCTGTGCAATCTGGTTTCCGAGCCGGTCACGGGTACACCTCAGCCACGCTCAAGATACTAAACGATATCATAACTGCCATCAATAAAAAGACAGTACTGTGCAGCCGTCTTCATCGACCTTGCCAAGGCTTTCGACTCTGTCAATCGCCATATTCTTATCTGCAGACTCAGTAGCCTCGGTTTCTCGGATGACTGCCTTGCCTGGTTCACCAACTACTTTGCAGACAGAGTTCAGTGTGTCAAATCGGAGGGCATGCTGTCCGGTCCTCTGGCAGTCTCTATGGGGGTGCCACAGGGTTCAATTCTCGGGCCGACTCTTTTCTCTGTATATATCAATGATGTTGCTCTTGCTGCGGGCGATTCCCTGATCCACCTCTACGCAGACGACACCATTCTATATACATCCGGCCCGTCCTTGGACACTGTGCTATCTAACCTCCAAACGAGCTTCAATGCCATACAACACTCCTTCCGTGGCCTCCAACTGCTCTTAAACGCTAGTAAAACCAAATGCATGCTTTTCAACCGTTCGCTGCCTGCACCCGCACGCCTGACCAGCATCACCACCCTGGATGGTTCCGACCTAGAATATGTGGACATCTATAAGTACCTAGGTGTCTGGCTAGACTGTAAACTCTCCTTCCAGACTCATATCAAACATCTCCAATCGAAAATCAAATCTAGAGTCGGCTTTCTATTCCGCAACAAAGCCTCCTTCACTCACGCCGCCAAACTTACCCTAGTAAAACTGGCTATCCTACGGATCCTCGACTTCGGCGATGTCATCTACAAAATTGCCTCCAACACTCTACTCAGCAAACTGGATGCAGTTTATCACAGTGCCATCCGTTTTGTTACTAAAGCACCTTATACCACCCACCACTGCGACCTGTATGCTCTAGTCGGCTGGCCCTCGCTACATATTCGTCGCCAGACCCACTGGCTCCAGGTCATCTACAAGTCCATGCTGGGTAAAGCTCCGCCTTATCTCAGTTCACTGGTCACGATGGCAACACCCATCCGTAGCACGCGCTCCAGCAGGTGTATCTCACTGATCATCCCTAAAGCCAACACCTCATTTGGCCGCCTTTCGTTCCAGTTCTCTGCTGCCAGTGACTGGCAGTGACAACGAATTGCAAAAATCGCTGAAGTTGGAGACTTTTATCTCCCTCACCAACTTCAAACATCTGCTATCTGAGCAGCTAACCGATCGCTGCAGCTGTACATAGTCTATCGGTAAATAGCCCACCCATTTTTACCTACCTCATCCCCATACTGTTTTTATTTATTTACTTTTCTGCTCTTTTGCACACCAATATCTCTACCTGTACATGACCATCTGATCATTTATCACTCCAGTGTTAATCTGCAAAATTGTAATTATTCGCCTACCTCCTCATGCCTTTTGCACACAATGTATATAGACTCTCCTTTTTTTCTACTGTGTTATTGACTTGTTAATGGTTTACTCCATGTGTAACTCTGTGTTGTCTGTTCACATTGCTATGCTTTATCTTGGCCAGGTCGCAGTTGCAAATGAGAACTTGTTCTCAACTAGCCTACCTGGTTAAATAAAGGTGAAATAAAAAAATATATTAAAAACATTACTCATCTCATATGTATATACTGTACTCTATACCATCTACTGCACCATGTCTATGCCGTCCGGCCATCGCTCATCCATATTTATATGTACACATTCTTATTAATTCCTTTACACTTGTGTGTATGAGGTAGTTGTTGTGAAATTGTTTGATTACTTGTTAGATATTAGTGCATGGTCGGAACTAGCACAAGCATTTTGCTACACTCGCATTAGCATCTGCTAACCATGTGTATGTGACAAATAAAATGTTATTTTATTTGTGATTATTATTCCAAATAGTAGTGGTACGGGTAGTAGGGGTGATGGTAATGATAGCAGTTTAGTGATGGTGGTGGTGGTGGTAGTAGTAGTAGTAGTAGTAGTAGTAATGATGATGGTAGTTTTAGTACTTATGTAATGGTGAGGATGACAGTTAGTTTCATTTTCCATGTTTAGCTTTTTACATATTATATTTCTACTATTGACTGTGACCATTTTTTATTATTAATATTATTAACTACCATTTTATTTTATTATTTGTTATACTTTATTATTTTATTACAATGTATATAATTTGTATTGTTTATTTCCATTTTGTATATTATCTACCTCACTTGCTTGGCCAGGTCGCAGTTGCAAATGAGAACTTGTTCTCAACTAGCCTACCTGGTTAAATAAAGGTGATATAAAAATAAAAAAAGAATTTAAAAAAACCACGTTTCCCATGCCAATAAAACCCATTGAATTGAATTGAGAGAGAGACAGACAAAGAGAAGTCATGCGGAAGAACAGCTCCTTCCATGTTATAACTTTCTGGTTAACAAGATTAAATTCGCAAAAAATATATAGTTAATCAAACTGTATAACCGAAGATCAACCCAGGAGAAAAATATTGGTCTTTTAACTCACTCTCTGTCAATCTTTATTGTGCTAGCTAGCCAAATCAAATCTGTCAGCTAGCTTAGCGTCTAGCTCCAACTGTTTACTGCTGGTAACCATAGCAACATGGCCACAGGCAGCAGCAGCAGAAACTGAGACTTTCCCCCCTTTAAACATTTTTTTCCATCAGAAATCAAATCAGAGAAGGGAAGAATCCATTTTAAACACAGAATTCAGAGGGAGAAGCCAGAAACTTTGTTTGCCAACTGCTCACAAAACAGGACTGTTTACAAACCTGTTATTTTACACAGACAACACTACTGCCTGGCATACAGCTGTAACCAGGCATTTCAGCTATACCACAAAGAAAGGCCTCTGCAAGGGAAGGCAAATCCACATGTTTGAGGACAGCGGTAAGGACCAGGAAAACAGGTTTCTGACAGTAAACATGTATCAGAATGGCACTTTCATGGCTCAACTTCCCCACCCTGGGATAGATGGAGGAAACCAAAAAGGACAAGGACAGCCCCCCGACCTGTCCCCTCACCTCAGGCACCCCAACAGCAGGACTATCCTCCCCCCTGCCTGCCTACAACCACCAGAGACAAGACCACACTACCATCAACCTGCTGAGAAACAGGCTGGCTCTGTTAGAGGTATGGGTTACTGAGCTAAAGGAGCAGCCCCCCAACTACACCACCTCCAGACTGCTGAGAGACAGGCTGGCTCTGTTAGAGGTATGGGTTACTGAGCTGAAGGAGCAGCCCCCCAGCTACACCACCTCCAGACTGCTGAGAGACAGGCTGGCTCTGTTAGAGGTATGGGTTACTGAGCTGAAGGAGCAGCCCCCCCCAAGCTACACCACCTCCAGACTGCTGAGAGACAGGCTGGCTCTGTTAGAGGTATGGGTTACTGAGCTGAAGGAGCAGCCCCCCAGCTACACCACCTCCAGTGCTGAGAGACAGGCTGGCTCAGTTAGAGGTATGGGTTACTGAGCTGAAGGAGCAGCCCCCCAGCTACACCACCTCCAGACTGCTGAGAGACAGGCTGGCTCTGTTAGAGGTATGGGTTACTGAGCTAAAGGAGCAGCCCCCCAGCTACACCACCTCCAGACTGCTGAGAGACAGGCTGGCTCTGTTAGAGGTATGGGTTACTGAGCTGAAGGAGCAGCCCCCCCAGCTACACCACCTCCAGAATGCTGAGAGACAGGCTGGCTCTGTTAGAGGTATGGGTTACTGAGCTGAAGGAGCAGCCCCCAAGCTACACCACCTCCAGACTGCTGAGAGACAGGCTGGCTCTGTTAGAGGTATGGGTTACTGAGCTGAAGGAGCAGCCCCCCAGCTACACCACCTCCAGACTGCTGAGAGACAGGCTGGCTCTGTTAGAGGTATGGGTTACTGAGCTGAAGGAGCAGCCCCCCAGCTACACCACCTCCAGACTGCTGAGAGACAGGCTGGCTCTGTTAGAGGTATGGGTTACTGAGCTAAAGGAGCAGCCCCCCAGCTACACCACCTCGAGACTGCTGAGAGACAGGCTGGCTCTGTCAGAGGTATGGGTTACTGAGCTGAAGGAGCAGCCCCCCAGCTACACCACTTCCAGACTGCTGAGAGACAGGCTGGCTCTGTTAGAGGTATGGGTTACTGAGCTGAAGGAGCAGCCCCCCCCAGCTACACCACCTCCAGACTGCTGAGAGACAGGCTGGCTCTGTTAGAGGTATGGGTTACTGAGCTGAAGGAGCAGCCCCCCAGCTACACCACCTCCAGACTGCTGAGAGACAGGCTGGCTCTGTTAGAGGTATGGGTTACTGAGCTGAAGGAGCAGCCCCCCAGCTACACCACCTCCAGACTGCTCACCTATTGCTCACCTCTTGGCCACAGTACAGTAGATTACAGACATTGACCCTTTCTCTCTCAGCTCATTCACCATGAAGCCACTAACACTGTCTGATCACAGCTAAATTCCGTTGTTCCTCAAAAGAACAGACATGGACACAACCACACATTCACAGCCCAGTAAGCTGTACAACATCAGAAATTCACACAGATGGGCCCAAAACAGCACACAAGAATAACAGAAAGCAACCTGTAACCAAAAAAAAACAGAACACTATCCAACCAAAAGCAGAGACCCAAATAATGGTGAATTACACCTTCAGTACTGTGAGACTTTAATAATAATAATAATACTTTTAATTTAATAATAACTTTAAAACTCTATAAACGTACATTCAGAACCAAAAAAAGCAAGAAAGCACGCAGGGCAATCTACACCATGAAAAAACAAATTCAAATACCTATTAATACCTACTAAAACAAGATTTTACCAAATGGGAAAAACACCCCATTGAAACCCTGCATGCAGAGCTCTATAGGATTCTCCTACATGTCCAGAGGAAAACTACAAACAATTAGGCCAATATCCACTAATAATAAAAGAGCAATTCAGTTTTGGAAACATCTAAAATACAGTGAGCCCCTCTCATATCATTACCAAGTCCTGCAATGCCAAGAGCTGAGCAAAGAAAAGAGTCCTCTCATCCAGCTGGTCCTGGGGCTGAGTTCACAAACCTGTTCTACTAACACACTGAAGCCTCAGTCCCCTCATCCAGCTGGTCCTGAGTTCACTAACCTGTTCTACTAACACACTGAAGCCTCAGTCCCCTCATCCAGCTGGTCCTGAGTTCACTAACCTGTTCTACTAACACACTGAAGCCTCAGTCCCCTCATCCAGCTGGTCCTGAGTTCACTAACCTGTTCTACTAACACACTGAAGCCTCAGTCCCCTCATCCAGCTGGTCCTGGGGCTGAGTTCACAAACCTGTTCTACTAACACACTGAAGGCTCAGTCCCCTCATCCAGCTGGTCCTGAGTTCACTAACCTGTTCTACTAACACACTGAAGCCTCAGTCCCCTCATCCAGCTGGTCCTGAGTTCACTAACCTGTTCTACTAACACACTGAAGCCTCAGTCCCCTCATCCAGCTGGTCCTGAGTTCACTAACCTGTTCTACTAACACACTGAAGCCTCAGTCCCCTCATCCAGCTGGTCCTGGGGCTGAGTTCACAAACCTGTTCTACTAACACACTGAAGCCTCAGTCCCCTCATCCAGCTGGTCCTGGGGCTGAGTTCACAAACCTGTTCTACTAACACACTGAAGCCTCAGTCCCCTCATCCAGCTGGTCCTGGGGCTGAGTTCACAAACCTGTTCTACTAACACACTGAAGCCTCAGGACCAGAACATCCAATCAATCAGAATAAATCAAATTACAACATAGTAAAAAAAAAATACATTACTTATTGGGAAACACAAGCACAAAGCAAAATGCAGTGCTATCTGGCCCTAAGTTGACAGTACACCGTGGCAAACTATTTGACCATGGTTACTGAACAAAACCTAAACAAAGTACAGGCTCAGTGAGCACAGCCTTGAAAACATGGCTCCCTGTAGAGGAAAGGCTGTGCAACCACTGCAAACTCCCACTAGTCCATGCCTTCACCAATCCAATTCTTTCAGATGTGGAAAGTAGTGAACGAATGCACACTTTGGGTGAAAGGAGAAAATATTGGGATGCACCCCTAATCTCAACAGTCTCCTCAGCATCTAGCTAGTTGTTTCATGGTCTGTCTCAACTATCTCCTTAGCATCTAGCTAGTTTTTTAATGGCCTGGATCCTTAGCATCTAGCTAGTTTTTTAATGGCCTGGCTCCTTAGCATCTAGCTAGTTGTTTCATGGCCTGTCTCCTTCGAATCTAGCTAGTTGTTTCATGGCCTGGCTCCTTAGCATCTAACTAGTTGTTTCATGGCCTGTCTCCTTAGCATCTAACTAGTTGTTTCATGGCCTGTCTCCTTAGAATCTAGCTAGTTGTTTCATGGCCTGTCTCCTTAGCATCAAGCTAGTTGTTTCATGGCCTGTCCCCTTAGCATCTAGCTAGTTGTTTCATGGCCTGTCCCCTTAGCATCTAGCTAGTTGTTTCATGGCCTGTCTCCTTAGCATCTTGCTAGTTGTTCCATGGCCTGTCTCAACTTTCTTCTTAGCATCTAGCTAGTTGTTTCATGGCCCGTCTCAACTTGCTCCTTGGCATCTAGCTTGTTGTTTCATGGCCTGTCTCCTTAGCATCTAACTAGTTGTTTCATGGCCTGTCTCAACTTTCTCATCAGCATCTAGCTAATTGTTTCATGGCCTGTCGCCTTAGCATCTAGCTAGTTGTTTCATGGCCTGTCTCCTTAGCATCTAGCTAGTTGTTTCATGGCCTGTCTCCTTAGCATCTTGCTAGTTGTTGCATGGCCTGTCTCAACTTTCTTCTTAGCATCTAGCTAGTTGTTTCATGACCTGTATCCTTAGCATCTAGCTAGTTGTTTCATGGCCTGTCTCAACTTGCTCCTTGGCATCTAGCAAGTTGTTTCATGGCCTGGCTCCTTAGCATCTAGCTAGTTGTTTCATGGCCTGTCTCCTTAGAATCTAGCTAGTTGTTTCATGGCCTGGCTCCTTAGCATCTAACTAGTTTTTTCATGGCCTGGCTCCTTAGAATCTAGCTAGTTGTTTCATGGCCTGTCTCCTTAGCATCAAGCTAGTTGTTTCATGGCCTGTCCCCTTAGCATCTAGCTAGTTGTTTCATGGCCTGTCCCCTTAGCATCTAGCTAGTTGTTTCATGGCCTGTCTCCTTAGCATCTTGCTAGTTGTTCCATGGCCTGTCTCAACCTTCTTCTTAGCATCTAGTTAGTTGTTTCATGGCCCGTCTCAAGTTGCTCCTTGGCATCTAGCTTGTTGTTTCATGGCCTGTCTCCTTAGCATCTAACTAGTTGTTTCATGGCCTGTCTCAACTTTCTCATCAGCATCTAGCTAATTGTTTCATGGCCTGTCGCCTTAGCATCTAGCTAGTTGTTTCATGGCCTGTCTCCTTAGCATCTAGCTAGTTGTTTCATGGCCTGTCTCCTTAGCATCTTGCTAGTTGTTGCATGGCCTGTCTCAACTTTCTTCTTAGCATCTAGCTAGTTGTTTCATGACCTGTATCCTTAGCATCTAGCTAGTTGTTTCATGGCCTGTCTCAACTTGCTCCTTGGCATCTAGCAAGTTGTTTCATGGCCTGTCTCCTTAGAATCTAGCTAGTTGTTTCATGGCCTGTCTCCTTAGCATCTAACTAGTTGTTTCATGGCCTGTCTCCTTAGAATCTAGCTAGTTGTTTCATGGCCTGTCTCCTTAGCATCAAGCTAGTTGTTTCATGGCCTGTCCCCTTAGCATCTAGCTAGTTGTTTCATGGCCTGTCCCCTTAGCATCTAGCTAGTTGTTTCATGGCCTGTCTCCTTAGCATCTTGCTAGTTGTTCCATGGCCTGTCTCAACTTTCTTCTTAGCATCTAGCTAGTTGTTTCATGGCCCGTCTCAACTTGCTCCTTGGCATCTAGCTTGTTGTTTCATGGCCTGTCTCCTTAGCATCTAACTAGTTGTTTCATGGCCTGTCTCAACTTTCTCATCAGCATCTAGCTAATTGTTTCATGGCCTGTCGCCTTAGCATCTAGCTAGTTGTTTCATGGCCTGTCTCCTTAGCATCTAGCTAGTTGTTTCATGGCCTGTCTCCTTAGCATCTTGCTAGTTGTTGCATGGCCTGTCTCAACTTTCTTCTTAGCATCTAGCTAGTTGTTTCATGACCTGTATCCTTAGCATCTAGCTAGTTGTTTCATGGCCTGTCTCAACTTGCTCCTTGGCATCTAGCAAGTTGTTTCATGGCCTGGCTCCTTAGCATCTAGCTAGTTGTTTCATGGCCTGTCTCCTTAGAATATAGCTAGTTGTTTCATGGCCTGGCTCCTTAGCATCTAACTAGTTGTTTCATGGCCTGTCTCCTTAGCATCTAACTAGTTGTTTCATGGCCTGGCTCCTTAGAATCTAGCTAGTTGTTTCATGGCCTGTCTCCTTCGAATCTAGCTAGTTGTTTCATGGCCTGGCTCCTTAGCATCTAACTAGTTGTTTCATGGCCTGTCTCCTTAGCATCTAACTAGTTGTTTCATGGCCTGTCTGCTTAGAATCTAGCTAGTTGTTTCATGGCCTGTCTCCTTAGCATCTTGCTAGTTGTTGCATGGCCTGTCTCAACTTTCTTCTTAGCATCTAGCTAGTTGTTTCATGACCTGTATCCTTAGCATCTAGCTAGTTGTTTCATGGCCTGTCTCAACTTGCTCCTTGGCATCTAGCAAGTTGTTTCATGGCCTGGCTCCTTAGCATCTAGCTAGTTGTTTCATGGCCTGTCTCCTTAGAATATAGCTAGTTGTTTCATGGCCTGGCTCCTTAGCATCTAACTAGTTGTTTCATGGCCTGTCTCCTTAGCATCTAACTAGTTGTTTCATGGCCTGGCTCCTTAGAATCTAGCTAGTTGTTTCATGGCCTGTCTCCTTCGAATCTAGCTAGTTGTTTCATGGCCTGGCTCCTTAGCATCTAACTAGTTGTTTCATGGCCTGTCTCCTTAGCATCTAACTAGTTGTTTCATGGCCTGTCTCCTTAGAATCTAGCTAGTTGTTTCATGGCCTGTCTCCTTAGCATCAAGCTAGTTGTTTCATGGCCTGTCCCCTTAGCATCTAGCTAGTTGTTTCATGGCCTGTCTCCTTAGCATCTAGCTAGTTGTTTCATGGCCTGTCTCCTTAGCATCTTGCTAGTTGTTGCATGGCCTGTCTCAACTTTCTTCTTAGCATCTAGCTAGTTGTTTCATGACCTGTATCCTTAGCATCTAGCTAGTTGTTTCATGGCCTGTCTCAACTTGCTCCTTGGCATCTAGCAAGTTGTTTCATGGCCTGGCTCCTTAGCATCTAGCTAGTTGTTTCATGGCCTGTCTCCTTAGAATCTAGCTAGTTGTTTCATGGCCTGGCTCCTTAGCATCTAACTAGTTGTTTCATGGCCTGGCTCCTTAGAATCTAGCTAGTTGTTTCATGGCCTGTCTCCTTAGCATCAAGCTAGTTGTTTCATGGCCTGTCCCCTTAGCATCTAGCTAGTTGTTTCATGGCCTGTCCCCTTAGCATCTAGCTAGTTGTTTCATGGCCTGTCTCCTTAGCATCTTGCTAGTTGTTCCATGGCCTGTCTCAACCTTCTTCTTAGCATCTAGTTAGTTGTTTCATGGCCCGTCTCAAGTTGCTCCTTGGCATCTAGCTTGTTGTTTCATGGCCTGTCTCCTTAGCATCTAACTAGTTGTTTCATGGCCTGTCTCAACTTTCTCATCAGCATCTAGCTAATTGTTTCATGGCCTGTCGCCTTAGCATCTAGCTAGTTGTTTCATGGCCTGTCTCCTTAGCATCTAGCTAGTTGTTTCATGGCCTGTCTCCTTAGCATCTTGCTAGTTGTTGCATGGCCTGTCTCAACTTTCTTCTTAGCATCTAGCTAGTTGTTTCATGACCTGTATCCTTAGCATCTAGCTAGTTGTTTCATGGCCTGTCTCAACTTGCTCCTTGGCATCTAGCAAGTTGTTTCATGGCCTGTCTCCTTAGAATCTAGCTAGTTGTTTCATGGCCTGTCTCCTTAGCATCTAACTAGTTGTTTCATGGCCTGTCTCCTTAGAATCTAGCTAGTTGTTTCATGGCCTGTCTCCTTAGCATCAAGCTAGTTGTTTCATGGCCTGTCCCCTTAGCATCTAGCTAGTTGTTTCATGGCCTGTCCCCTTAGCATCTAGCTAGTTGTTTCATGGCCTGTCTCCTTAGCATCTTGCTAGTTGTTCCATGGCCTGTCTCAACTTTCTTCTTAGCATCTAGCTAGTTGTTTCATGACCTGTATCCTTAGCATGTTGTTTCATGGCCTGTCTCAACTTGCTCCTTGGCATCTAGCAAGTTGTTTCATGGCCTGTCTCCTTAGCATCTAGCTAGTTGTTTCATGGCCTGTCTCCTTAGCATCAAGCTAGTTGTTTCATGGCCTGTCCCCTTAGCATCTAGCTAGTTGTTTCATGGCCTGTCCCCTTAGCATCTAGCTAGTTGTTTCATGGCCTGTCTCCTTAGCATCTTGCTAGTTGTTCCATGGCCTGTCTCAACTTTCTTCTTAGCATCTAGCTAGTTGTTTCATGACCTGTATCCTTAGCATCTAGCTAGTTGTTTCATGGCCTGTCTCAACTTGCTCCTTGGCATCTAGCAAGTTGTTTCATGGCCTGGCTCCTTAGAATCTAGCTAGTTGTTTCATGGCCTGTCTCCTTAGCATCAAGCTAGTTGTTTCATGGCCTGTCCCCTTAGCATCTAGCTAGTTGTTTCATGGCCTGTCCCCTTAGCATCTAGCTAGTTGTTTCATGGCCTGTCTCCTTAGCATCTTGCTAGTTGTTCCATGGCCTGTCTCAACTTTCTTCTTAGCATCTAGCTAGTTGTTTCATGGGCAACTTGCTCCTTGGCATCTAGCTAGTTGTTTCATGGCCTGTCTCCTTAGCATCTAACTAGTTGTTTCATGGCCTGTCTCAACTAGTTGTTTTCTCATCAGCATCTAGCTAATTGTTTCATGGCCTGCCTTAGCATCTAGCTAGTTGTTTCATGGCCTGTCTCCTTAGCATCTAGCTAGTTGTTTCATGGCCTGTCTCCTTAGCATCTTGCTAGTTGTTGCATGGCCTGTCTCAACTTTCTTCTTAGCATCTAGCTAGTTGTTTCATGACCTGTATCCTTAGCATCTAGCTAGTTGTTTCATGGCCTGTCTCAACTTGCTCCTTGGCATCTAGCAAGTTGTTTCATGGCCTGGCTCCTTAGCATCTAGCTAGTTGTTTCATGGCCTGTCTCCTTAGAATATAGCTAGTTGTTTCATGGCCTGGCTCCTTAGCATCTAACTAGTTGTTTCATGGCCTGTCTCCTTAGCATCTAACTAGTTGTTTCATGGCCTGGCTCCTTAGAATCTAGCTAGTTGTTTCATGGCCTGTCTCCTTAGCATCAAGCTAGTTGTTTCATGGCCTGTCCCCTTAGCATCTAGCTAGTTGTTTCATGGCCTGTCATGGCCTGTCCCTTAGCATCTAGCTAGTTGTTTCATGGCCTGTCTCCTTAGCATCTTGCTAGTTGTTCCATGGCCTGTCTCAACTTTCTTCTTAGCATCTAGCTAGTTGTTTCATGGCCCGTCTCAAGTTGCTCCTTGGCATCTAGCTTGTTGTTTCATGGCCTGTCTCCTTAGCATCTAACTAGTTGTTTCATGGCCTGTCTCAACTTTCTCATCAGCATCTAGCTAATTGTTTCATGGCCTGTCGCCTTAGCATCTAGCTAGTTGTTTCATGGCCTGTCTCCTTAGCATCTAGCTAGTTGTTTCATGGCCTGTCTCCTTAGCATCTTGCTAGTTGTTCCATGGCCTGTCTCAACCTTCTTCTTAGCATCTAGCTAGTTGTTTCATGGCCCGTCTCAAGTTGCTCCTTGGCATCTAGCTTGTTGTTTCATGGCCTGTCTCCTTAGCATCTAACTAGTTGTTTCATGGCCTGTCTCAACTTTCTCATCAGCATCTAGCTAATTGTTTCATGGCCTGTCGCCTTAGCATCTAGCTAGTTGTTTCATGGCCTGTCTCCTTAGCATCTAGCTAGTTGTTTCATGGCCTGTCTCCTTAGCATCTTGCTAGTTGTTGCATGGCCTGTCTCAACTTTCTTCTTAGCATCTAGCTAGTTGTTTCATGACCTGTATCCTTAGCATCTAGCTAGTTGTTTCATGGCCTGTCTCAACTTGCTCCTTGGCATCTAGCAAGTTGTTTCATGGCCTGTATCCTTAGAATCTAGCTAGTTGTTTCATGGCCTGTCTCCTTAGCATCTAACTAGTTGTTTCATGGCCTGTCTCCTTAGAATCTAGCTAGTTGTTTCATGGCCTGTCTCCTTAGCATCAAGCTAGTTGTTTCATGGCCTGTCCCCTTAGCATCTAGCTAGTTGTTTCATGGCCTGTCCCCTTAGCATCTAGCTAGTTGTTTCATGGCCTGTCTCCTTAGCATCTTGCTAGTTGTTCCATGGCCTGTCTCAACTTTCTTCTTAGCATCTAGCTAGTTGTTTCATGGCCCGTCTCAACTTGCTCCTTGGCATCTAGCTTGTTGTTTCATGGCCTGTCTCCTTAGCATCTAACTAGTTGTTTCATGGCCTGTCTCAACTTTCTCATCAGCATCTAGCTAATTGTTTCATGGCCTGTCGCCTTAGCATCTAGCTAGTTGTTTCATGGCCTGTCTCCTTAGCATCTAGCTAGTTGTTTCATGGCCTGTCTCCTTAGCATCTTGCTAGTTGTTGCATGGCCTGTCTCAACTTTCTTCTTAGCATCTAGCTAGTTGTTTCATGACCTGTATCCTTAGCATCTAGCTAGTTGTTTCATGGCCTGTCTCAACTTGCTCCTTGGCATCTAGCAAGTTGTTTCATGGCCTGGCTCCTTAGCATCTAGCTAGTTGTTTCATGGCCTGTCTCCTTAGAATATAGCTAGTTGTTTCATGGCCTGGCTCCTTAGCATCTAACTAGTTGTTTCATGGCCTGTCTCCTTAGCATCTAACTAGTTGTTTCATGGCCTGGCTCCTTAGAATCTAGCTAGTTGTTTCATGGCCTGTCTCCTTAGCATCAAGCTAGTTGTTTCATGGCCTGTCCCCTTAGCATCTAGCTAGTTGTTTCATGGCCTGTCCCCTTAGCATCTAGCTAGTTGTTTCATGGCCAGTCTCCTTAGCATCTTGCTAGTTGTTCCATGGCCTGTCTCAACTTTCTTCTTAGCATCTAGCTAGTTGTTTCATGGCCCGTCTCAGTTCTTTCTCAGCTTTTGTTTCAAAGTTGCTCCTTGGCATCTAGCTTGTTGTTTCATGGCCTGTCTCCTTAGCATCTAACTAGTTGTTTCATGGCCTGTCTCAACTTTCTCATCAGCATCTAGCTAATTGTTTCATGGCCTGTCGCCTTAGCATCTAGCTAGTTGTTTCATGGCCTGTCTCCTTAGCATCTTGCTAGTTGTTGCATGGCCTGTCTCAACTTTCTTCTTAGCATCTAGCTAGTTGTTTCATGACCTGTATCCTTAGCATCTAGCTAGTTGTTTCATGGCCTGTCTCAACTTTCTCCTTGGCATCTAGCAAGTTGTTTCATGGCCTGTCTCCTTAGAATCTAGCTAGTTGTTTCATGGCCTGTCTCATCAGCATCTAGCTAGTTGTTTCATGGCCTGTCTCCTTAGCATCTTGCTAGTTGTTTCATGGCCTGTCTCCTTAGAATCTAGCTAGTTGTTTCATGGCCTGTCTCCTTAGCATCTAACTAGTTGTCTCATGGCCTGTCTCCTTCGCATCTAGCTAGTTGTTTCACGGCCTGTCTCAACTTCCTCCTTAGCATCAAGCTAGTTGTTTCATTGTTTGTCTCCCTAGAATCTAGCTAGTTGTTTCATTGCTTGTCTCCTTCGCATCTAGCTAGTTGTTTCATGGCCTGTCTCAACTTTCTCCTTGGCATCTAGCTAGTTGTTTCATGGCCTGTCTCCTTAGCATCTAGCAAGTTGTTTCATGGCCAGTCTCCTTATAATCTAGCTAGTTGTTTCATGGCCTGTCCCCTTAGCATCTAGCTAGTTGTTTCATGGCCTGTCCCCTTAGCATCTAGCTAGTTGTTTCATGGCCTGTCTCCTTAGCATCTTGCTAGTTGTTCCATGGCCTGTCTCAACTTTCTTCTTAGCATCTAGCTAGTTGTTTCATGGCCCGTCTCAAGTTGCTCCTTGGCATCTAGCTTGTTGTTTCATGGCCTGTCTCCTTAGCATCTAACTAGTTGTTTCATGGCCTGTCTCAACTTTCTCATCAGCATCTAGCTAATTGTTTCATGGCCTGTCGCCTTAGCATCTAGCTAGTTGTTTCATGGCCTGTCTCCTTAGCATCTAGCTAGTTGTTTCATGGCCTGTCTCCTTAGCATCTTGCTAGTTGTTGCATGGCCTGTCTCAACTTTCTTCTTAGCATCTAGCTAGTTGTTTCATGACCTGTATCCTTAGCATCTAGCTAGTTGTTTCATGGCCTGTCTCAACTTGCTCCTTGGCATCTAGCAAGTTGTTTCATGGCCTGTCTCCTTAGAATCTAGCTAGTTGTTTCATGGCCTGTCTCATCAGCATCTAGCTAGTTGTTTCATGGCCTGTCTCCTTAGCATCTTGCTAGTTGTTTCATGGCCTGTCTCCTTAGAATCTAGCTAGTTGTTTCATGGCCTGTCTCCTTAGCATCTAACTAGTTGTCTCATGGCTTGTCTCCTTCGCATCTAGCTAGTTGTTTCACGGCCTGTCTCAACTTCCTCCTTAGCATCAAGCTAGTTGTTTCATTGTTTGTCTCCCTAGAATCTAGCTAGTTGTTTCATTGCTTGTCTCCTTCGCATCTAGCAAGTTGTTTCATGGCCAGTCTCCTTATAATCTAGCTAGTTGTTTCATGGCCTGTCTCCTTAGCATCTAGCAAGTTGTTTCATGGCCAGTCTCCTTATAATCTAGCTAGTTGTTTCATGGCCTGGCTCCTTAGCAACTAACTAGTTGTTTCATGGCCTGTCTCAACTTTCTACTCAGCATCTAGCTAGTTGTTTCATGGCTTGTCTCAACTTGCTCCTTGGCATCTAGCTAGTTGTTTCATGGCCTGTCTCCTTAGCATCTAGCTAGTTGTTCCATTACCTGACGCCTTAGCATCAAGCTAGTTGTTTCATGGCCTGTCTCTTTAGCATCAAGCTAGTTGTTTCATTGCCTGTCTCCTCAGCATCTAGCTAGTTGTTTCATGGCATGTCTCCTTAGCATCTAGCAAATTGTTTCATGGCCTGTCTCCTTAGCATCTAGCAAATGGTTTCATGGTCTGTCTCCTCAGCATCTAGCTAATTCTTTCATAGCCTGACTCCTTAGCATCTGGCTAGTTGTTTCATGGCCTGTATCCTCAGCATCTAGCTAATTGTTTCATAGCCTGACTCCTTAGCATCTGGCTAGTTGTTTCATGGCCTGACTCCTTAGCATCTAGCTAGTTGTTTCACGGCCTGTCTCAACTTTCTCCTTAGCATCTAGCTCATTGTTTCATTGCCTGACTCCTTAGCATCTAGCTAGTTGTTTCATTGCCTGTCTCCTCAGCATCGAGCTCGTTGTTTCATGGCCTGTCTCCTTAGCATCTAGCTAATTGTTTCATGGCCTGCCTCCTTAACATCTAGCTAGTTGTTTCATGGCCTGTCTCATCAGCATCTAGCTAATTGTTTCATGGCCTGTCTCATCAGCATCTAGCTAATTGTTTCATAGCCTGACTCCTTAGCATCTAGCTCATTGTTTCATTGCCTGCCTCTTTAGCATCTACCTAGTTGTTTCATGGCCAGTCTCCTTAGCATCTAGCTAATTGTTTCATGGCCTGCTTCCTTAGCATCTAGCTAGTTGTTTCATGGCCTGTCTCCTCAGCATCTAGCTAATTGTTTCATAGCCTGACTCCTTAGCATCTGGCTAGTTGTTTCATGGCCTGACTCCTTAGCATCTGGCTAGTTGTTTCATGGCCTGTCTCCTCAGCATTTAGCTAGTTGTTTCATTGCCTGCCTCCTTAGCATCTAGCTAATTGTTTCATAGCCTGACTCCTTAGTATCTAGCTAGTTGTTTCATGGCCTGCCTCTTTAGCATCTACCTAGTTGTTTCATGGCCAGTCTCCTTAGCATCTAGCTAATTGTTTCATGGCCTGCTTCATTAGCATCTAGCTAGTTGTTTCATGGCCTGTCTCCTCAGCATCTAGCTAATTGTTTCATAGCCTGACTCCTTAGCACCTGGATAGCTGTTTCATGGCCTGACTCCTTAGCATCTAGCTCGTTGTTTCATTGCCTGTCTCCTCAGCATCGAGCTAGTTGTTTCATTGCCTGTCTCCTTAGCATCTAGCAAGTTGTTTCATGGCCTGTCTCCTTAGCATCTAGCTAATTGTTCCATGGCCTGCCTCCTTAGCATCTAGCTAGTTGTTTCATGGCCTGTCTCCTCAGCATCTAGCTAGTTGTTTCATGGCCTGCCTCCTTAGCATCTAGCAAATTGTTTCATTGCCTGTCTCCTTATCATCTAGCTAGTTGTTTCATGGCCTGACTCCTTAGCATCTAGCTAGTTGTTTCATGGCCTGTCTCCTTAGCATCTAGCTAAGTGTTTCATGGTCTGCCTCCTTAGCATCTAGCTAGTTGTTTCATGGCCTGTCTCATCAGCATCTAGCTAATTGTTTCATAGCCTGACTCCTGAGCATCTTGCTAGTTGTTTCATGGCCTGTCTCCTTAGCATAGCATCTAGCTAATTGTTTCATGGCCTGACTCCTCAGCATCTAGCTAATTGTTTCATGGCCTGACTCCTTAGCATCTAGCTAGTTGTTTCATGGCCTGTCTCCTTAGCATCTAGCTAATTGTTTCATGGCCTGCCTCCTTAGCATCTAGCTAGTTGTTTCACGGCCTGTCTCATCAGCATCTATCTAATTGTTTCATAGCCTGACTCCTTAGCATCTTGCTAGTTGTTTCATGGCCTGTCTCCTTAGCATAGCATCTAGCTAGTTGTTTCATGGCCTGACTCCTCAGCATCTAGCTAATTGTTTCATGGCCTGTCTCCTTAGCATCTAGCTAGTTGTTTCATGGCCTGTCTCCTTAGCATCTAGCTAATTGTTTCATAGCCTGACTCCTTAGTATCTAGCTAGTTGTTTCATGGCCTGCCTCTTTAGCATCTACCTAGTTGTTTCATGGCCAGTCTCCTTAGCATCTAGCTAATTGTTTCATGGCCTGCTTCCTTTGCATCTAGCTAGTTGTTTCATGGCCTGTCTCCTCAGCATCTAGCTAATTGTTTCATAGCCTGACTCCTTAGCATCTGGCTAGTTGTTTCATGGCCTGACTCCTTAGCATCTAGCTAGTTGTTTCATGGCCTGTCTCCTCAGCATCGAGCTCGTTGTTTCATTGCCTGTCTCCTTAGCATCTAGCAAGTTGTTTCATGGCCTGTCTCCTTAGCATCTAGCTAATTGTTCCATGACCTGCCTCCTCAGCATCTAGCTAGTTGTTTCATGGCCTGTCTCCTCAGCATCTAGCTAGTTGTTTCATGGCCTGTCTCCTTAGCATCTAGCTAGTTGTTTCATGCCCTGTCTCCTTAGCATCTAGCTAATTGTTTCATGGCCTGCCTCCTTAGCATCTAGCTAATTGTTTCATAGCCTGACTCCTCAGCATCTTGCTAGTTGTTTCATGGCCTGTCTCCTTAGCATAGCATCTAGCTAATTGTTTCATAGCCTGACTCCTTAGTATCTAGCTAGTTGTTTCATGGCCTGCCTCTTTAGCATCTACCTAGTTGTTTCATGGCCAGTCTCCTTAGCATCTAGCTAGTTGTTTCATGGCCAGTCTCCTCAGCATCTAGCTAGTTGTTTCATGGCCTGTCTCCTCAGCATCTAGCTAATTGTTTCATAGCCTGACTCCTTAGTATCTAGCTAGTTGTTTCATGGCCTGTCTCTTTAGCATCTACCTAGTTGTTTCATGGCCTGGCTCCTTAGCATCTAGCTAGTTGTTTCATGGCCAGTCTCCTTAGCATCTAGCTAGTTGTTTCATTGCCTGTCTCCTCAGCATCGAGCTCGTTGTTTCATGGCCTGTCTCCTTAGCATCTAGCTAATTGTTTCATGGCCTGCCTCCTTAGCATCTAGCTAGTTGTTTCTTGGCCTGTCTCATCAGCATCTAGCTAATTGTTTCATAGCCTGACTCCTTAGCATCTAGCTCATTGTTTCATTGCCTGCCTCTTTAGCATCTACCTAGTTGTTTCATGGCCTGTCTCCTCAGCATCTAGCTAATTGTTTCATAGCCTGACTCCTTAGTATCTAGCTAGTTGTTTCATGGCCTGCCTCTTTAGCATCTACCTAGTTGTTTCATGGCCTGGCTCCTTAGCATCTAGCTAGTTGTTTCATGGCCAGTCTCCTTAGCATCTAGCTAGTTGTTTCATTGCCTGTCTCCTCAGCATCGAGCTCGTTGTTTCATGGCCTGTCTCCTTAGCATCTAGCTAATTGTTTCATGGCCTGTCTCATCAGCATCTAGCTAATTGTTTCATAGCCTGACTCCTGAGTATCTTGCTAGTTGTTTCATGGCCTGTCTCCTTAGCATAGCATCTAGCTAGTTGTTTCATGGCCTGACTCCTCAGCATCTAGCTAATTGTTTCATGGCCTGACTCCTTAGCATCTAGCTAGTTGTTTCATGGCCTGTCTCCTTAGCATCTAGCTAATTGTTTCATGGCCTGCCTCCTTAGCATCTAGCTAGTTGTTTCATGGCCTGCCTCCTTAGCATCTAGCTAATTGTTTCATAGCCTGACTCCTTAGTATCTAGCTAGTTGTTTCATGGACTGCCTCTTTAGCATCTAGCTAGTTGTTTCATGGCCTGTCTCCTCAGCATCTAGCTAATTGTTTCATAGCCTGACTCCTTAGCATCTAGCAAATGGTTTCATGGTCTGTCTCCTCAGTATCTAGCTAATTCTTTCATAGCCTGACTCCTTAGCATCTGGCTAGTTGTTTCATGGCCTGTCTCCTCAGCATCTAGCTAATTGTTTCATAGCCTGACTCCTTAGCATCTGGCTAATTGTTCCATGACCTGCCTCCTCAGCATCTAGCTAGTTGTTTCATGGCCTGTCTCCTCAGCATCTAGCTAGTTGTTTCATGGCCTGTCTCCTTAGCATCTAGCAAATTATTTCATTGCCTGTCTCCTTATCATCTAGCTAGTTGTTTCATGGCCTGACTCCTTAGCATCTAGCTAGTTGTTTCATGGCCTGTCTCCTTAGCATCTAGCTAATTGTTTCATGGCCTGCCTCCTTAGCATCTAGCTAATTGTTTCATAGCCTGACTCCTTAGCATCTTGCTAGTTGTTTCATGGCCTGTCTCCTTAGCATAGCATCTAGCTAATTGTTTCATGGCCTGCCTCCTTAGTATCTAGCTAGTTGTTTCATGGCCTGCCTCTTTAGCATCTACCTAGTTGTTTCATGGCCAGTCTCCTTAGCATCTAGCTAGTTGTTTCATGGACAGTCTCCTCAGCATCTAGCTAGTTGTTTCATGGCCTGTCTCCTCAGCATCTAGCTAATTGTTTCATAGCCTGACTCCTTAGTATCTAGCTAGTTGTTTCATGGCCTGCCTCTTTAGCATCTACCTAGTTGTTTCATGGCCTGGCTCCTTAGCATCTAGCTAGTTGTTTCATGGCCAGTCTCCTCAGCATCTAGCTAGTTGTTTCATGGTCTGTCTCAACAGACCTGCCACCACTCAAGATATGCCTGGAAGACAACACTGATTCTGCTAGACTATTGCACCTGTTACTTTCTAACTTCTGTTTCTTATTTGCCTGTACATACTATTTTAATTTAGACAAGTGAGACAGTAATACAAATACACATTAATGTGAATAACTGGATAAATGCATAGTGACATATTTGCTAACATTGCTAAGAAATTGTGAACTACAGATCTAAAATGAGGATAAGTTGTTAAGAAATCACACCTGGCCCCTTACTTTTTTCAATCTTTACTAACGAGTAGCCAGTGTGTCTGTGTATGCAGATGACTCAACACTATACACGTAGCTACTAAAGCAACTGAAATGACTGCAACACTTAAAGAGCTGCAGTTAGTTTCGGAATAGGTAGCAAGGAATAAGTTAGTCCTAAATATTTCCAAAACTAAAAGCATTGTATTTGGGAAAAATCATTCACTAAATCCTAAACCTCAACTGTATCTTGTAATGAATAATGTGAAAATTGAGCAAGTTGAGGTGACATAACTGCTTGGAGTAACCCTGGATTGTAAACTGTCATGGTCAAAACATGTTGATACAACAGTAGCTAAGATGGGTAGAAGTCAGCCTATAATAAAGCGCTGCTCTGTATTCTTAACAACATTATCAACAAGGCAGGTCCTACAGGCCCTAGTTTCTGGCTTCTTAACAACACTATCAACAAGGCAGGTCCTACAGGCCCTAGTTTCTTCCTTCTTAACAACATTATCAACAAGGCAGGTCCTACAGGCCCTAGTTTCTTCCTTCTTAACAACATTATCAACAAGGCAGTCCTACAGGCCCTAGTTTATTCCTTCTTAACAACATTATCAACAAGGCAGGTCCTACAGGCCCTAGTTTATTCCTTCTTAACAACATTATCAACAAGGCAGGTCCTACAGGCCCTAGTTTCTACCTTCTTAACAACACTATCAACAATGCAGGTCCTACAGGCCCTAGTTTCTACCTTCTTAACAATACTATCAACAAGGCAGGTCCTACAGGCCCTAGTTTCTTCCTTCTTAACACTATCAACAAGGCAGGTCCTACAGGCCCTAGTTTTGTCGCACCTGGACTACTTTTCAGTTGTGTGGTCAAGTGCCACAAAGAGGGACTTGGGAAAATTGCAATTGGCTCAGAACAGTGCAGCATGGCTGGCCCTTAAAAGTACAGGGAGAGCTAACATTAATGACATGCATGTCAATCTCTCCTGGCTCAAAGTTGAAGAGAGATTGACTTCATCATTACTTGTTTTTGCAAGCTGAATGTACCAAGCTGTCTGTTTAAAATACACCCACAAGACATGTCACCAGAAGTCTCTTCACAGTCCCCAAGTCCAGAATAGACTATGGGAGGCGCACAGTACTACATAGAGCCATGTCTACATTGAACTCTATTCCACATCAGGTAACTGATGGAAGCATTAGAATCAGATCAAATAAAAACATAAAATACACCTTATGGAACAACGGGGAGTGTGAAGAGACACAAAAGTACATGCATATGCACACATTGTGATATTGTTGTATGGTGATATCAAACAGTTTGTATTGTAGATATGTAGTAATGTAATAATTGTATATGATGTACTGTTTTATCCTTTGTTTTATATGTAACGTAAGTATTTTAACATGTTTGGACCCCAGGAAGAGTAGCAACTCATGGGAATCCATAATAAACCCCAGGAAGAGTAGCTGCTGCCTTGACAGGAACTAATGGGGATCCATAATAAACCCCAGGAAGAGTAGCTGCTGCCTTGACAGGTACTAATGGGGATCCATAATAAACCCCAGGAAGAGTAGCTGCTAATGGGGATCCATAATAAACCCCAGGAAGAGTAGCAGCTAATGGGAATTCATAATAAATCCCAGGAAGAGTAGCTGCTAATGGGAATCCATAATAAACCCCAGGAAGAGTAGCTGCTACCTTGGCAGGAACTAATGGGGATCCATAATAAACCCCAGGAAGAGTAGCTGCTGCCTTGGCAGGAACTAATGGGGATCCATAATAA
This sequence comes from Oncorhynchus keta, assembly GCF_023373465.1. Classification (NCBI taxonomy): domain Eukaryota; kingdom Metazoa; phylum Chordata; class Actinopteri; order Salmoniformes; family Salmonidae; genus Oncorhynchus; species Oncorhynchus keta. The sequence continues at coordinate 49,369,675 of NC_068427.1, forward strand.
ACCCCAGGAAGAGTAGCTGCTGCCTTGACAGGAACTAATGGGGATCCATAATAAACCCCAGGAAGAGTAGCTGCTGCCTTGACAGGTACTAATGGGGATCCATAATAAACCCCAGGAAGAGTAGCTGCTAATGGGGATCCATAATAAACCCCAGGAAGAGTAGCAGCTAATGGGAATTCATAATAAATCCCAGGAAGAGTAGCTGCTAATGGGAATCCATAATAAACCCCAGGAAGAGTAGCTGCTACCTTGGCAGGAACTAATGGGGATCCATAATAAACCCCAGGAAGAGTAGCTGCTGCCTTGGCAGGAACTAATGGGGATCCATAATAAACCCCAGGAAGAGTAGCTGCTGCCTTGGCAGGGATCCCCATGTCATATGCTATTTATGGTATCCCATGTGTGCACCTCTCAGACAGGATGATCTAATTAATAGGAATGATTCAGTCTTCCCTAGAACCTAGTTCATCACTGACTGCTTCATGGTCCAGTCTGGAGGCCCCACTCTGAGGACAGAACATTCAGACATTTGTTGGAACCAATCAACAATTAGTTTGATATAAAACTCCCAAGAGGCACAGCAGTCTAAGGAACTGGTTCGATTCCAGGCTGTTTCACAACCGGAGTGATTGGGAGTCCCATAGGGCTGCGCACAATTGGCCTCAGCATCATCCGGGTTTGGCCAGGGTAGACCGTCATTGTAAATAATAATTTGTTCTTAACTGACTTGTCTTGTTAAATAAAGATTACAAAACCCTTCGCTGTCTGACCCTGAACTGAAGTGTCTTTCAAATAGCAGCACCGACCTGATATGGCCACAGATCAAGCAATGCCCAGATAATAGCCAACAGAAATTGTCAGAATAAGTTAATTCTATTCCATGTATGTTAGCATTTTGTTTATGATGATGTAGCTATGACTTACTGTCAAATGGCACAGCTAGTCTGATACTCTTGAGCTAACTAACTAGCTGAAGTTAGTTCTCAAAATGATCCACGTTTACCTTGATCATCAGGCATCCCACATGTAACTATTTTTTGGGGGCTTCATTAATGTAATTTGATGTGACTCATTTTACTATATATATAATGCCACATATTTCAGGCAAAACTAGCTAATGTTAGCTAGCTAGTCGAGGAGCATTGCTAGCCAGACAGCGACCGGTCTTTTTTTTGTTTTTATCAGTAGTGAAATATCAACTGTGAAGTATCAACTGTCTGCCCGTCTACGATTAATTTGACACTGTGAGCCAGAAGATGTCCTTGGTTTGGCCCAGATTCCGTTCTGATGTTTTTGTTGACGAACAACGTTAACTGGTTGTGAAGTTAACCAACGACATTCAAAATAGCTAACTAGCCAGTGTCCTCAATAACAAGTTAAAAGGCTGTTGATACGGGCTGTTAGCTAGCTGGTGAAGCTGTATTCTGCCTTGCTAGGTAGAAAGATAGTTATTTAACTGATTAACTGGTTTACTAGTAACAATACCATGATGGTGTAACTCATGGATAACTAAATGGAAAGTGTAGCTAGCTAACAAGGTTGCTCTGCTTGACCAGGCCTGGCTAACCAAGTTAGCTTGCGATAGCTAAAATCAATGGTCAATATCAAGCACCGTTTAGAAACAAAAGGCCCCTCGCCGTAATATATATATATGTTTAAACTCACTGGTGTTGCCAACTATCTTCGTACACGTTGGTTCGAGATGCTAAAAAAAAAAGTCACGATTGAAATGAGCTACAAGGCATGTTTGCGCATATTGTTTTAGAAATACATCGGCGTCCAACGACATGTTTATTCTTTGAGGGGAAAACATAGTACTGGTAGCTAGCTAGCTAGCTACGGGAAATGGAAAAATATGTTTAACTACGAACCTTTCATTTCCATGCTTCCACTAAAAGGCAACGAATCTTATCTCAGCCGTTCATTTCCACCATCAGTTATTTAACTAGCTAAACAATGGAAAACTGCGTTGTAACCATTCTCAGGCTCAGTGCTATGTAAAAACGTATATGTTTTTCAGAGTCTAACATCATAGGCTACTTTACTAGGTAGGTGGAGGCAGATTAGTAAGCAGCTTCCCAGATAACAAAAAAATGTCCTCCCCGCTTCCTATTTGCCGCTTTCCTTACGCCCAGGTCAACATCAAGTCTCGGACCACCTGTCTCAAACCCAGTCTCTACCCCAAGCCACAAGACTGCCCCAACAGCTGAACCCTGGGCTGACTCCTGCACCCTACCACACACTTATTAACATTTATTCATATTCTTTACACACTGAAGTCAGTGTTGTCTACCTGACCAATGCAATAGTTCTGTCACCTTACTGCACTACTAATGTATATACTTACATATAATATCAGTATATGCTGCACGTGCATTGTACTGAGGTGCACAACTTTCATTGGGGATGGGGGACATGACCACCCCAACCATATTCTGAAATTTCATTTTTGTCACCCCCCAGTTTTATCATGCAGTGATATAAAATGCGGCATCAGTCTGCTTTAGGTTGTGTTGAGGAGTCGACTCCAAAATAATCGATTCCTCAACTCCTTTGCGGTCGACTTGCATTTCTGGGCGTCAAGCTTGAAAATACAACGGAGGAAACTATTTGCCGCAGTCTACTTCGGGCTCCCGAGTGGTGCAGCGGTCTACGGCAATGCATATCTGTGTTAGAGGGGTCATTACAGAACCAGGTTCGACTCCAGGCTGTATCACAACGGGTTTGGCTGGGGTAGGCTGTCACTGACTTGGCTAGTTTAATAAATAAACACAAACTTTCACAGCAAAGAGTGAGCTAGCAAGGGAGGGGGTAGGGGCATAGGTAGGTGTGTCTACCACCAGGCTGAACTGTGCATCATTAATCAAATGATTTAGGGTGTAGACTACAACAATGTTGTATTTTGCCATTTCTTGGCTTGCAATGTCTAAAGTAGGGGCTATCAATGAGGAGGCTGAGCTATTCCACCTGCAACAGACCGAAGACCAAACACACACGAAAACCCTGGCTGGCTGTTGATGTCCTAAATTAGGGCTCTCCAACCCTGTTCCTGGAAAGCTACCTTCCTGTAGGTTTTTGCTTCACCCCCAGTTGTAACTAACCTGATTCAGTTTATCAACCATCATTATTTAATCAGATGCGATAGATTAGAGTAGCTGGGTCATTTGGACTTCAAAACCTTTGGGGGAAAAAGTTTTTTTTGTATTCTATCAGAAAAAGGACATGTTTGACTTTAAGAAAAACATATTGGTCAAGCTCAGGCACAGATTTTTGGGTGCATTTTCCAATTTGTGCATAATTCTAACAGGGTGGATGGAATCTAACAGGGTGGAAATTTTGAGCCTAAATTAGCCATAACTCTGTGAGTAAGAGAGATTGAGCTAGTATAATAGTGAAAACTTCTCAATCAAACATATTTTAACGGTTCAATTTTTTTTCTATATAATTTTGCCTAACAGGGTGGAAATGTATGAGTGGGACATACAAACTAACAACATGAAACATGGGCAAATACAATGCCTTCTGAAAGTATTCAGACCCCTTGACCTTTTCCACACTTATCCAAAATGGCGTAGCAGTCTTTGTCCTGTCGTGTCCCTTGTATATATCTTTTTCTTTGCATATCTTTTAAAAGTATTTTCCTAAACCTCAACTTCTAAATACTCTCCTGCAACCCGCCTCACCCAATGTGGCGTGGATCTGTTTTTTTACATTTACATTTGACATTTAAGTCATTTAGCAGACGCTCTTATCCAGAGCGACTTACAAATTTTCTAAAGTATTTCTATTTACTTCAGATCTGGAATCCCTCAACTGAAGCTAGTCCTTAACTACCTACCAGCTATCAGTCAGCAAACTACTGCTAGCGGTCATCAGCTAACCTTTAGCTCAGAAAGCTCTCACCAGTTTGTACAATCGTGACTCAAACCAGAGCATATCGGACCTATTTTTGTTCTCCCCATATCCCCGGATTCCTACCGCAAACTCTGAACATTTTCATCTGGATCTTCGCAACTAGCTAACCGCAATCACGGGTGACTATTAGCCTGAAGCCAGCCTGGCTAGGGCTCCTGGGCTACAATATCTGGACCCCTCCTACTGCCGGTACGGGGCACGGAACTCCGCCGATCCTCTACGACTGGAATACCGACATAATCTGCCCGAGGATTCCTCAGGCGCGACGTCCGCTGAAGGCCCATTCTGCTAACCATGGCCTGCTAGCTACCTAGAGCTACTTGGAACCCTACTAATCCACGACTGGTCTATCGACGTCACCGAACGAAGAGGCAAAAACAGACTTACCCTACTTGAAAAAGCTAGCCTTAGCTTTCCTAACTGCCTGTGTATATTTGTTCCTAACCCTTCCTGAAAAGTTGAATATCACGGGTGCTATTCGATGCTAATGCAGAATGCCACAGGATATTTTCGTGCTGGTCAAGGGCAGTCAGGTCTGGAGAAGGGCTATATCTGTTCCTGGTTCAATTTTTTTTTAAAGGGGCATGCTTATTTAAGATGGTGAGGAAGGCACTTTTAAAGAACGACCAGGCATCCTCTACTGAATATCTTTCCAGGATACCCGGGCCAGGTCGATTAGAAAGGCCTGCTGGAAGTTTTTAAGGGAGCGTTTGACAGTGATGAGGGGTGGTCTTTTGACCGCAGACCCGTTACGGATGCAGGCAATGAGGCAGTGATCGCTGAGATCTTGGTTGAAAACAGCAGAGGTATATTTGGAGGGCAAGTTGGTTAGGATAATATCTAAGAGGGTGCCCGTGTTTACAGATTTGGCGTTGTACCTGGTGGGTTCATTGATAATTTGTGAGAGATTGAGGGCATCAAGCTTAGATTGTAGGATGGTCGGGGTGTTAAGCATGTCCTAGTTTAGGTCATCTAGCAGCACGAGCTCTGAAGATAGATGGGGGGGGCAGTCTGTTCATTAATGGTGTCTTTGGCACAGCTGGGGGCAGATGGTGGTCTACACTACATTTACATTTACATTTAAGTCATTTAGCAGACGCTCTTATCCAGAGCGACTTACAAATTGGTGCATTCACCTTATGACATCCAGTGGAACAGCCACTTTACAATAGTGCATCTAAATCTTTTAGGAGGGGGGTCAGAAGGATTACTTATCCTATCCTAGGTATTCCTTAAAGAGGTGGGGTTTCAGGTGTCTCCGGAAGGTGGTGATTGACTCCGCTGTCCTGGCGTCGTGAGGGAGTTTGTTCCACCATTGGGGGGCCAGAGCAGCGAACAGTTTTGACTGGGCTGAGCGGGAACTGTACTTCCTCAGTGGTAGGGAGGCGAGCAGGCCAGAGGTGGATGAACGCAGTGCCCTTGTTTGGGTGTAGGGTCTGATCAGAGCCTGGAGGTACTGAGGTGCCGTTCCCCTCACAGCTCCGTAGGCAAGCACCATGGTCTTGTAGCGGATGCGAGCTTCAACTGGAAGCCAGTGGAGAGAGCGGAGGAGTGGGGTGACGTGAGAGAACTTGGGAAGGTTGAACAACAGACGGGCTGCGGCGTTCTGGATGAGTTGTAGGGGTTTAATGGCACAGGCAGGGAGCCCAGCCAACAGCGAGTTGCAGTAATCCAGACGGGAGATGACAAGTGCCTGGATTAGGACCTGCGCCGCTTCCTGTGTGAGGCAGGGTCGTACTCTGCGGATGTTGTAGAGCATGAACCTACAGGAACGGGCCACCGCCTTGATGTTAGTTGAGAACGACAGGGTGTTGTCCAGGATCACGCCAAGGTTCTTAGCGCTCTGGGAGGAGGACACAATGGAGTTGTCAACCGTGATGGCGAGATCATGGAACGGGCAGTCCTTCCCCGGGAGGAAGAGCAGCTCCATCTTGCCGAGGTTCAGCTTGAGGTGGTGATCCGTCATCCACACTGATATGTCTACCAGACATGCAGAGATGCGATTCGCCACTTGGTCATCAGAAGGGGGAAAGGAGAAGATTAATTGTGTGTCGTCTGCATAGCAATGATAGGAGAGACCATGTGAGGTTATGACAGAGCCAAGTGACTTGGTGTATAGCGAGAATAGGAGAGGGCCTAGAACAGAGCCCTGGGGGACACCAGTGGTGAGAGCGCGTGGTGAGGAGACAGATTCTCGCCACGCCACCTGGTAGGAGCGACCTGTCAGGTAGGACGCAATCCAAGCGTGGGCCGCGCCGGAGATGCCCAACTCGGAGAGGGTGGAGAGGAGGATCTGATGGTTCACAGTATCGAAGGCAGCCGATAGGTCTAGAAGGATGAGAGCAGAGGAGAGAGAGTTAGCTTTAGCGGTGCGGAGTGCCTCCGTGATACAGAGAAGAGCAGTCTCAGTTGAATGACTAGTCTTGAAACCTGACTGATTTGGATCAAGAAGGTCATTCTGAGAGAGATAGCGGGAGAGCTGGCCAAGGACGGCACGTTCAAGAGTTTTGGAGAGAAAAGAAAGAAGGGATACTGGTCTGTAGTTGTTGACATCGAGTGTAGGTTTTTTCAGAAGGGGTGCAACTCTCGCTCTCTTGAAGACGGAAGGGACGTAGCCACCGGTCAGGGATGAGTTGATGAGCGAGGTCAGGTAAGGGAGAAGGTCTCCGGAAATGGTCTGGAGAAGAGAGGAGGGGATAGGGTCAAGCGGGCAGGTTGTTGGGCGGCCGGCCATCACAAGACGCGAGATTTCATCTGGAGAGAGAGGGGAGAAAGAGGTCAGAGCACAGGGTAGGGCAGTGTGAGCAGAACCAGCGGTGTCGTTTGACTTAGCAAACGAGGATCGGATGTCGTCGACCTTCTTTTCAAAATGGTTGACGAAGTCATCTGCAGAGAGGGAGGAGGGGGAGGGGAGGAGGATTCAGGAGGGAGGAGAAGGTGGCAAAAAGCTTCCTAGGGTTAGAGGCAGATGCTTGGAATTTAGAGTGGTAGAAAGTGGCTTTAGCAGCAGAGACAGAGGAGGAAAATGTAGAGAGGAGGGAGTGAAAGGATGCCAGGTCCGCAGGGAGGCGAGTTTTCCTCCATTTCCGCTCGGCTGCCCGGAGCCCTGTTCTGTGAGCTCGCAATGAGTCGTCGAGCCACGGAGCGGGAGGGGAGGACCGAGCCGGCCTGGAGGATAGGGGACATAGAGAGTCAAAGGATGCAGAAAGGGAGGAGAGGAGGGTTGAGGAGGCAGAATCAGGAGATAGGTTGGAGAAGGTTTGAGCAGAGGGAAGAAATGATAGGATGGAAGAGAAGAGAGTAGCGGGGGAGAGAGAGCGAAGGTTGGGACGGCGCGATACCATCCGAGTAGGGGCAGTGTGGGAAGTGTTGGATGAGAGCGAGAGGGAAAAGGATACAAGGTAGTGGTCGGAGACTTGGAGGGGAGTTGCAATGAGGTTAGTGGAAGAACAGCATCTAGTAAAGATGAGGTCAAGCGTATTGCCTGCCTTGTGAGTAGGGGGGGAAGGTGAGAGGGTGAGGTCAAAAGAGGAGAGGAGTGGAAAGAAGGAGGCAGAGAGGAATGAGTCAAAGGTAGACGTGGGGAGGTTAAAGTCGCCCAGAACTGTGAGAGGTGAGCCGTCCTCAGGAAAGGAGCTTATCAAGGCATCAAGCTCATTGATGAACTCTCCGAGGGAACCTGGAGGGTGATAGATGATAAGGATGTTAAGCTTGAAAGGGCTGGTAACTGTGACAGCATGGAATTCAAAGGAGGCGATAGACAGATGGGTAAGGGGAGAAAGAGAGAATGACCACTTGGGAGAGATGAGGATCCCGGTGCCACCACCCCGCTGACCAGAAGCTCTCGGGGTGTGCGAGAACACGTGGGCGGACGAGGAGAGAGCAGTAGGAGTAGCAGTGTTATCTGTGGTGATCCATGTTTCCGTCAGTGCCAAGAAGTCGAGGGACTGGAGGGAGGCATAGGCTGAGATGAACTCTGCCTTGTTGGCCGCAGATCGGCAGTTCCAGAGGCTACCGGAGACCTGGAACTCCACGTGGGTCGTGCGCGCTGGGACCACCAGATTAGGGTGGCCGCGGCCACGCGGTGTGGAGCGTTTGTATGGTCTGTGCAGAGAGGAGAGAACAGGGATAGTGATAGAGGAAAATATAGTTTAGATGATCAAATGTATACTTTAATGATTAGAACCATTCATGCTAATACTATATTTGTTATGATCTGAAAAGTATGGGTTCTTAATTGTACTGTTACTGAAAATGTAAGCAGAAATGAATTGTGTCTGTGTCTCCTGGGAAAGTTTTGAAGCAGGGATAAGATAGTACTTCAAACAGATAAGAATGTTTTGGTTGGATTCCATTAGCAGAGAGAAGTATATCCTTTAGGCAGGTTGGAATGTAGTTTATGAGGGGAGTGAAACTATCTCCAGGACTGAATACTGCGCCATTGTACGGCTGGGAGAGGGGGTGTAACTGATGACGTCATTTTATGTCTTCTTCAGATTTAAAATGTAATGTTCTTTGTATTTTGGGTCAGTACTCATCAAGAATAAATGCTGAACTTGTTTTTTAAGACTGGTCTCTTGCTAATTCATGCAAATGATAAACTTACAACTTATCATGAATTAGAAATGAGTGCGAATTTGATTGGCTTTGGTAATAAAACATAAGGGAATTTAAAAATTCCTCTATCAGATAGACAGACACATAGTTGGCAGGCTACAGAAGAGGCTACGCTAATGCAAGGAGATTGGAATGACAAGTGGACTACACGTCTCGAATGTTCAGAAAGTTAAGCTTACGTAGCAAGAATCTTATTGACTAAAACCCTCTCCGCCCGCTTGACGCAGCGGCAACAGTGAGAGACTTGTTTCTGGAAAGATGGATTTTTAAAAGTAGAAGCTCCAATTGTTTGGGTACAGACCTGGATAGTAAGACAGAACTATCTCTGCAGTAGATTGCAACATTGCCCCCTTTGGCAGTTCTATCTTGTCGGAAATTTTTATAGTTAGGGATGGAAATGTCAGGGTTTTTGGTGGTCTTCCTGAGCCAGGATTCAGACATGGCTAGGACATCCGGGTTGGCAGAGTGTGCTAGGGCAGTGACTTGGGTGATGAAGAAGGAAATCTTGATTTCTAAGCAAGCGGAAGAAATCTCCTCACTGAATATCTCGCTCCGTACTTAAGACCTCTATCTGCAAACCATGACAGATACGTTTGAGACCGAAAGGAGCAAGTGCGACACTCACATGTCCAAAATCAGTACTCTAAGCGCTGCAATGCAGCAGAATACCACCCTTAGGTACCATCTGGAGGAAGTCCAGAATGGTCACGCTCTACAGCATGAATATCCATCCAAGCAACCGGAGCCCTGTACTCAAAGGAGTGAAGATGATAGGTTTCTAAATGTTTCTGACCTTGCCTCCATTAAGTGCCCCTCAGTCTTCTCCTCTTGGCCATTTGGCACTGAGTAATATGGCGCCTCTTGGCCAACAAAGCCAAAGCTTGGCTTCTCCTCTTGGCCTTTCGGCCCCACTTTCCCTACAGGATGAAGCCAAACCTCTCCACCCGCTTGACGCAGAATACCTTCACAAACTCGTCAAGAATTTCCCCACCTTTGACCCCGTTCCAGGTCAGCCAAACGATACTGAGATGTTCCTAGCTGACATAGAGGATGCGTTGGATGGCTACCTGAACACTACAGGTTCTGACGTGAAGCGCACGTCGAATAGACACGTGACAAGGTTAATTCGCCTACAACAGCAACACGTGCTAAATGACTACGCTAAACTTGCCACAGATTTGAAATTAGAATTCAGTGGTTCTGCAACTCACAAACACAATAGCTCACTGGCTAACACGGTCAAACAAGCTCAGAATGAACACCCACAAGCTTACTATCATAGGCTTCGTTCAGCTTACTTTGGCCTACTCACTGAAACAGGCATCGAAGACTTGTTACCATTTAAACAGATGTTCCTGTTAAACATGTATCCCACCTTCATTACCTACTTAGGCCCTGCAGCCCACGTTGGCTTGACTATCTTACAACTCAGAGAGCTTGCAAGCACAGCTTTTGAGGCATCAAAAGATCGCAATGCTAAGAGCCCTGACCACTCGGTTTTGAAGTTTGACCAGGAGCACTCACCCCAGTTAGAGGGTGAATTATCAGGTATTTGAGCATTAAAAGATGACGCGCAACAACAGTTTCTACCACGAAACCATGATTCCAATAACCTCCGCGGTCGAAATAGCTGTAAAGTACGTCGCCATCAAAACAACTACTGCTACAATCGACCTGTTCACTACGTTCCTGCACCCAACCCAAACAAAGTGTCAGTGGACAAGTGTAACAAAGGGTTGAAGGATGATCAAAACGTAGACCAATGTTCTCCAGAAGATCCACTACGTGAAGAACTAAAGCGAGAAACATTTGAGAAAGGGTAAAAGATAAGTCACAAGGACTAGACGGGGAATTACCGGACACCAGGTCCGCAGGAATTAACACCCATAGCAAGGACGTTAAAATTCAAATCTCTCCCGCTCTCACTCGAGACCCTATCCAGGGCCCGCTTGATCAAGAAACAAGACCACAGGCTTTGTCTATAGACTCTGATACAAAGGTTGCGAAGAAAAAGCACAAACGCTTCGTTAAAAAGAAAAGCCCACTCAAAATCTGAAAAATCGATCTGCTTCCACCTTGAACAGAATTGACACATCACGTCGTTGTGAACGACCACTCCACTTTGTGGGGAATATGTCCACTAAACACGAATCGAAACGACCATACCTGGAAACAGTCCTGGAGGACTGCTTAACTTGTCATGCGCTAATTGATTCGGGTGCGACAATATCACTCATCTCTCAAACATTGTTTTATGATCTCAAAAAGGCTTTGAAACCAACTAAACGTTGGTTAAAAGTGGAACGATGCGACACTACACTTCGAGGGGTCACTCAGACTACCTCGCCTCTCACATTGAGAGTCATGCTGAAACTACACTTCAAGGACGTATCCCTCGTTCACCTTTGTGTATGTTACCAGCCTCGAAACTGTAACCCTGCTACTTGGAGCAGACTTGATGGATCGGTTACTCCCATTGATGGATTGGAAAACCAACCAGGAACGGTCACAGGCCACCGTGCCTCCTCCACTGACCACACTGTCTCCCCCTAACGCTAGCTGCAACGCAGTCATTCATGAGGAGTATCTCTTAAAAGCACCCCTTGGGAAAAATACTTTTAGAAACCTCTTGGGGCAGAATCCGATCCAAGGAGATATTACAATATCTCGACACATTCCATCAGCCAATCTGATTGACCATTCCTGTCATGATTTCGAGCCAGCTGTCTCCGTGAATGAGCAACTTCCCTCCTCCTTGCAGTCGTGCAATATGATAGTTCAGATGAACTTCTCTCTCCCTTCGGACACTTCCGCAAGCACTGCGGCCGTCTCAGCAAGAATAACATTGATGCGCAGAGTATACTCTGCTTCCGATGATACACCTTCCGCTTTGTGGGGACTGTCAACCCTTACAATGACACTAATGGTGTCAGTCCAGCAACTGTCCCACTGGTGAAACACTTTGCGATATCACAGACCGATATCCTCGTCTCAGTTTGCAGGTACTGAAGAGGAGAGGAGAGGAGATTTGGTTGAAAGGTTACAGCCACTCTCATAATAACGCAGCCACTGACAGCTCGTACATAGGGTCCGAACCTTTTGTTTGCGCCTCGGATACCAACACCACATGCTGGTGGGGGGGGGGTCCCGAGACACAAAGGGGGGGATAGTAGCCCAGACCCATGATGAGCCTTATTGAGGCCGGTGGGGAGGTTGAGACTACGGACAACACCGTACGAGGCCGCCAGAGCATAAATCAAATCTAGTTGTTAACTCCCCTTTGAGAACAGCGAGGAGCAGACAGGCCCCTAGATGGGGATTATCTAAGAACACATCTAAGATAGTACTGAGGCGTACCACACTGGTCGTAAAGGAAGTCCTTTACCACCTCCAAAACAAATGGCAACAATAATCATTCCTCGCCATGTGTAGTAGTCACTACAAGACAACTAGTAAAATGCTCTAATCGTGTATTACTGTAGGATAACATTTCAGAATAAATCAGTAAGACAACTGGACCCCTTGAGTACCAGTACCAATACCACAGTCAGTCCAGCAACACTCAGTAAGAGGATTAGTCAAATTAAATTGCTATTGATAATAGCAACATAGGAGTCACTCAGAGTGCAACATGGGGAAGGGAATCTCCATTGCACTCTTCCAATGGTTAACACACGCCACTAGAAATAGAACCCTCCTTCAGGAGAAAAGTTATTAGAAGTCATGAACCACCATCACACCATGTACGACTGGTTTAATACTTAGAGTATTTCCGTCATGAGGTTAGTGCCTCCGTGGATAACATAGCTATGAAGTATACTTCTTCATACCTACCACCACTACAATAGTGGAAGACTGGTAGTAAAACCACTACAGACTCTCTCGACACCAATTCTGACTGACCTCCAGGCATTGACCTGAAAATTACCTGACTACGTCAGACTCATTCCGAACAAGTTGTGATCTGCCAGGATACTTGGTTTCCTTCCCTTGACATGTGAGCTTGCGTAAGCATAAAAGCATCAACTTAGGATAGTACCCTAAGCAACACCCCGCAAATGAGGAAAGCCCTAGATATGACATTAGGGTCATTTTGCCAAGACCATGGACATAGATAAAATACAGTCCAATTAGATGATTAATGTGGCATAACTATATTTTGTTTGTTTATGTTTTCATTCATTTTGTTTCATTTTCTTCGGCACGTAGAAAGTGATAGAGCCATAAACAACTTCCCCATACAACCATCAGTTAGTGCCACAACGCCACTCATTTGGGAGGAAATGTAATGATATATTGCATGAGTGTGTGTGTGCGTTGAGTTAGCAACAGCCGCTGCAAACGAGGATTAGGAAGGAACAGACAGAGTATCCCGTCTACCACACAACGACGTTACTACAATGTATTCAATTTACCAGCAGATACATTCTTCAAAGGACGAAGGACTCGGTTGGGCAACACGGCCTTCCATCTACCACCAACCTACCGAAGCGCAGCTCAGAGTAAATATTTATTGCATTTTCCTTTTCCAAATGGGCGGTAATTTAGAATGCATAAGATACTGTACATACGATAGCACAGTTCTTCAGTCTTCCCGCTCTTTCACTCAAACCCATCCCCTTTTCTTTTCTGTAACAAGCTGTCCTATCTGTTCCGCCCGCTAGGGACGTTTTCCTTTAGGACGTAATTTGTAATCAAGTTATGATTTAATTATGTGTATGTGTAATTCTGTGTGATTAGTTAGGTATTTAGTAAATAAATAATTAAACACAATTTTGTATTGCTGGTTGAACTTGTTAGCCAGGGTTCGTGCAGATAACCAAGAATTTACAACTTTCAGATGAGACTGAATTAAGATGACGATTAATATTGACTGCTATTGATGTAAAATATTACTAGGTCTTTAAGAGTTTATTCGGAAGATAACAGCTCTATAAATATTATTTAGTGGTGCCCGACTCTCTAGTTAATTACATTTACATGATTAGCTCAATCAGGTAATATTAATTACGGAGAAATTATTTTATATAGCATGTCATATCACTTAATCCGGCATAGCCAAAGACACAACAGAGTGTTCAAACTGTCACTACATTTCAAAAGTTGCCACTCATGTCAGATAACCCTGATTTTAATTGTCTGTTGAAACAAATCTACATCTCTAGCATTCTTTATGTTTGGAGTATTTAAAGGTTCCCTATTATGGTGCACTGTTATTACATTCTAAAAGCATGTTTACCCCTTAGGATCACCGTACCATTCTACAGTATGTCTACCATTTGGAGATATTTAATCCTATCTCTAATCTCATTTGTTGATTTTAACAGCAGATTTGGAAAGTGTTTACCAGTATATTTGAACATCACATTACGGGGAAGACAGGTGCATCCCTCCACACGTTACAGCCAGCATCATTTATTGTTGATTCATGCAGATGCCTTCCACTTGGCTCTCACAGGCTACCTGGAGTCTATTTGGTGTGCATTACTGATGCCATTTCACTGGGTCAGAGTGGCTCTGTCCAATAAACTAGAGTCTGGGAGCGGTCTGGCTCAGAGTGGCCCTGTCCAATAAGCTAGTGTCCGGGAGCGATCTGGGATCAGGCTGGGGCCCCACACCACTCATCTGATGGCAGGAACCACTAAAGCTTTTAATTGCCTTCTGTGCAAATGGTTCTTCTGCACTTGATCAAGAGTCTGGGAAGTTGGGCACGCCTACCGTCTGTGTGTGAGGGAGAGGGAGAGAGAGGGAAAGAGGGAGACAGAGAGAGAATGACATAGGGAGGGAGAGAGGGAGGGAGAGAGGGAGGGAGAATTAGAGATTACAGTCAGGTCTAAATCGTGTTCTACTAAATTCCTGATTGCATTACATTAAAGGGAAACTTCACCTCTAGACAAGGGTCACGTTGCATTCATCAACACATGGTTGCGTTCCACATCATTGACTGTGTCATCGACTGACAGATTGCTATAACATACTGATACATAAAATATCTATCCAGGCAGTGTAAGATCTGGCAGGGCGTCAGTAATGGCTGGGCATACGAATGCACCCACTATTAGGGGTGGTTGTCCAGTCTCCCTACATAATTATGAGTGATGAGAGGTATTTCAGACATAATTATACACTATAGCTCTATTTTTGAATTTTCCCACAATTTTTGGGGCCTTTGTGTTTCGCAGATTGCATGGTCACGCTAGCAGCGAGTAGATATGGTTGACCTTGTTCAATAGAGACATTGGACTTATCCTATCTGCCAGGACATTGCAGGTTGACTCATTTTCCTTGGCTTTGTAAAGAAGGGAGCCCTACTTCTTTGTCCAATTGTGTTCCCACCCTCGTTTCAAAACGGGGACAGTCTATTTTCTAGTTTCATGGAAGCGATGTTACATTGTCTATCCGAGACAGGTAAATAACTACACTGGCTGTTTCTGATGTTCCAAGAAGAGCTGGAAAACTAAACATTTCTTTATGTTCTTTTATGCTGAACAAAGACATAAACGCAACATGTAAAGTATTGGACCCATGTTTCATGAGCTGAAATAAAAGATCCCGGAAATTTTCCATCCGCAAAAAAAGCTTATTTCTCTTAAATTTTGTGCAGAAATTTGTTTACATCCCTGTTAGTGAGCATTTATCTTTTGCCAAGATAATCCATCCACCTGACAGGTGTGGCATATCAAGAAGATGATTTAACAACATGATCATTACACAGGTGTGCACCCTGTGCTGGGGTCAATAAAAGGCCACTATACAATGTGGAGTTTTGTCATACAACACAATGCCATCGATGTCTCAAGTTTTGAGTGGGCCGTGTAATTGGCGTACTGACTACAGGAATGTACAACAGCTGTTGCCAAAGAATTTAATGTTAATCTCTCTACCATAAACTTCCTCCAGTACGTCCAACCAGCCTCACAACCACAGACCACGTGAAACGGGCCTGGCTCCAGAGTGGATGGGCCTGGCTCCCCAGTGGGTGGGCCTGGCTCCCCAGTGGGTGGGCCTGGCTCCCCAGTGGATGGGCCTGGCTCCCCAGTGGATGGGCCTGGCTCCCCAGTGGATGGGCCTGGCTCCCCAGTGGATGGGCCTGTCACCAGAGTGGATGGGCCTGGCTCCGGAGTGGATGGTTTCTCAAATGACTACCTCGCCTGGTTCACAAACTACTTCGCAGACAGAGTCCAGTGTGTCAAATCTGAGGACCTGTTGTCCGGACCTCTGACAGTCTCTATGGGGGTACCACAGGGTTCAATTCTCGGGCCGAATATTTTCTCTGTATATATTAATGACGTTGTTCTTGCTACTGGTGTTTCCCTAATCCACCTTTACGTAGATGACACCATTCTATATACATCTGGCCCTTTTTTGGACACTGTGTTAACTACCCTCCAAATGAGCTTCGATGCCATTCAACACTCCTTCCAAGGCCTTCAACAGCTCTTAAACACTAGTAAAACCAAATGCATGCTTTTCAACCGTTCGCTGCTCGCACCCGCCCACCTGACTAGTATCAGTACACTGGACGCTTCTGACCTAGAATAAGTGGACAACTACAAATACCTAGGTGTCTGTCTAGACTGTAAACTCTCCTTCCAGACTAATATTAAACATTTCCAAAATCAAATCTAGAATCGGCTTTCTAATTCGCAACAAAGCGCCAAACTTACCCTAGTAAACTTACCCTCACTCACACCGCCAAACTTACCCTAGTAAAACGGACTATCCTACCGATCCTAGACTTCGGCGATGTCATCTACAAAATAACTTCCAATACTCTACTCAGCAAACTGGATGCAGTCTATCACAGTGCCATCCGTTTTGTCACCAAAGCCCCTTATACCTCCCACCACTGCGACCTGTATGCTACAGTCGGCTGGCCCTCGCTACATATTAATCGCCAGACCCACTGGCTCCAGGTCATCTATAAGGTTATGCTAGGTGAAGCTCTGCCTTATCTCAGCTCACTTGTCACGATAACAACACCCACCCATAGCACGCGCTCCAGCAGGTATATCTCACTGGTCATCCCCAAAGCCAACACCTCCTTTGGCCGCCTTTCCTTCCAGTTCTCTGTTGCCAGTGACTGGTACGAATTGCAAAAATTGCTGAAGCTGGAGAATTATATTTCCCTCAATAGCTTTAACATCTTGCTCCTACCTGACACGCAGGCGTCCCATCTAGACATCTGGAAATGCAAATGCGCTACGCTAAATGCTAATAGTACTAGTTAAAACTCAAACTTTCATTAAAATACACATGCAGGGTATTGAATTAAAGCTACTCTCGTTGTGAATCCAGGCAACAAGTCAGATTTTTAAAATGCTTTTCGGCGAAAGCATGAGAAGCTATTATCTGATAGCATGTAACACCCCAAAAGACCCGCAGGGGACGTAAACAAAAAAAATTAGCATCGTCGTCGCTACACAAAACGCACAAATAAAATATAAAACATTCATTACCTTTGACCATCTTCTTTGTTGGCACTCCTAGATGTCCCATAATCACTATTGGGTATTTTTTTTCGATTAAATCGGTCCATATATAGCCTAGATATCGATCTATGAAGACTGTGTGAAAAACAAAAAAAAATAGCGTCTTATAACGTAACGTCATTTTTTTAAATTAAAAAAGTTGACGATAAACTTTCACGAAACACTTCGAAATACTTTTGTAATGCAACTTTAGGTATTAGTACACGTTAATAAGCGACCAAATTGATCACGAGGCGATGTATATTCTTTAGCTGTCCGTCTGGAAATAATGTCCAGGTAAATCTCAACCAAAATATCCGATCGGAGACTTGAACAAATGGCTTGTCTCTTTTTCGTTTGACCAAGAAACAAAGCCTAGGCAAATGACAAGACTGTTGACATCGTGTGGAAGCTGTAGGTATTGCAACCTCAGCCCCATTTATTGTGGTTCGCCTTTATCAATGGGTTGAAGTGGCGGATGGATATATATTTCCATTTTCAGTGATCAGATTTTCCTGCTCTTTTCGATGACACGCACGTTCTGTTATAGTCACAGCCGTGATTCAACCAGTTTTATAAACGTCTGAGTGTTTTCTATCCACACATACTAATCATATGCATATACTATATTCCTGGCATGAGCAGCAGGGCGCTGAAATGTTGCGCGATTTTTAACAGAATGTTCGAAAAAGTAGGGGGTAGGATCAACAGGTTAAACATCAGCTATCTGAACAGCTAACCGATCGCTGCAGCTGTACATAGTCCATCTATAAATAGCCCACGCAATATACCTCATCCCCATATTGTTTTTATTTATTTATTTCTGCTCTTTTGCACACCAGTATGTCAACTTGCAAATCATCACCTGCTCATTTATCACTCCAGTGTTAATCTGCTAAATTGTAATTCATTCGCTATTATGGCCTATTTATTGCCTACCTCCTCACGCCATTTGCACACACTGTACATAGACTTTCTTTTTTATATTGTGTTATTGACTGTACGCTTGTTTATTCCATGTGTAACTCTGTGTTGTTGTTTGTGTCGCACTGCTTTGCTTTATCTTGGCCAGGTGGCAGTTGTAAATGAGAACTTGTTCTCAACTAGCATACCTGGTTAAATAAAGGGTTAGGGTTATATATATAAATAATGTACCTTGTTAAATAAAGGTGGGGAAAAAAACTAAAAAAACTCCCTGTTCACCATCATTACATTTGCAGATGACACAACAGTGTTAGGCCTGATTACCGACAACGATGAGACAGCCTATAGGGAGGTGGTCAGAGATCTGGCTGTGTGGTGCCAGGACAATAACCTCTCCCTCAACGTGATCAAGACGAAGGAGATGATTGTGGACTACAGGAAAAAGAGGACCAAGCACGCCCCCATTCTCATTCTCTGAGCTGCAGTGGAGCAGGTTGAGAGCTTCAAGTTCCTTGGTGTCCACATCACCAACAAACTAACATGGTCCAAGCACACCAAGACAGTCGTGAAGAGGGAACAACAAAACCTATTCCCCCTCAGGAGACTGAAAACATTTGTCATGGGTAATCAGATCCTCAAAAGGTTCTACAGCTGCACCATCGAAAACATCCTGACTGGTTGCATCACTGCCTGGTATGGAAACTGCTCGGCCTCCGACCGCAAGTCACTACAGAGGGTAGTGCGAACGGCCCAGTACATCACCGGGGCCAAGCTTCCTGCTATCCAGGACCTCTATACAATGCTGTGTCAGAGGAAGGCCCTAAAAATGGTCAAGGACTCTAGCCACACTAGTCATAGACTGTTCTCTCTGCTACCACATGGCAAGCGATACCGAGTGCCAAGTCTAGTTCCAAGAGGCTTCTAAACAGCTTCTACCCCTGTTATGGGATTTTTATCAATAATGACTAAATGAGGTATACTGCACTATAACTAGCAATAATTCTACCCTGTCTTTCTTGTAGTATTAAATAATGTTTGTCCATTAGGACGGGGTTATATGGCATGGACCTAGGAAGAAAGGAATGTATGTGGAGATAAGAGAGGACAGGGAGGGCTCCTCCAGAGTTATTGTGTCTGGGGGAGCCTGGAACGGTCAGTTGAGGGGTTATAAACTGTGGTTAGACTCATGAGAAAATCCATGTTGGTGTGTATGTGTGTGCGTAGTTTAGGATGATATAAGAAGGAATGGATTTGTGAAAACTTTGGAGCTCTCGCAAATAAATTGGAACCTGATCAATTGTGAGCTGGGAATTCTGTCTGTTTATTTAAGACCAAAACTTTACAAACTATATCAGGGTATCAGATAGATAAATATAATTGGAATTTATGAACACTGATTAAATAATTACTTGACAACCCCCAAGCCATAAGACTCCTGAACATCTAATCAAATGGCTACCTAGACTATCCCCCTCCTGAACATCTAATCAAATGGCTACCTAGACTATCCCCCTCCTGAACATGTAATCAAATGGCTACCTAGACTATCCCCCTCCTGAACATCTAATCAAATGGCTACCTAGACTATCCCCCTCCTGAACATCTAATCAAATGGCTACCTAGACTATCCCCCTCCTGAACATCTAATCAAATGGCTACCTAGACTATCCCCTCCTGAACATCTAATCAAATGGCTACCTAGACTATCCCCCTCCTGAACATCTAATCAAATGGTCACCTAGACTATCCCCCTCCTGAACATCTAATCAAATGGCTACCTAGACTATCCCCTCCTGAACATCTAATCAAATGGCTACCTAGACTATCCCCCTCCTGAACATCTAATCAAATGGCTACCTAGACTATCCCCCTCCTGAACATGTAATCAAATGGCTACCTAGACTATCCCCCTCCTGAACATCTAATCAAATGGTCACCTAGACTATCCCCCTCCTGAACATCTAATCAAATGGCTACCTAGACTATCCCCTCCTGAACATCTAATCAAATGGCTACCTAGACTATCCCCCTCCTGAACATCTAATCAAATGGCTACCTAGACTATCCCCCTCCTGAACATCTAATCAAATGGCTACCTAGACTATCCCCCTCCTGAACATCTAATCAAATGGCTACCCAGACTATCCCCCTCCTGAACATCTAATCAAATGGTCACCTAGACTATCCCCTCCTGAACATCTAATCAAATGGTCACCTAGACTATCCCCCTCCTGAACATCTAATCAAATGGTCACCTAGACTATCCCCCTCCTGAACATCTAATCAAATGGTCACCTAGACTATCCCCTCCTGAACATCTAATCAAATGGTCACCTAGACTATCCCCTCCTGAACATCTAATCAAATGGTCACCTAGACTATCCCCTCCTGAACATCTAATCAAATGGTCACCTAGACTATCCCCTCCTGAACATCTAATCAAATGGTCACCTAGACTATCCCCCTCCTGAACATCTAATCAAATGGCTACCTAGACTATCCCCCTCCTGAACATCTAATCAAATGGTCACCTAGACTATCCCCTCCTGAACATCTAATCAAATGGTCACCTAGACTATCCCCCTCCTGAACATCTAATCAAATGGTCACCTAGACTATCCCCCTCCTGAACATCTAATCAAATGGCTACCTAGACTATCCCCCTCCTGAACATCTAATCAAATGGTCACCTAGACTATCCCCCTCCTGAACATCTAATCAAATGGCTACCTAGACTATCCCCTCCTGAACATCTAATCAAATAGCTACCTAGACTATCCCCTCCTGAACATCTAATCAAATGGCTACCCAGACTATCCCCCTCCTGAACATCTAATCAAATGGCTACCTAGACTATCCCCTCCTGAACATCTAATCAAATAGCTACCTAGACTATCCCCTCCTGAACATCTAATCAAATAGCTACCTAGACTATCCCCTCCTGAACATCTAATCAAATGGCTACCTAGACTATCCCCTCCTGAACATCTAATCAAATAGCTACCTAGACTATCCCCTCCTGAACATCTAATCAAATAGCTACCTAGACTATCCCCTCCTGAACATCTAATCAAATGGCTACCTAGACTATCCCCTCCTGAACATCTAATCAAATAGCTACCTAGACTATCCCCCTCCTGAACATCTAATCAAATGGCTACCTAGACTATCCCCCTCCTGAACATCTAATCAAATGGCTACCTAGACTATCCCCCTCCTGAACATCTAATCAAATGGCTACCTAGACTATCCCCTCCTGAACATCTAATCAAATGGTCACCCAGACTATCCCCCTCCTGAACATCTAATCAAATGGCTACCTAGACTATCCCCTCCTGAACATCTAATCAAATGGCTACCTAGACTATCCCCCTCCTGAACATCTAATCAAATGGTCACCTAGACTATCCCCCTCCTGAACATCTAATCAAATGGCCAACCTAGACTATCCCCCTCCTGAACATCTAATCAAATGGCTACCTAGACTATCCCCTCCTGAACATCTAATCAAATGGCTACCTAGACTATCCCCCTCCTGAACATCTAATCAAATGGCTACCGGGACTATCCCCCTCTTTTACACGGCTAACCCTAACCCCCTCCCCCTCTTTTACCTGGCTGCTACTCTTTGTTATTGTCATCTATGCATAGTCACCTCATCTAACCCTAACCCTAACCCATAGTCACTTTAATAACTCTACCTGCATGTACATAATACCTCATCTAACCATAACCCTAACCCTAACCCTCATCTCATCTAACCCTAACCCATAGTCACTTTAATAACTCTACCTGCATGTACATAATACCTCATCTAACCCTAACCCTAACCCTAACCCTAACCCTCATCTAACCCTAACCCTAACCCTAACCCTAACCCTCACCTCATCTAACCCTAACCCTAACCCTCATCTCATCTAACCCTAACCCTAACCCTAACCCTCATCTCATCTCATCTGTTATTTTATTTGCCGACCCCATTCTTTGATGTGTGTGTGCTGTGCCTTTTTTTCTCCACACATAGTGTTGTGTGTTACTTCCAAACAACACAACTTTTGTTTCATATCTCCACATAATATTTTGCCAGTAGTGCTGTGGCACATTTAGGTGCTCTTTTGCAAACTTCAGACGTGCAGCAATGTTTTTCTCTGGACAGCAGTAGCTTCTTCCATGGTGTCCTCCCATGAACACCATTCTTGTTGAGTGTTTTATGTATTGTAGACTCGTCAACAGATATCTTAGCATCTTCCAGAGATTTCTGTAAGTCTTTAGCTGACACTCTAGGATTCTTCTTAACCTCATTGAGCATTCTGTGCTGTGCACTTGCTGTCATCTTTGCAGGACGGCCACTCCTAGGGATATCTCCATTTATACACAATTTGTCTCATCGTGGACTGACTTTTAGAGCTACTATTGTAACCCTTTCCAGCTTGCCACCCCCGTGTTTCACGGTTGGGATGGTGTTCTTCGGCTTGCAAGCCTCCCCCTTTTTCCTCCAAACATAACCAAATCCAAATCAAATCAAAACAAATTTATTTATATAGCCCTTCGTACATCAGCTGATATCTCAAAGTGCTGTACAGAAACCCAGCCTAAACAGCAAGCAATGCAGGTGTAGAAGCACATTATGGCCAAACAGTTCTAATTTTGTTTCATCAGACCAGAGGACATTTCTCCAAAAAGTACGATCTTGGTCTCCATGTGCAGTTGCAAACCATAGTCTGGATTTTTCATGGTGGTTTTGGAGCAGTGGCTTCTTCCTTGCTGAGCAGCCTTTCAGGTTCTGTCGATACGGGACTCATTTTACTGTGGATATAGATACTTTTGTAACCATTTCCTCCAGCATTTTCACAAGGTCCTTTGCTGTTGTTCTGGGATTGATTTGCACTTTTCGCACCAAAGTATGTTAATTTCTTGGAGACAGAACATGTCTCCTTCCTGAGCGGTACGACGGCTGTGTGGTCCCATGGTGTTTATACTTGCGTACTATTGTTTGTACAGATGGACGTTGAACCTTCAGCCGTTCGGAAATTGCTCCCAAGGATGAACCAGACTTGTGAAGGTTTACAATTTATTTTCTGAGGTCTTGGCTGATTTATTTGTATTTTTCCATGATGTCAAGCAAAGAGGAACTGAGTTTGAAGGTATTCCTTGAAATACATCCACAGGTCCACACCTCCAATTGACTCAGATGATGTCAATTAGCCTTTCAGAAGCTTCTAAAGCTATGACATCATTTTCAAGCTGTTTAAAGGCACAGTCAAGTTAGTGTATGTAAACTTCTGACCCACTGGAATTGTGATACAGTGAAATCTTTCTGTAAACAACTGTTGGAAACATTACTTGTGTCATGCACAAAGTAGATGTCCTCACCGACTTGCCAAAACTAAAGTTTGTTAACAAGAAATTTGTGGAGTGGTTGAAAAATGAGTTTTAATGACTCCAACCTAAGTGTATGTAAACCTCCGACTTCAACTGTACATTACTCTTACTGAATTCCCACGTGGGCGAGGATATTGGAAATTTAATCAAAGCCTACTGGATGATTACTAGGACAGAAGATTATAATTTTTTAGAAATTACTAGGACAGAAGAATATAATTTTTCAGAAATAACATCGGTACAGCAAATCCCCTTACTATATGGGATACTTTTAAATGTGCCTTTAGAGGCCATGCAATTCAATTCAGTTAAATCAAAAGTCATTTCAGTCAAAAGAGTCCATACTAACAAATTAAATAGAATGTCTGACAGAACAGATCGACAGCAATAAAAACTATACCATAGAGGCTCAAAATAAGTTAGAGGGGGGAAAAAATTGAAGAACTTATTCAAGAAAGATCAGGTGTAATATACTTTGAAAAGAAAGCAAACTGGATGGAATATGGGGGAAAAATGCACCAAATTATTTTTTTATCTTCAACATTGAAGTGCTACCAAAAAATACATTTACTGAAACTTGTTACAAATGACAGTCACCCATGATTCACCAAATTAACCCTAACCCTAACCCTCATCTAACCCTAACCCCATGATTCACCAAATTATATTTTGAAAGAGGAAGCAAAGTACTTTAAGCATACGTCTCAGCCCTCTTGGACTCATGTAGCTAGGACCCTAGATAGTCAGGATACAGACCATGTAGCTAGGACCCTAGATAGTCAGGATACAGACCATGTAGCTAGGACCCTAGATAGTCAGGATACAGACCATGTAGCTAGGACCCTAGATAGTCAGGATACAGACCATGTAGCTAGGACCCCTAGATAGTCAGGATACAGACCATGTAGCTAGGACCCTAGATAGTCAGGTTACAGACCATGTAGCTAGGACCCTAGATAGTCAGGATACAGACCATGTAGCTAGGACCCTAGATAGTCAGGATACAGACCATGTAGCTAGGACCCTAGATAGTCAGGATACAGACCATGTAGCTAGGACCCTAGATAGTCAGGTTACAGACCATGTAGCTAGGACCCCTAGATAGTCAGGATACAGACCATGTAGCTAGGACCCCTAGATAGTCAGGATACAGACCATGTAGCTAGGACCCTAGATAGTCAGGATACAGACCATGTAGCTAGGACCCTAGATAGTCAGGATACAGACCATGTAGCTAGGACCCTAGATAGTCAGGATACAGACCATGTAGCTAGGACCCCTAGATAGTCAGGATACAGACCATGTAGCTAGGACCCTAGATAGTCAGGATACAGACCATGTAGCTAGGACCCTAGATAGTCAGGATACAGACCATGTAGCTAGGACCCTAGATAGTCAGGATACAGACCATGTAGCTAGGACCCTAGATAGTCAGGATACAGACCATGTAGCTAGGACCCCTAGATAGTCAGGATACAGACCATGTAGCTAGGACCCTAGATAGTCAGGATACAGACCATGTAGCTAGGACCCTAGCTAG
The DNA here is from genome assembly GCF_023373465.1 of Oncorhynchus keta. Lineage (NCBI taxonomy): Eukaryota > Metazoa > Chordata > Actinopteri > Salmoniformes > Salmonidae > Oncorhynchus > Oncorhynchus keta. Next base: position 49,394,524 of record NC_068427.1, read on the forward strand.
TCAGGATACAGACCATGTAGCTAGGAGCCTAGATAGTCAGGATACAGACCATGTAGCTAGGACCCTAGATAGTCAGGATACAGACCATGTAGCTAGGACCCTAGATAGTCAGGATACAGACCATGTAGCTAGGACCCTAGATAGTCAGGATACAGACCATGTAGCTAGGACCCTAGATAGTCAGGATACAGACCATGTAGCTAGGACCCTAGATAGTCAGGATACAGACCATGTAGCTAGGACCCTAGATAGTCAGGATACAGACCATGTAGCTAGGACCCTAGATAGTCAGGATACAGACCATGTAGCTAGGACCCTAGATAGTCAGGATACAGACCATGTAGCTAGGACCCTAGATAGTCAGGATACAGACCATGTAGCTAGGACCCTAGATAGTCAGGATACAGACCATGTAGCTAGGACCCTAGATAGTCAGGATACAGACCATGTAGCTAGGACCCTAGATAGTCAGGATACAGACCATGTAGCTAGGACCCTAGATAGTCAGGATACAGACCATGTAGCTAGGACCCTAGATAGTCAGGATACAGACCATGTAGCTAGGACCCTAGATAGTCAGGATACAGACCATGTAGCTAGGACCCTAGATAGTCAGGATACAGACCATGTAGCTAGGACCCTAGATAGTCAGGATACAGACCATGTAGCTAGGACCCTAGATAGTCAGGATACAGACCATGTAGCTAGGACCCTAGATAGTCAGGATACAGACCATGTAGCTAGGACCCTAGATAGTCAGGATACAGACCATGTAGCTAGGACCCTAGATAGTCAGGATACAGACCATGTAGCTAGGACCCTAGATAGTCAGGATACAGACCATGTAGCTAGGACCCTAGATAGTCAGGATACAGACCATGTAGCTAGGACCCTAGATAGTCAGGTTACAGACCATGTAGCTAGGACCCTAGATAGTCAGGATACAGACCATGTAGCTAGGACCCTAGATAGTCAGGATACAGACCATGTAGCTAGGACCCTAGATAGTCAGGATACAGACCATGTAGCTAGGACCCTAGATAGTCAGGTTACAGACCATGTAGCTAGGACCCCTAGATAGTCAGGATACAGACCATGTAGCTAGGACCCTAGATAGTCAGGTTACAGACCATGTAGCTAGGACCCTAGATAGTCAGGATACAGACCATGTAGCTAGGACCCTAGATAGTCAGGATACAGACCATGTAGCTAGGACCCCTAGACAGTCAGGATACAGACCATGTAGCTAGGACCCTAGATAGTCAGGATACAGACCATGTAGCTAGGACCCTAGATAGTCAGGATACAGACCATGTAGCTAGGACCCTAGATAGTCAGGATACAGACCATGTAGCTAGGACCCTAGATAGTCAGGATACAGACCATGTAGCTAGGACCCTAGATAGTCAGGATACAGACCATGTAGCTAGGACCCTAGATAGTCAGGATACAGACCATGTAGCTAGGACCCTAGATAGTCAGGATACAGACCATGTAGCTAGGACCCTAGATAGTCAGGATACAGACCATGTAGCTAGGACCCTAGATAGTCAGGATACAGACCATGTAGCTAGGACCCTAGATAGTCAGGATACAGACCATGTAGCTAGGACCCTAGATAGTCAGGATACAGACCATGTAGCTAGGACCCTAGATAGTCAGGATACAGACCATGTAGCTAGGACCCTAGATAGTCAGGATACAGACCATGTAGCTAGGACCCTAGATAGTCAGGATACAGACCATGTAGCTAGGACCCTAGATAGTCAGGATACAGACCATGTAGCTAGGACCCTAGATAGTCAGGATACAGACCATGTAGCTAGGACCCCTAGATAGTCAGGATACAGACCATGTAGCTAGGACCCTAGATAGTCAGGATACAGACCATGTAGCTAGGACCCTAGATAGTCAGGATACAGACCATGTAGCTAGGACCCTAGATAGTCAGGATACAGACCATGTAGCTAGGACCCTAGATAGTCAGGATACAGACCATGTAGCTAGGACCCTAGATAGTCAGGATACAGACCATGTAGCTAGGACCCCTAGATAGTCAGGATACAGACCATGTAGCTAGGACCCCTAGATAGTCAGGATACAGACCATGTAGCTAGGACCCCTAGATAGTCAGGATACAGACCATGTAGCTAGGACCCTAGATAGTCAGGTTACAGACCATGTAGCTAGGACCCTAGATAGTCAGGATACAGACCATGTAGCTAGGACCCTAGATAGTCAGGATACAGACCATGTAGCTAGGACCCTAGATAGTCAGGATACAGACCATGTAGCTAGGACCCTAGACAGTCAGGTTACAGACCATGTAGCTAGGACCCCTAGACAGTCAGGATACAGACCATGTAGCTAGGACCCCTAGACAGTCAGGTTACAGACCATGTAGCTAGGACCCCTAGACAGTCAGGATACAGACCATGTAGCTAGGACCCTAGATAGTCAGGATACAGACCATGTAGCTAGGACCCTAGACAGTCAGGATACAGACCATGTAGCTAGGACCCCTAGACAGTCAGGTTACAGACCATGTAGCTAGGACCCCTAGACAGTCAGGATACAGACCATGTAGCTAGGACCCTAGATAGTCAGGTTACAGACCATGTAGCTAGGACCCTAGACAGTCAGGTTACAGACCATGTAGCTAGGACCCCTAGACAGTCAGGATACAGACCATGTAGCTAGGACCCCTAGACAGTCAGGTTACAGACCATGTAGCTAGGACCCCTAGACAGTCAGGATACAGACCATGTAGCTAGGACCCCTAGACAGTCAGGTTACAGACCATGTAGCTAGGACCCCTAGACAGTCAGGATACAGACCATGTAGCTAGGACCCTAGATAGTCAGGTTACAGACCATGTAGCTAGGACCCCTAGACAGTCAGGATACAGACCATGTAGCTAGGACCCCTAGACAGTCAGGATACAGACCATGTAGCTAGGACACCTAGACAGTCAGGATACAGACCATGTAGCTAGGACCCCTAGACAGTCAGGTTACAGACCATGTAGCTAGGACCCCTAGACAGTCAGGATACAGACCATGTAGCTAGGACCCCTAGACAGTCAGGATACAGACCATGTAGCTAGGACCCTAGACAGTCAGGATACAGACCATGTAGCTAGGACCCCTAGACAGTCAGGATACAGACCATGTAGCTAGGACCCCTAGACAGTCAGGTTACAGACCATGTAGCTAGGACCCCTAGACAGTCAGGTTACAGACCATGTAGCTAGGACCCCTAGATAGTCAGGTTACAGACCATGTAGCTAGGACCCCTAGACAGTCAGGATACAGACCATGTAGCTAGGACCCTAGATAGTCAGGATACAGACCATGTAGCTAGGACCCTAGACAGTCAGGATACAGACCATGTAGCTAGGACCCTAGATAGTCAGGATACAGACCATGTAGCTAGGACCCTAGATAGTCAGGATACAGACCATGTAGCTAGGACCCTAGATAGTCAGGATACAGACCATGTAGCTAGGACCCTAGATAGTCAGGTTACAGACCATGTAGCTAGGACCCCTAGACAGTCAGGAAACAGACCATGTAGCTAGGACCCTAGATAGTCAGGATACAGACCATGTAGCTAGGACCCTAGATAGTCAGGATACAGACCATGTAGCTAGGACCCTAGATAGTCAGGATACAGACCATGTAGCTAGGACCCTAGATAGTCAGGATACAGACCATGTAGCTAGGACCCTAGATAGTCAGGATACAGACCATGTAGCTAGGACCCTAGATAGTCAGGATACAGACCATGTAGCTAGGACCCTAGATAGTCAGGATACAGACCTAGATAGTCAGGATACAGACAATGTAGCTAGGACCCTAGATAGTCAGGATACAGACCATGTAGCTAGGACCCTAGATAGTCAGGATACAGACCATGTAGCTAGGACCCTAGATAGTCAGGTTACAGACCATGTAGCTAGGACCCTAGATAGTCAGGATACAGACCATGTAGCTAGGACCCTAGATAGTCAGGATACAGACCATGTAGCTAGGACCCTAGATAGTCAGGATACAGACCATGTAGCTAGGACCCTAGATAGTCAGGATACAGACCATGTAGCTAGGACCCCTAGATAGTCAGGATACAGACCATGTAGCTAGGACCCTAGATAGTCAGGTTACAGACCATGTAGCTAGGACCCTAGATAGTCAGGATACAGACCATGTAGCTAGGACCCTAGATAGTCAGGATACAGACCATGTAGCTAGGACCCCTAGACAGTCAGGATACAGAACATGTAGCTAGGACCCTAGATAGTCAGGATACAGACCATGTAGCTAGGACCCTAGATAGTCAGGATACAGACCATGTAGCTAGGACCCTAGATAGTCAGGATACAGACCATGTAGCTAGGACCCTAGATAGTCAGGATACAGACCATGTAGCTAGGACCCTAGATAGTCAGGATACAGACCATGTAGCTAGGACCCTAGATAGTCAGGATACAGACCATGTAGCTAGGACCCTAGATAGTCAGGATACAGACCATGTAGCTAGGACCCTAGATAGTCAGGATACAGACCATGTAGCTAGGACCCTAGATAGTCAGGATACAGACCATGTAGCTAGGACCCTAGATAGTCAGGATACAGACCATGTAGCTAGGACCCTAGATAGTCAGGATACAGACCATGTAGCTAGGACCCTAGATAGTCAGGATACAGACCATGTAGCTAGGACCCTAGATAGTCAGGATACAGACCATGTAGCTAGGACCCTAGATAGTCAGGATACAGACCATGTAGCTAGGACCCTAGATAGTCAGGATACAGACCATGTAGCTAGGACCCTAGATAGTCAGGATACAGACCATGTAGCTAGGACCCCTAGATAGTCAGGATACAGACCATGTAGCTAGGACCCTAGATAGTCAAGATACAGACCATGTAGCTAGGACCCTAGATAGTCAGGATACAGACCATGTAGCTAGGACCCTAGATAGTCAGGATACAGACCATGTAGCTAGGACCCTAGATAGTCAGGATACAGACCATGTAGCTAGGACCCTAGATAGTCAGGATACAGACCATGTAGCTAGGACCCCTAGATAGTCAGGATACAGACCATGTAGCTAGGACCCCTAGATAGTCAGGATACAGACCATGTAGCTAGGACCCCTAGATAGTCAGGATACAGACCATGTAGCTAGGACCCTAGATAGTCAGGTTACAGACCATGTAGCTAGGACCCTAGATAGTCAGGATACAGACCATGTAGCTAGGACCCTAGATAGTCAGGATACAGACCATGTAGCTAGGACCCTAGATAGTCAGGATACAGACCATGTAGCTAGGACCCCTAGACAGTCAGGTTACAGACCATGTAGCTAGGACCCCTAGACAGTCAGGATACAGACCATGTAGCTAGGACCCCTAGACAGTCAGGTTACAGACCATGTAGCTAGGACCCCTAGACAGTCAGGATACAGACCATGTAGCTAGGACCCTAGATAGTCAGGATACAGACCATGTAGCTAGGACCCTAGACAGTCAGGATACAGACCATGTAGCTAGGACCCCTAGACAGTCAGGTTACAGACCATGTAGCTAGGACCCCTAGACAGTCAGGATACAGACCATGTAGCTAGGACCCTAGATAGTCAGGTTACAGACCATGTAGCTAGGACCCTAGACAGTCAGGTTACAGACCATGTAGCTAGGACCCCTAGACAGTCAGGATACAGACCATGTAGCTAGGACCCCTAGACAGTCAGGTTACAGACCATGTAGCTAGGACCCCTAGACAGTCAGGATACAGACCATGTAGCTAGGACCCTAGACAGTCAGGTTACAGACCATGTAGCTAGGACCCCTAGACAGTCAGGATACAGACCATGTAGCTAGGACCCTAGATAGTCAGGTTACAGACCATGTAGCTAGGACCCCTAGACAGTCAGGATACAGACCATGTAGCTAGGACCCCTAGACAGTCAGGATACAGACCATGTAGCTAGGACACCTAGACAGTCAGGATACAGACCATGTAGCTAGGACCCCTAGACAGTCAGGTTACAGACCATGTAGCTAGGACCCCTAGACAGTCAGGATACAGACCATGTAGCTAGGACCCCTAGACAGTCAGGATACAGACCATGTAGCTAGGACCCCTAGACAGTCAGGATACAGACCATGTAGCTAGGACCCCTAGACAGTCAGGATACAGACCATGTAGCTAGGACCCCTAGACAGTCAGGTTACAGACCATGTAGCTAGGACCCCTAGACAGTCAGGTTACAGACCATGTAGCTAGGACCCCTAGATAGTCAGGTTACAGACCATGTAGCTAGGACCCCTAGACAGTCAGGATACAGACCATGTAGCTAGGACCCTAGATAGTCAGGATACAGACCATGTAGCTAGGACCCTAGACAGTCAGGATACAGACCATGTAGCTAGGACCCCTAGACAGTCAGGTTACAGACCATGTAGCTAGGACCCCTAGACAGTCAGGATACAGACCATGTAGCTAGGACCCTAGATAGTCAGGTTACAGACCATGTAGCTAGGACCCTAGACAGTCAGGTTACAGACCATGTAGCTAGGACCCCTAGACAGTCAGGATACAGACCATGTAGCTAGGACCCCTAGACAGTCAGGTTACAGACCATGTAGCTAGGACCCTAGACAGTCAGGATACAGACCATGTAGCTAGGACCCCTAGACAGTCAGGTTACAGACCATGTAGCTAGGACCCCTAGACAGTCAGGATACAGACCATGTAGCTAGGACCCTAGATAGTCAGGTTACAGACCATGTAGCTAGGACCCCTAGACAGTCAGGATACAGACCATGTAGCTAGGACCCCTAGACAGTCAGGATACAGACCATGTAGCTAGGACCCCTAGACAGTCAGGATACAGACCATGTAGCTAGGACCCTAGACAGTCAGGTTACAGACCATGTAGCTAGGACCCCTAGACAGTCAGGATACAGACCATGTAGCTAGGACCCCTAGACAGTCAGGATACAGACCATGTAGCTAGGACCCCTAGACAGTCAGGATACAGACCATGTAGCTAGGACCCCTAGACAGTCAGGATACAGACCATGTAGCTAGGACCCCTAGACAGTCAGGTTACAGACCATGTAGCTAGGACCCCTAGACAGTCAGGTTACAGACCATGTAGCTAGGACCCCTAGACAGTCAGGATACAGACCATGTAGCTAGGACCCCTAGACAGTCAGGTTACAGACCATGTAGCTAGGACCCCTAGACAGTCAGGATACAGACCATGTAGCTAGGACCCCTAGACAGTCAGGTTACAGACCATGTAGCTAGGACCCCTAGACAGTCAGGATACAGACCATGTAGCTAGGACCCTAGATAGTCAGGATACAGACCATGTAGCTAGGACCCCTAGACAGTCAGGATACAGACCATGTAGCTAGGACCCCTAGACAGTCAGGTTACAGACCATGTAGCTAGGACCCCTAGACAGTCAGGATACAGACCATGTAGCTAGGACCCTAGATAGTCAGGTTACAGACCATGTAGCTAGGACCCTAGACAGTCAGGTTACAGACCATGTAGCTAGGACCCCTAGACAGTCAGGATACAGACCATGTAGCTAGGACCCCTAGACAGTCAGGTTACAGACCATGTAGCTAGGACCCCTAGACAGTCAGGATACAGACCATGTAGCTAGGACCCCTAGACAGTCAGGTTACAGACCATGTAGCTAGGACCCCTAGACAGTCAGGATACAGACCATGTAGCTAGGACCCTAGATAGTCAGGATACAGACCATGTAGCTAGGACCCTAGATAGTCAGGATACAGACCATGTAGCTAGGACCCTAGATAGTCAGGTTACAGACCATGTAGCTAGGACCCTAGATAGTCAGGATACAGACCATGTAGCTAGGACCCTAGATAGTCAGGATACAGACCATGTAGCTAGGACCCTAGATAGTCAGGATACAGACCATGTAGCTAGGACCCTAGATAGTCAGGATACAGACCATGTAGCTAGGACCCTAGATAGTCAGGATACAGACCATGTAGCTAGGACCCTAGACAGTCAGGATACAGACCATGTAGCTAGGACCCTAGACAGTCAGGATACAGACCATGTAGCTAGGACCCCTAGACAGTCAGGATACAGACCATGTAGCTAGGACCCTAGATAGTCAGGATACAGACCATGTAGCTAGGACCCTAGACAGTCAGGATACAGACCATGTAGCTAGGACCCCTAGACAGTCAGGTTACAGACCATGTAGCTAGGACCCTAGACAGTCAGGATACAGACCATGTAGCTAGGACCCTAGATAGTCAGGATACAGACCATGTAGCTAGGACCCTAGATAGTCAGGATACAGACCATGTAGCTAGGACCCTAGATAGTCAGGTTACAGACCATGTACAGAGCTAGGACCCTAGATAGTCAGGATACAGACCATGTAGCTAGGACCCTAGATAGTCAGGATACAGACCATGTAGCTAGGACCCTAGATAGTCAGGATACAGACCATGTAGCTAGGACCCTAGATAGTCAGGATACAGACCATGTAGCTAGGACCCCTAGACAGTCAGGATACAGACCATGTAGCTAGGACCCTAGATAGTCAGGATACAGACCATGTAGCTAGGACCCTAGATAGTCAGGATACAGACCATGTAGCTAGGACCCTAGATAGTCAGGATACAGTCAGGACCCTAGATACAGGATACAGACCATGTAGCTAGGACCCTAGATAGTCAGGATACAGACCATGTAGCTAGGACCCTAGATAGTCAGGTTACAGACCATGTAGCTAGGACCCTAGATAGTCAGGTTACAGACCATGTAGCTAGGACCCTAGATAGTCAGGATACAGACCATATAGCTAGGACCCTAGATAGTCAGGATACAGACCATGTAGCTAGGACCCCTAGATAGTCAGGATACAGACCATGTAGCTAGGACCCTAGATAGTCAGGATACAGACCATGTAGCTAGGACCCTAGATAGTCAGGATACAGACCATGTAGCTAGGACCCTAGATAGTCAGGATACAGACCATGTAGCTAGGACCCTAGATAGTCAGGATACAGACCACCATGTAGCTAGGACCCTAGATAGTCAGGATACAGACCATGTAGCTAGGACCCCTAGACAGTCAGGATACAGACCATGTAGCTAGGACCCTAGATAGTCAGGATACAGACCATGTAGCTAGGACCCTAGATAGTCAGGATACAGACCATGTAGCTAGGACCCTAGATAGTCAGGATACAGACCATGTAGCTAGGACCCTAGATAGTCAGGATACAGACCATGTAGCTAGGACCCTAGATAGTCAGGATACAGACCATGTAGCTAGGACCCTAGATAGTCAGGATACAGACCATGTAGCTAGGACCCTAGATAGTCAGGATACAGACCATGTAGCTAGGACCCCTAGACAGTCAGGATACAGACCATGTAGCTAGGACCCCTAGATAGTCAGGATACAGACCATGTAACTAGGACCCTAGACAGTCAGGATACAGACCATGTAGCTAGGACCCTAGATAGTCAGGATACAGACCATGTAGCTAGGACCCTAGATAGTCAGGATACAGACCATGTAGCTAGGACCCCTAGATAGTCAGGTTACAGACCATGTAGCTAGGACCCTAGATAGTCAGGTTACAGACCATGTAGCTAGGACCCTAGATAGTCAGGATACAGACCATGTAGCTAGGACCCCTAGACAGTCAGGATACAGACCATGTAGCTAGGACCCTAGATAGTCAGGATACAGACCATGTAGCTAGGACCCCTAGACAGTCAGGATACAGACCATGTAGCTAGGACCCCTAGACAGTCAGGATACAGACCATGTAGCTAGGACCCTAGATAGTCAGGTTACAGACCATGTAGCTAGGACCCCTAGACAGTCAGGTTACAGACCATGTAGCTAGGACCCTAGATAGTCAGGATACAGACCATGTAGCTAGGACCCTAGATAGTCAGGATACAGACCATGTAGCTAGGACCCTAGATAGTCAGGATACAGACCATGTAGCTAGGACCCTAGATAGTCAGGATACAGACCATGTAGCTAGGACCCTAGACAGTCAGGATACAGACCATGTAGCTAGGACCCTAGATAGTCAGGTTACAGACCATGTAGCTAGGACCCTAGATAGTCAGGTTACAGACCATGTAGCTAGGACCCTAGATAGTCAGGATACAGACCATGTAGCTAGGACCCTAGATAGTCAGGATACAGACCATGTAGCTAGGACCCTAGATAGTCAGGATACAGACCATGTAGCTAGGACCCTAGATAGTCAGGATACAGACCATGTAGCTAGGACCCTAGATAGTCAGGATACAGACCATGTAGCTAGGACCCTAGATAGTCAGGATACAGACCATGTAGCTAGGACCCTAGATAGTCAGGATACAGACCATGTAGCTAGGACCCTAGATAGTCAGGATACAGACCATGTAGCTAGGACCCTAGATAGTCAGGATACAGACCATGTAGCTAGGACCCTAGATAGTCAGGATACAGACCATGTAGCTAGGACCCCTAGATAGTCAGGATACAGACCATGTAGCTAGGACCCTAGATAGTCAGGATACAGACCATGTAGCTAGGACCCTAGATAGTCAGGATACAGACCATGTAGCTAGGACCCTAGATAGTCAGGATACAGACCATGTAGCTAGGACCCTAGATAGTCAGGATACAGACCATGTAGCTAGGACCCTAGATAGTCAGGATACAGACCATGTAGCTAGGACCCTAGATAGTCAGGATACAGACCATGTAGCTAGGACCCTAGATAGTCAGGATACAGACCATGTAGCTAGGACCCTAGATAGTCAGGATACAGACCATGTAGCTAGGACCCTAGATAGTCAGGATACAGACCATGTAGCTAGGACCCCTAGATAGTCAGGATACAGACCATGAGCTAGGACCCAGATAGTCAGGATACAGACCATGTAGCTAGGACCCTAGATAGTCAGGATACAGACCATGTAGCTAGGACCCTAGATAGTCAGGATACAGACCATGTAGCTAGGACCCTAGATAGTCAGGATACAGACCATGTAGCTAGGACCCCTAGATAGTCAGGATACAGACCATGTAGCTAGGACCCTAGATAGTCAGGATACAGACCATGTAGCTAGGACCCTAGATAGTCAGGATACAGACCATGTAGCTAGGACCCTAGATAGTCAGGATACAGACCATGTAGCTAGGACCCTAGATAGTCAGGATACAGACCATGTAGCTAGGACCCTAGATAGTCAGGATACAGACCATGTAGCTAGGACCCTAGATAGTCAGGATACAGACCATGTAGCTAGGACCCTAGATAGTCAGGATACAGACCATGTAGCTAGGACCCTAGATAGTCAGGATACAGACCATGTAGCTAGGACCCTAGATAGTCAGGATACAGACCATGTAGCTAGGACCCTAGATAGTCAGGATACAGACCATGTAGCTAGGACCCTAGATAGTCAGGATACAGACCATGTAGCTAGGACCCTAGATAGTCAGGATACAGACCATGTAGCTAGGACCCTAGATAGTCAGGATACAGACCATGTAGCTAGGACCCTAGATAGTCAGGATACAGACCATGTAGCTAGGACCCCTAGATAGTCAGGATACAGACCATGTAGCTAGGACCCCTAGATAGTCAGGATACAGACCATGTAGCTAGGACCCTAGATAGTCAGGATACAGACCATGTAGCTAGGACCCTAGATAGTCAGGTTACAGACCATGTAGCTAGGACCCTAGATAGTCAGGATACAGACCATGTAGCTAGGACCCTAGATAGTCAGGATACAGACCATGTAGCTAGGACCCTAGATAGTCAGGATACAGACCATGTAGCTAGGACCCCTAGACAGTCAGGTTACAGACCATGTAGCTAGGACCCCTAGACAGTCAGGATACAGACCATGTAGCTAGGACCCCTAGACAGTCAGGTTACAGACCATGTAGCTAGGACCCCTAGACAGTCAGGATACAGACCATGTAGCTAGGACCCTAGATAGTCAGGATACAGACCATGTAGCTAGGACCCCTAGAGTCAGGATACAGGAGCTAGGACCCCTAGACCAGTCAGGTTACAGACCATGTAGCTAGGACCCTAGACAGTCAGGATACAGACCATGTAGCTAGGACCCTAGATAGTCAGGTTACAGACCATGTAGCTAGGACCCTAGACAGTCAGGATACAGACCATGTAGCTAGGACCCTAGATAGTCAGGATACAGACCATGTAGCTAGGACCCTAGATAGTCAGGATACAGACCATGTAGCTAGGACCCTAGATAGTCAGGATACAGACCATGTAGCTAGGACCCCCATGTAGATAGTCAGGATACAGACCATGTAGCTAGGACCCTAGATAGTCAGGATACAGACCATGTAGCTAGGACCCTAGATAGTCAGGATACAGACCATGTAGCTAGGACCCTAGATAGTCAGGATACAGACCATGTAGCTAGGACCCTAGATAGTCAGGATACAGACCATGTAGCTAGGACCCTAGATAGTCAGGATACAGACCATGTAGCTAGGACCCTAGATAGTCAGGATACTAGGACCCTAGATAGTCAGGATACAGACCATGTAGCTAGGACCCTAGATAGTCAGGATACAGACCATGTAGCTAGGACCCTAGATAGTCAGGATACAGACCATGTAGCTAGGACCCTAGATAGTCAGGATACAGACCATGTAGCTAGGACCCTAGATAGTCAGGATACAGACCATGTAGCTAGGACCCTAGATAGTCAGGATACAGACCATGTAGCTAGGACCCTAGATAGTCAGGATACAGACCATGTAGCTAGGACCCTAGATAGTCAGGATACAGACCATGTAGCTAGGACCCTAGATAGTCAGGATACAGACCATGTAGCTAGGACCCTAGATAGTCAGGATACAGACCATGTAGCTAGGACCCCTAGATAGTCAGGATACAGACCATGTAGCTAGGACCCTAGATAGTCAGGATACAGACCATGTAGCTAGGACCCCTAGATAGTCAGGATACAGACCATGTAGCTAGGACCCTAGATAGTCAGGTTACAGACCATGTAGCTAGGACCCTAGATAGTCAGGATACAGACCATGTAGCTAGGACCCTAGATAGTCAGGATACAGACCATGTAGCTAGGACCCTAGATAGTCAGGATACAGACCATGTAGCTAGGACCCCTAGACAGTCAGGTTACAGACCATGTAGCTAGGACCCCTAGACAGTCAGGATACAGACCATGTAGCTAGGACCCCTAGACAGTCAGGTTACAGACCATGTAGCTAGGACCCCTAGACAGTCAGGATACAGACCATGTAGCTAGGACCCTAGATAGTCAGGATACAGACCATGTAGCTAGGACCCCTAGACAGTCAGGATACAGACCATGTAGCTAGGACCCCTAGACAGTCAGGTTACAGACCATGTAGCTAGGACCCTAGACAGTCAGGATACAGACCATGTAGCTAGGACCCTAGATAGTCAGGTTACAGACCATGTAGCTAGGACCCTAGACAGTCAGGTTACAGACCATGTAGCTAGGACCCCTAGACAGTCAGGATACAGACCATGTAGCTAGGACCCTAGACAGTCAGGTTACAGACCATGTAGCTAGGACCCCTAGACAGTCAGGATACAGACCATGTAGCTAGGACCCCTAGACAGTCAGGTTACAGACCATGTAGCTAGGACCCCTAGACAGTCAGGATACAGACCATGATAGCTAGGACCCTAGATAGTCAGGTTACAGACCATGTAGCTAGGACCCTAGACAGTCAGGATACAGACCATGTAGCTAGGACCCCTAGACAGTCAGGATACAGACCATGTAGCTAGGACCCCTAGACAGTCAGGATACAGACCATGTAGCTAGGACCCTAGACAGTCAGGTTACAGACCATGTAGCTAGGACCCCTAGACAGTCAGGATACAGACCATGTAGCTAGGACCCCTAGACAGTCAGGATACAGACCATGTAGCTAGGACCCTAGACAGTCAGGATACAGACCATGTAGCTAGGACCCCTAGACAGTCAGGATACAGACCATGTAGCTAGGACCCCTAGACAGTCAGGTTACAGACCATGTAGCTAGGACCCTAGACAGTCAGGTTACAGACCATGTAGCTAGGACCCCTAGACAGTCAGGATACAGACCATGTAGCTAGGACCCCTAGACAGTCAGGTTACAGACCATGTAGCTAGGACCCCTAGACAGTCAGGATACAGACCATGTAGCTAGGACCCTAGACAGTCAGGTTACAGACCATGTAGCTAGGACCCCTAGACAGTCAGGATACAGACCATGTAGCTAGGACCCTAGATAGTCAGGATACAGACCATGTAGCTAGGACCCCTAGACAGTCAGGATACAGACCATGTAGCTAGGACCCCTAGACAGTCAGGTTACAGACCATGTAGCTAGGACCCTAGACAGTCAGGATACAGACCATGTAGCTAGGACCCTAGATAGTCAGGTTACAGACCATGTAGCTAGGACCCTAGACAGTCAGGTTACAGACCATGTAGCTAGGACCCTAGACAGTCAGGATACAGACCATGTAGCTAGGACCCCTAGACAGTCAGGATACAGACCATGTAGCTAGGACCCCTAGACAGTCAGGATACAGACCATGTAGCTAGGACCCTAGACAGTCAGGTTACAGACCATGTAGCTAGGACCCATAGACAGTCAGGATACAGACCATGTAGCTAGGACCCTAGATAGTCAGGATACAGACCATGTAGCTAGGACCCTAGATAGTCAGGATACAGACCATGTAGCTAGGACCCTAGATAGTCAGGTTACAGACCATGTAGCTAGGACCCTAGATAGTCAGGATACAGACCATGTAGCTAGGACCCTAGATAGTCAGGATACAGACCATGTAGCTAGGACCCTAGATAGTCAGGATACAGACCATGTAGCTAGGACCCTAGATAGTCAGGATACAGACCATGTAGCTAGGACCCTAGATAGTCAGGATACAGACCATGTAGCTAGGACCCTAGATAGTCAGGATACAGACCATGTAGCTAGGACCCCTAGACAGTCAGGATACAGACCATGTAGCTAGGACCCTAGATAGTCAGGATACAGACCATGTAGCTAGGACCCTAGATAGTCAGGATACAGACCATGTAGCTAGGACCCTAGATAGTCAGGTTACAGACCATGTAGCTAGGACCCTAGATAGTCAGGATACAGACCATGTAGCTAGGACCCTAGATAGTCAGGATACAGACCATGTAGCTAGGACCCTAGATAGTCAGGATACAGACCATGTAGCTAGGACCCTAGATAGTCAGGATACAGACCATGTAGCTAGGACCCTAGATAGTCAGGATACAGACCATGTAGCTAGGACCCTAGATAGTCAGGATACAGACCATGTAGCTAGGACCCTAGATAGTCAGGATACAGACCATGTAGCTAGGACCCTAGATAGTCAGGATACAGACCATGTAGCTAGGACCCTAGATAGTCAGGATACAGACCATGTAGCTAGGACCCTAGATAGTCAGGATACAGACCATGTAGCTAGGACCCTAGATAGTCAGGATACAGACCATGTAGCTAGGACCCTAGATAGTCAGGATACAGACCATGTAGCTAGGACCCTAGATAGTCAGGATACAGACCATGTAGCTAGGACCCTAGACAGTCAGGATACAGACCATGTAGCTAGGACCCTAGACAGTCAGGATACAGACCATGTAGCTAGGACCCTAGACAGTCAGGATACAGACCATGTAGCTAGGACCCTAGATAGTCAGGATACAGACCATGTAGCTAGGACCCTAGACAGTCAGGATACAGACCATGTAGCTAGGACCCCTAGACAGTCAGGTTACAGACCATGTAGCTAGGACCCTAGACAGTCAGGATACAGACCATGTAGCTAGGACCCTAGATAGTCAGGATACAGACCATGTAGCTAGGACCCTAGATAGTCAGGTTACAGACCATGTAGCTAGGACCCTAGATAGTCAGGATACAGACCATGTAGCTAGGACCCTAGATAGTCAGGATACAGACCATGTAGCTAGGACCCTAGATAGTCAGGATACAGACCATGTAGCTAGGACCCTAGACAGTCAGGATACAGACCATGTAGCTAGGACCCTAGATAGTCAGGATACAGACCATGTAGCTAGGACCCTAGATAGTCAGGATACAGACCATGTAGCTAGGACCCTAGATAGTCAGGATACAGACCATGTAGCTAGGACCCTAGATAGTCAGGATACAGACCATGTAGCTAGGACCCTAGATAGTCAGGATACAGACCATGTAGCTAGGACCCTAGATAGTCAGGATACAGACCATGTAGCTAGGACCCCTAGACAGTCAGGATACAGACCATGTAGCTAGGACCCCTAGATAGTCAGGATACAGACCATGTAACTAGGACCCTAGACAGTCAGGATACAGACCATGTAGCTAGGACCCTAGATAGTCAGGATACAGACCATGTAGCTAGGACCCTAGATAGTCAGGATACAGACCATGTAGCTAGGACCCCTAGATAGTCAGGTTACAGACCATGTAGCTAGGACCCTAGATAGTCAGGTTACAGACCATGTAGCTAGGACCCTAGATAGTCAGGATACAGACCATGTAGCTAGGACCCTAGACAGTCAGGATACAGACCATGTAGCTAGGACCCTAGATAGTCAGGATACAGACCATGTAGCTAGGACCCCTAGACAGTCAGGATACAGACCATGTAGCTAGGACCCTAGATAGTCAGGATACAGACCATGTAGCTAGGACCCTAGATAGTCAGGATACAGACCATGTAGCTAGGACCCCTAGACAGTCAGGATACAGACCATGTAGCTAGGACCCTAGATAGTCAGGATACAGACCATGTAGCTAGGACCCTAGATAGTCAGGATACAGACCATGTAGCTAGGACCCTAGATAGTCAGGATACAGACCATGTAGCTAGGACCCTAGATAGTCAGGATACAGACCATGTAGCTAGGACCCTAGATAGTCAGGATACAGACCATGTAGCTAGGACCCTAGATAGTCAGGTTACAGACCATGTAGCTAGGACCCTAGATAGTCAGGATACAGACCATGTAGCTAGGACCCTAGATAGTCAGGATACAGACCATGTAGCTAGGACCCTAGATAGTCAGGATACAGACCATGTAGCTAGGACCCTAGATAGTCAGGATACAGACCATGTAGCTAGGACCCTAGATAGTCAGGATACAGACCATGTAGCTAGGACCCTAGATAGTCAGGATACAGACCATGTAGCTAGGACCCTAGATAGTCAGGATACAGACCATGTAGCTAGGACCCTAGATAGTCAGGATACAGACCATGTAGCTAGGACCCTAGATAGTCAGGATACAGACCATGTAGCTAGGACCCTAGATAGTCAGGATACAGACCATGTAGCTAGGACCCTAGATAGTCAGGATACAGACCATGTAGCTAGGACCCTAGATAGTCAGGATACAGACCATGTAGCTAGGACCCCTAGATAGTCAGGATACAGACCATGTAGCTAGGACCCCTAGATAGTCAGGATACAGACCATGTAGCTAGGACCCTAGATAGTCAGGATACAGACCATGTAGCTAGGACCCTAGATAGTCAGGATACAGACCATGTAGCTAGGACCCTAGATAGTCAGGATACAGACCATGTAGCTAGGACCCTAGATAGTCAGGATACAGACCATGTAGCTAGGACCCTAGATAGTCAGGATACAGACCATGTAGCTAGGACCCCTAGACAGTCAGGATACAGACCATGTAGCTAGGACCCCTAGATAGTCAGGATACAGACCATGTAGCTAGGACCCCTAGATAGTCAGGATACAGACCATGTAGCTAGGACCCTAGATAGTCAGGATACAGACCATGTAGCTAGGACCCTAGATAGTCAGGATACAGACCATGTAGCTAGGACCCTAGATAGTCAGGATACAGACCATGTAGCTAGGACCCTAGATAGTCAGGATACAGACCATGTAGCTAGGACCCTAGATAGTCAGGATACAGACCATGTAGCTAGGACCCCTAGATAGTCAGGATACAGACCATGTAGCTAGGACCCTAGATAGTCAGGATACAGACCATGTAGCTAGGACCCTAGATAGTCAGGATACAGACCATGTAGCTAGGACCCTAGATAGTCAGGATACAGACCATGTAGCTAGGACCCTAGATAGTCAGGATACAGACCATGTAGCTAGGACCCTAGATAGTCAGGATACAGACCATGTAGCTAGGACCCTAGACAGTCAGGATACAGACCATGTAGCTAGGACCCTAGATAGTCAGGATACAGACCATGTAACTAGGACCCTAGACAGTCAGGATACAGACCATGTAGCTAGGACCCTAGATAGTCAGGATACAGACCATGTAGCTAGGACCCTAGATAGTCAGGATACAGACCATGTAGCTAGGACCCCTAGATAGTCAGGTTACAGACCATGTAGCTAGGACCCTAGATAGTCAGGTTACAGACCATGTAGCTAGGACCCTAGATAGTCAGGATACAGACCATGTAGCTAGGACCCCTAGACAGTCAGGATACAGACCATGTAGCTAGGACCCTAGATAGTCAGGATACAGACCATGTAGCTAGGACCCCTAGACAGTCAGGATACAGACCATGTAGCTAGGACCCTAGATAGTCAGGATACAGACCATGTAGCTAGGACCCTAGATAGTCAGGATACAGACCATGTAGCTAGGACCCCTAGACAGTCAGGATACAGACCATGTAGCTAGGACCCTAGATAGTCAGGATACAGACCATGTAGCTAGGACCCTAGATAGTCAGGATACAGACCATGTAGCTAGGACCCTAGATAGTCAGGATACAGACCATGTAGCTAGGACCCTAGATAGTCAGGATACAGACCATGTAGCTAGGACCCCTAGATAGTCAGGATACAGACCATGTAGCTAGGACCCTAGATAGTCAGGATACAGACCATGTAGCTAGGACCCTAGATAGTCAGGTTACAGACCATGTAGCTAGGACCCTAGATAGTCAGGATACAGACCATGTAGCTAGGACCCTAGATAGTCAGGATACAGACCATGTAGCTAGGACCCCTAGATAGTCAGGATACAGACCATGTAGCTAGGACCCTAGATAGTCAGGATACAGACCATGTAGCTAGGACCCTAGATAGTCAGGATACAGACCATGTAGCTAGGACCCTAGATAGTCAGGATACAGACCATGTAGCTAGGACCCTAGATAGTCAGGATACAGACCATGTAGCTAGGACCCTAGATAGTCAGGATACAGACCATGTAGCTAGGACCCTAGACAGTCAGGTTACAGACCATGTAGCTAGGACCCCTAGACAGTCAGGTTACAGACCATGTAGCTAGGACCCTAGACAGTCAGGTTACAGACCATGTAGCTAGGACCCTAGATAATCAGGATACAGACCATGTAGCTAGGACCCCTAGACAGTCAGGTTACAGACCATGTAGCTAGGACCCTAGATAGTCAGGATACAGACCATGTAGCTAGGACCCCTAGATAGTCAGGATACAGACCATGTAGCTAGGACCCCTAGATAGTCAGGATACAGACCATGTAGCTAGGACCCTAGATAGTCAGGATACAGACCATGTAGCTAGGACCCTAGATAGTCAGGATACAGACCATGTAGCTAGGACCCTAGATAGTCAGGATACAGACCATGTAGCTAGGACCCCTACAGACAAGTCAGGTTACAGACCATGTAGCTAGGACCCTAGATAGTCAGGATACAGACCATGTAGCTAGGACCCTAGATAGTCAGGATACAGACCATGTAGCTAGGACCCCTAGATAGTCAGGATACAGACCATGTAGCTAGGACCCCTACAGACAAGTCAGGTTACAGACCATGTAGCTAGGACCCCTAGACAGTCAGGTTACAGACCATGTAGCTAGGACCCCTAGACAAGTCAGGTTACAGACCATGTAGCTAGGACCCTAGATAGTCAGGATACAGACCATGTAGCTAGGACCCCTAGACAGTCAGGATACAGACCATGTAGCTAAGACCCTAGATAGTCAGGATACAGACCATGTAGCTAGGACCCTAGATAGTCAGGATACAGACCATGTAGCTAGGACCCCTAGATAGTCAGGATACAGACCATGTAACTAGGACCCTAGATAGTCAGGATACAGACCATGTAGCTAGGACCCTAGATAGTCAGGATACAGACCATGTAACTAGGACCCTAGATAGTCAGGATACAGACCATGTAGCTAGGACCCTAGATAGTCAGGATACAGACTATGTAACTAGGACCCTAGATAGTCAGGATACAGACCATGTAGCTAGGACCCCTAGATAGTCAGGATACAGACCATGTAACTAGGACCCTAGATAGTCAGGATACAGACCATGTAGCTAGGACCCTAGATAGTCAGGATACAGACCATGTAACTAGGACCCTAGATAGTCAGGATACAGACCATGTAGCTAGGACCCCTAGACAGTCAGGTTACAGACCATGTAGCTAGGACCCTAGATAGTCAGGATACAGACCATGTAACTAGGACCCTAGATAGTCAGGATACAGACCATGTAGCTAGGACCCTAGATAGTCAGGATACAGACCATGTAGCTAGGACCCTAGATAGTCAGGATACAGACCATGTAGCTAGGACCCTAGATAGTCAGGATACAGACCATGTAGCTAGGACCCCTACAGACAAGTCAGGTTACAGACCATGTAGCTAGGACCCCTAGACAGTCAGGTTACAGACCATGTAGCTAGGACCCCTAGACAGTCAGGTTACAGACCATGTAGCTAGGACCCCTAGACAGTCAGGTTACAGACCATGTAGCTAGGACCCCTAGACAGTCAGGTTACAGACCATGTAGCTAGGACCCCTAGACAGTCAGGTTACAGACCATGTAGCTAGGACCCCTACAGACAAGTCAGGTTACAGACCATGTAGCTAGGACCCCTACAGACAAGTCAGGTTACAGACCATGTAGCTAGGACCCCTACAGACAAGTCAGGTTACAGACCATGTAGCTAGGACCCCTACAGACAAGTCAGGTTACAGACCATGTAGCTAGGACCCCTACAGACAAGTCAGGTTACAGACCATGTAGCTAGGACCCCTAGATAGTCAGGTTACAGACCATGTAGCTAGGACCCCTAGACAGTCAGGTTACAGACCATGTAGCTAGGACCCCTAGACAGTCATCTCCTCTAACCGAAGCTAATTGTATGTATTTTTTTCCTATTAATAACATAAAATTAACAGCCGAACAGAAAGACTAATGTTGAGGCGAAATTACAGAGGAGGAACTTCTTGATGCAATTAAATACTTTAAGGCTGGGAAAACTCCAGGGCTGGATGGCATACCAGTGGAAGTATACAAAACTGTTTTTGATATACTCAGAGGACCTTTATTAGCATGTTTTAACCACTCCTATGTAAATGGTAGATTATCAGACACTCACAAGAAGGTTTGATTTCATTATTACTGACACAGGATGGGAAAGATCCAATCCCTTTAAAAAATGACTGCTACACATGCTTTTTACATGGACGATACATTGGAGATAATATAAGGCAAGTACTGGAAACAATAGAACACAAATCTGGGAAACCAGGCCTGTAAATGCCTGGAATATTTACATTTTGGAGAATCTCTTATAAAATGGGTTAAAATCATGTATAGTAACCTTAGGTGTTAAAAAGTAAGTAATGGCTTCTTCTCAGAAAGTTTTAAATTAAAACAAGGCTGTCCACTATCGGCATATCTATTTATTATGGCCAACGAAATGTTAGCTATTAAAATCAGATCCAACAATAATATCAAGGGATTAGAAATCCACTGCTTAATTAAAAACAAAGGTGTCATTGTAAGCTGATGATTCATGCTTTCTTTTAAATCCACAACTTCGATCCCTCCACAGCCTCATAGATGTAAAGTGTGGTATACCACACATGTAAAGTATGGTGTACCGCAGGGCAGCTCTCTGGGCCCTGTACTCTTTTCTATTTTTACCAATGACCTGCCACTGGCATTAAGCATGTTTGTCCATGTATGCTGATGATTCCACCATATACGCATCAGCAACAACAGCTAATGAAGTCACTGAAGCCCTTAACAAGGAGTTACAGTCTGTTTTGTAATGGGTGGCCAGTAATATGCTGGTATTGAACATCTCTAAAACTAAGAGCATTGTATTTGGTACAAATCATTCCTTAAGTTCTAGACCACAGCTGAATCTGCTAATGAATAGTGTTGCTGTTGAACAAGTTGAGGAGACTAAATTACTTGGCATAACCTTAGATTGTAAACGGTCATGGTCAAAACATATAGATTTCATGGTTGTAAAGATGGAGAGAGGTCTGGCCGTGATAAAGAGATGCTCTGCTTTTTTGACACCACACTCCAAATAGCAAGTTCTGCAGGCTCTAGTGTTGTCTAATCTTGATTATTGTCCAGTCGTGTGGTCCAGTTCTGCAAGGAAATACCTAGTTAAGCTGCAGCTGGCCCAGAACAGAGCAGCACGTTCTGCTCCTCATTGAAATCAGAGGGCTGATATAAATACGTGGGTGGGCATGCCAGTCTCTCTTGGCTAAGAGTTGAGGAGAGACTGACTGTAATCAGAGGGCTGATATTAACACTATGCTGCCAGTCTCTCTTGGTTAAGAGTTGAGGAGAGACTGACTGTATGACTTCTTCTTTTTATAAGAAACATTCATGTGTTGAAAATCCAAAATTGTTTGCATAGTTAATTTACACACAGCTCTGACACACACACTTATCCCACCAGACATGCCACCGGGGGTCTTTTCACGGTCCCCAAATCCAGAACAAATTCAAGAAAGTGTATAGTGTTATATAGAGCACTTATTGCATGGAAATTCCTTCCATCTCATATTGTTCAAATAAACAGCAAACCTGGGTTAAAAAATAAATCAACACCTCACGGCACAACGCCCCTCCCCTCTCCCCTCTCCCCTCTCTCGCATTAACATCTTTATGTGACCAATAACATTTGATTTGATTTGATTTGAAATAGTCTTGTTTAGGTCTTTGATCAGTGTCAGGAAAGGAATTATCATTCTGCATCATTTTAGAGCTTTTTGTTGGTCGGTTGCTATTTACTGGGTAACAGGTTAATCTGAAGGTGAAAGAAACGCACACCTGTTTAGGCAAGCCAAAGGTTAGCAAAGTAGAACACTTGAAAAATAAAAGGAGAGCCGCATACTCTAGGAGCTCATAACCAACATTTTGACAGACAAGCTGTCTTCATCAGGGTATAACGACAAACACTACGGGTCACTAGTATATATAGTGTCAAAGGGCACACACAGGTGTCTGTAATCATGGCCGGTGTGGCTTGATATCATTGGTTAATTTACAGATATAAATAGAACATATAAAAAACATTGTGCTGATGACTTTGCCCAATAATGTTTGTACCATGTTTTTGTGATACTACCATGTTGTGTTTCTACCATGTTTTGTGCTGCTACCCTCTGGCCTGCTCGCCTCCCTACCACTGAGGAAGTACAGTTCCCGCTCAGCCCAGTCAAAACTGTTCGCTGCTCTGGCCCCCCAATGGTGGAACAAACTCCCTCACGACGCCAGGACAGCGGAGTCAATCACCACCTTCCGGAGACACCTGAAACCCCACCTCTTTAAGGAATACCTAGGATAGGATAAGTAATCCTTCTCTCCCCCCCCCCCTTTAAGATTTAGATGCACTATTGTAAAGTGACTGTTCTACTGGATGTCATAAGGTGAATGCACCAATTTGTAAGTCGCTCTGGATAAGAGCGTCTGCTAAATGACTTAAATGTAAATGTACCCTGTTGTGCTGCTACCATGTTGTTGTCATGTTGTGTTGCTACCATGTTGTGTTGTCATGTGTTGCTGCCTTGTTATGTGGGTGTCTTAGGTCTCTCTTTATGTGGTGTCTCTCTTGTTGTGATGTGTGTTTTGTCCTATATTTCCCCGCAGGAGGCCTTTTGGTATTCCGTCATTGTAAATAAGAATTTATTCTTAACTGACTTGCCTAGTTAAATAAAGGTTAAATAAGAATAAATAAATTGAACCAGATGGCTCATTCATCACAAAACCCACTGATATTGCCAACTACTTTAATGATTTTTTTCATTGGCAAGATTAGCAAAGTTAGGCATGACATGCCAGCAACAACCGCTGAAACTACACTTCACTCCAATATGTCCCAAAAACATCACAAATGGTCCTATTGTTCGATTAATTCCGTCGATATATATCCAAAATGTCCATTTATTTGGCACGTTTGATCCAGAAAAACACCGCTTCCAACTTACGCAACGTCACTACAAAATATCTCTAACGTTACCTGTAAACCTTTGCAAAACATTTCAAACTACTTTTGTAATACAACTTTAGGTATTTCTAAACGTATATAATCGATCAAATTGAAGACGGGATGATCTGTGTTCAATACAGGAGCAAAACAAACGCTACTTTTCTGGTTACGCGCCTCTATCAAAAGGTACACATGAAGTGACTCTCGTTCTGAGCTATGGTACTTCTTCATTACACAAAGGAAAACTCAACCAATTTCTACAAACTGGTGACATCCAGTGGAAGCGGTAGGAACTGCAGGAAAGTCGATTAGAATCCTGGATTCCCCATGAAAACGTATTGAAAAGACAGTGACCTCAAAAAAGTTTAATTTTGAATGGTTTGTCCTCGGGGTTTCGCCTGCTAAATAAGTTCTGTTATACTCACAGACATGATTCAAACAGTTTTAGAAACTTCAAAGTGTTTTTCATCCAATACTAATAATAATAGGCATATATTAGGATCTGGGAAAGAGTAGGAGGCAGTTCAGTTTGGGCACGCTATTTATCCAAAAGTGGAAATACTGCCCCCTACCTCAAACAGGATAACAAAGAGCTGCAGTTAGTTACAGAATGGTTGGCAAGGAATAAGTTAGTCCTAAATATTGAAAAAACTTAAAGCATTGTATTTGGGACAAATCATTCACTAAACCCTAAACCTCATTGCAATGAAATTGATTAAGTTGAGGAGACTAAACTGCTTGGAGTAACCCTGGATTGTAAACTGTCATGGTCAAAACATATTGCTACAACAGTAGCTAAGATGCAGCACTACAAACAAAGAAGGTCCTACAGGCCCTAGTTTCTACCTTCTTAACAACACTGTCAACAAGGCAGGTCCTACAGGCCCTAGTTTCTACATTCTTAACAAACCTATCAACAAGGCAGGTCCTACAGGCCCAAGTTTCTACATTCTTAACAGCACTATCAACAAGGCAGGTCCTACAGGCCCAAGTTTCTACATTCTTAACAACACTATCAACAAGGCAGGTCCTACAGGCCCTAGTTTCTACATTCTTAACAAACCTATCAACAAGGCAGGTCCTACAGGCCCAAGTTTCTACATTCTTAACAAACCTATCAACAAGGCAGGTCCTACAGGCCCAAGTTTCTACATTCTTAACAAACCTATCAATAAGGCAGGTCCTACAGGTCCTAGTTTCTACCTTCTTAACAACACTGTCAACAAGGCAGGTCCTACAGGCCCTAGTTTCTACCTTCTTAACAGCACTATCAGCAAGGCAGGTCCTACAGGCCCAAGTTTCTACCTTCTTAACAACACTATCAATAAGGCAGGTCCTACAGGTCCTAGTTTCTACCTTCTTGACAACACTATCAACAAGGCAGGTCCTACAGGCCCAAGTTTCTACATTCTTAACAGCACTATCAACAAGGCAGGTCCTACAGGCCCAAGTTTCTACATTCTTAACAACACTATCAACAAGGCAGGTCCTACAGGCCCTAGTTTCTACCTTCTTAACAACACTATCAACAAGGCAGGTCCTACAGGCCCTAGTTTCTACCTTCTTAACAACACTGTCAACAAGGCAGGTCCTACAGGCCCTAGTTTTGTCGCACCTGGACTACCGTTCAGTCGTGTGGTCAGGCAACACAGCTCAGACACCCATACACACCCCACAAGACATGACACCAGAGGTCTGTTTAAACTACTAGCACACAGCTCAGACACCCATACACACCCCACAAGACATGACACCAGAGGTCTGTTTAAACTACTAGCACACAGCTCAGACACCCATACATACCCCACAAGACATGACACCAGAGGTCTGTTTAAACTACTAGCACACAGCTCAGACACCCATACATACCCCACAAGACATGACACCAGAGGTCTGTTTAAACTACTAGCACACAGCTCAGACACCCATACACACCCCACAAGACATGACACCAGAGGTCTGTTTAAACTACTAGCACACAGCTCAGACACCCATACATACCCCACAAGACATGACACCAGAGGTCTGTTTAAACTACTAGCACACAGCTCAGACTCCCATACACACCCCACAAGACATGACACCAGAGGTCTCTTCACAGTCACCAAGTCCAGAACAGACTACGCGAGGTGCACAGTACAACATAGAGCCATGACTACATAGAACTCTATTCCACAACATGTAGCTCATGCCAGCAGGAAAATCTAATTGAAAAAAACAGATAAAAGATAGACCTTTACGGAACAGTGGGGACTGTGAAGCAACACAAACAAAGACACACGCATACAAACACACAATAACACAAGCACTATACATGTACACATGGATTTTGTGTTATAGATATGTGGTCATTTAGCTGGACCCCTTGGCAGCAGCTAATGGGGAACCATAATAAATCAAAATTACATATGTGTATGGTGTGACACCGTGTTGTAATAATAGGTGTATCTGGTGTGACACCGTGTTGTAATAGTAGGTGTATCTGGTGTGACACTGTGTTGTAATAGTAGGTGTATCTGGGGTGACACCGTGTTGTAGTAGTAGGTGTATCTGGTGTGACACTGTGTTGTAATAGTAGGTGTATCTGGGGTGACACTGTGTTGTAATAGTAGGTGTATCTGGTGTGACACTGTGTTGTAGTAGTAGGTGTATCTGGGGTGACACTGTGTTGTAATAGTAGGTGTATCTGGGGTGACACTGTGTTGTAATAGTAGGTGTATCTGGGGTGACACTGTGTTGTAATAGTAGGTGTATCTGGGGTGACACTGTGTTGTAATAGTAGGTGTATCTGGTGTGACACTGTGTTGTAGTAGTAGGTGTATCTGGGGTGACACTGTGTTGTAATAGTAGGTGTATCTGGTGTGACACTGTGTTGTAATAGTAGGTGTATCTGGGGTGACAGCGTGTTGTAGTAGTAGGTGTATCTGGGGTGACACTGTGTTGTAATTGTAGGTGCATCTGGGGTGACACTGTGTTGTAATAGTAGGTGTATCTGGGGTGACACCGTGTTGTAATAGTAGGTGTATCTGGTGTGACACTGTGTTGTAATAGTAGGTGTATCTGGGGTGACACCGTGTTGTAATAGTAGGTGTATCTGGGGTGACACTGTGTTGTAATATGAGGTGTATCTGGGGTGACAGCGTGTTGTAGTAGTAGGTGTATCTGGGTGACACTGTGTTGTAATAGTAGGTGTATCTGGGGTGACACCGTGTTGTAATAGTAGGTGTATCTGGGGTGACACTGTGTTGTAATAGTAGGTGTATCTGGGGTGACACCGTGTAGGTGTATCTAGTACTGGTGTATCTGGGGTGACACTGTGTTGTAATAGTAGGTGTATCTGGGGTGACACTGTGTTGTAATAGTAGGTGTATCTGGGGTGACACGTGTTGTAGTAGTAGGTGTATCTGGGGTGACACTGTGTTGTAGTAGTAGTGTATCTGGGGTGACACTGTGTTGTAATAGTAGGTGTATCTGGGGTGACACTGTGTTGTAATAGTAGGTGTATCTGGGGTGACACTGTGTTGTAGTAGTAGGTGTATCTGGGGTGACACTGTGTTGTAATAGTAGGTGTATCTGGGGTGACACTGTGTTGTAATAGTAGGTGTATCTGGGGTGACACTGTGTTGTAAAGGTAGTGACACTGTGTTGTGTATCTGTGACACTGTGTTGTAATAGTAGGTGTATCTGGGGTGACACTGTGTTGTAATAGTAGGTGTATCTGGGGTGACACTGTGTTGTAATAGTAGGTGTATCTGGGGTGACACTGTGTTGTAATAGTAGGTGTATCTGGGGTGACACTGTGTTGTAATAGTAGGTGTATCTGGGGTGACACTGTGTTGTAGTAGTAGGTGTATCTGGGGTGACACTGTGTTGTAATAGTAGGTGTATCTGGGGTGACACTGTGTTGTAATAGTAGGTGTATCTGGGGTGACACTGTGTTGTAATAGTAGGTGTATCTGGGGTGACACTGTGTTGTAATAGTAGGTGTATCTGGGGTGACACTGTGTTGTTAGTAGGTGTATCTGGGGTGACACTGTAGTAGGTGTATCTGGGGTGACACTGTGTTGTAATAGTAGGTGTATCTGGGGTGACACTGTGTTGTAATAGTAGGTGTATCTGGGGTGACACTGTGTTGTAGTAGTAGGTGTATCTGGGGTGACACTGTGTTGTAATAGTAGGTGTATCTGGTGTGACACTGTGTTGTAATAGTAGGTGTATCTGGGGTGACACTGTGTTGTAGTAGGTGTAGTGACAGGTGTAATAGTGGTGTATCTGGGGTGACACTGTGTTGTAGTAGTAGGTGTATCTGGGGTGACACTGTGTTGTAGTAGTAGGTGTATCTGGGGTGACACTGTGTTGTAATAGTAGGTGTATCTGGTGTGACACTGTGTTGTAATAGTAGGTGTATCTGGGGTGACACTGTGTTGTAATAGTAGGTGTATCTGGGGTGACACTGTGTTGTAATAGTAGGTGTATCTGGGGTGACACTGTGTTGTAATAGTAGGTGTATCTGGGGTGACACTGTGTTGTAGTAGTAGGTGTATCTGGGGTGACACTGTGTTGTAATAGTAGGTGTATCTGGTGTGACACTGTGTTGTAATAGTAGGTGTATCTGCTGGGACACTGTGTTGTAATAGTAGGTGTATCTGGGGTGACACTGTGTTGTAATAGTAGGTGTATCTGGGGTGACACTGTGTTGTAATAGTAGGTGTATCTGGGGTGACACTGTGTTGTAGTAGTAGGTGTATCTGGTGTGACACTGTGTTGTAATAGTAGGTGTATCTGGGGTGACACTGTGTTGTAATAGTAGGTGTATCTGGGTGACACTGTGTTGTGACACTGTGTTGTAGTAGGTGTATCTGGGGTGACACTGTGTTGTAGTAGTAGGTGTATCTGGGGTGACACTGTGTTGTAGTAGTAGGTGTATCTGGGGTGACACTGTGTTGTAATAGTAGGTGTATCTGGGGTGACACGGTGTTGTAGTAGTAGGTGTATCTGGGGTGACACTGTGTTGTAGTAGTAGGTGTATCTGGGGTGACACTGTGTTGTAATAGTAGGTGTATCTGGGGTGACACTGTGTTGTAGTAGTAGGTGTATCTGGGGTGACACTGTGTTGTAGTAGTAGGTGTATCTGGGGTGACACTGTGTTGTAATAGTAGGTGTATCTGGTGTGACACTGTGTTGTAATAGTAGGTGTATCTGGTGTGACACTGTGTTGTAATAGTAGGTGTATCTGGGGTGACACCGTGTTGTAATAGTAGGTGTATCTGGGGTGACACTGTGTTGTAATAGTAGGTGTATCTGGGGTGACACTGTGTTGTAGTAGTAGGTGTATCTGGTGTGACACTGTGTTGTAATAGTAGGTGTATCTGGGGTGACACCGTGTTGTAGTAGTAGGTGTATCTGGGGTGACACTGTGTTGTAATAGTAGGTGTATCTGGGGTGACACTGTGTTGTAATAGTAGGTGTATCTGGTGTGACACTGTGTTGTAATAGTAGGTGTATCTGGGGTGACACTGTGTTGTAATAGTAGGTGTATCTGGGGTGACACTGTGTTGTAATAGTAGGTGTATCTGGTGTGACACTGTGTTGTCGTAGTAGGTGTATCTGGTGTGACACTGTGTTGTAATTGTAGGTGTATCTGGGGTGACACGGTGTTGTAGTAGTAGGTGTATCTGGTGTGACACTGTGTTGTAATAGTAGGTGTATCTGGGGTGACACTGTGTTGTAATAGTAGGTGTATCTGGGGTGACACTGTGTTGTAGTAGTAGGTGTATCTGGGGTGACACTGTGTTGTAATAGTAGGTGTATCTGGTGTGACACTGTGTTGTAATAGTAGGTGTATCTGGGGTGACACTGTGTTGTAGTAGTAGGTGTATCTGGTGTGACACTGTGTTGTAATAGTAGGTGTATCTGGTGTGACACTGTGTTGTAATAGTAGGTGTATCTGGTGTGACACTGTGTTGTAATTGTAGGTGTATCTGGGGTGACACTGTGTTGTCGTAGTAGGTGTATCTGGTGTGACACTGTGTTGTAATTGTAGGTGTATCTGGTGTGACACTGTGTTGTAATTGTAGGTGTATCTGGTGTGACACTGTGTTGTAATAGTAGGTGTATCTGGGGTGACACGGTGTTGTAGTAGTAGGTGTATCTGGGGTGACACCGTGTTGTAGTGGTAGGTGTATCTGGGGTGACACCGTGTTGTAATAGTAGGTGTATCTGGGGTGACACCGTGTTGTAATAGTAGGTGTATCTGGGGTGACACTGTGTTGTAATAGTAGGTGTATCTGGGGTGACACTGTGTTGTAATAGTAGGTGTATCTGGGGTGACACTGTGTTGTAATAGTAGGTGTATCTGGGGTGACACTGTGTTGTAGTAGTAGGTGTATCTGGTGTGACACTGTGTTGTAATATAGGTGTATCTGGGGTGACACGGTGTTGTAGTAGTAGGTGTATCTGGGGTGACACTGTGTTGTAATAGTAGTGTATCTGGGGTGACACCGTGTTGTAATAGTAGGTGTATCTGGGGTGACACCGTGTTGTAATAGTAGGTGTATCTGGGGTGACACTGTGTTGTAATAGTAGGTGTATCTGGGGTGACACTGTGTTGTAATAGTAGGTGTATCTGGGGTGACACTGTGTTGTAATAGTAGGTGTATCTGGGGTGACACTGTGTTGTAATAATAGGTGTATCTGGGGTGACACTGTGTTGTAATAGTAGGTGTATCTGGGGTGACACTGTGTTGTAATAGTAGGTGTATCTGGGGTGACACTGTGTTGTAATAGTAGGTGTATCTGGGGTGACACTGTGTTGTAATAGTAGGTGTATCTGGTGTGACACTGTGTTGTAATAGTAGGTGTATCTGGGGTGACACTGTGTTGTAATAGTAGGTGTATCTGGGGTGACACTGTGTTGTAATAGTAGGTGTATCTGGGGTGACACTGTGTTGTAATAGTAGGTGTATCTGGGGTGACACTGTGTTGTAATAGTAGGTGTATCTGGGGTGACACTGTGTTGTAATAGTAGGTGTATCTGGGGTGACACTGTGTTGTAGTAGTAGGTGTATCTGGTGTGACACTGTGTTGTAATAGTAGGTGTATCTGGGGTGACACTGTGTTGTAATAGTAGGTGTATCTGGGGTGACACTGTGTTGTAATAGTAGGTGTATCTGGGGTGACACTGTGTTGTAATAGTAGGTGTATCTGGGGTGACACTGTGTTGTAGTAGTAGGTGTATCTGGGGTGACACTGTTGTTGTAGGTGTATCTGGGGTGACACTGTGTTGTAATAGTAGGTGTATCTGGGGTGACACTGTGTTGTAATAGTAGGTGTATCTGGGGTGACACTGTGTTGTAGTAGTAGGTGTATCTGGGGTGACACTGTGTTGTAATAGTAGGTGTATCTGGGGTGACACTGTGTTGTAATAGTAGGTGTATCTGGTGTGACACTGTGTTGTAATAGTAGGTGTATCTGGTGTGACACTGTGTTGTAATAGTAGGTGTATCTGGTGTGACACTGTGTTGTAATAGTAGGTGTATCTGGGGTGACACTGTGTTGTAGTAGTAGGTGTATCTGGTGTGACACTGTGTTGTAATAGTAGGTGTATCTGGTGTGACACTGTGTTGTAGTAGTAGGTGTATCTGGGGTGACACTGTGTTGTAATAGTAGGTGTATCTGGGGTGACACTGTGTTGTAGTAGTAGGTGTATCTGGGGTGACACTGTGTTGTAGTAGTAGGTGTATCTGGGGTGACACTGTGTTGTAATAGTAGGTGTATCTGGGGTGACACTGTGTTGTACATAATAGTAGGTGTATCTGGGGTGACACTGTGTTGTAGTAGTAGGTGTATCTGGGGTGACACTGTGTTGTAGTAGTAGGTGTATCTGGGGTGACACTGTGTTGTAATAGTAGGTGTATCTGGGGTGACACTGTGTTGTAGTAGTAGGTGTATCTGGGGTGACACTGTGTTGTAATAGTAGGTGTATCTGGTGTGACACTGTGTTGTAATAGTAGGTGTATCTGGGGTGACACGGTGTTGTAGTAGTAGGTGTATCTGGGGTGACACTGTGTTGTAATAGTAGGTGTATCTGGGGTGACACCGTGTTGTAATAGTAGGTGTATCTGGGGTGACACTGTGTTGTAATAGTAGGTGTATCTGGGGTGACACTGTGTTGTAATAGTAGGTGTATCTGGGGTGACACTGTGTTGTAATAGTAGGTGTATCTGGGGTGACACTGTGTTGTAATAGTAGGTGTATCTGGGGTGACACCGTGTTGTAATAGTAGGTGTATCTGGGGTGACACCGTGTTGTAATAGTAGGTGTATCTGGGGTGACACTGTGTTGTAATAGTAGGTGTATCTGGGGTGACACTGTGTTGTAATAGTAGGTGTATCTGGGGTGACACTGTGTTGTAATAGTAGGTGTATCTGGGGTGACACTGTGTTGTAATAGTAGGTGTATCTGGGGTGACACTGTGTTGTAATAGTAGGTGTATCTGGGGTGACACTGTGTTGTAATAGTAGGTGTATCTGGGGTGACACTGTGTTGTAATAGTAGGTGTATCTGGGGTGACACTGTGTTGTAGTAGTAGGTGTATCTGGTGTGACACTGTGTTGTAATATAGGTGTATCTGGGGTGACACGGTGTTGTAGTAGTAGGTGTATCTGGGGTGACACTGTGTTGTAATAGTAGGTGTATCTGGGGTGACACCGTGTTGTAATAGTAGGTGTATCTGGGGTGACACCGTGTTGTAGTAGTAGGTGTATCTGGGGTGACACTGTGTTGTAATAGTAGGTGTATCTGGGGTGACACGGTGTTGTAGTAGTAGGTGTATCTGGGGTGACACTGTGTTGTAATAGTAGGTGTATCTGGGGTGACACTGTGTTGTAGTAGTAGGTGTATCTGGGGTGACACTGTGTTGTAATAGTAGGTGTATCTGGGGTGACACTGTGTTGTAATAGTAGGTGTATCTGGGGTGACACTGTGTTGTAATAGTAGGTGTATCTGGGGTGACACTGTGTTGTAATAGTAGGTGTATCTGGGGTGACACTGTGTTGTAATAATAGGTGTATCTGGGGTGACACTGTGTTGTAATAGTAGGTGTATCTGGGGTGACACTGTGTTGTAATAGTAGGTGTATCTGGGGTGACACTGTGTTGTAATAATAGGTGTATCTGGGGTGACACTGTGTTGTAATAGTAGGTGTATCTGGTGTGACACTGTGTTGTAATAGTAGGTGTATCTGGTGTGACACTGTGTTGTAATTGTAGGTGTATCTGGGGTGACACTGTGTTGTAATAGTAGGTGTATCTGGGGTGACACTGTGTTGTAATAGTAGGTGTATCTGGGGTGACACTGTGTTGTAGTAGTAGGTGTATCTGGGGTGACACTGTGTTGTAATAGTAGGTGTATCTGGGGTGACACTGTGTTGTAGTAGTAGGTGTATCTGGGGTGACACTGTGTTGTAATAGTAGGTGTATCTGGGGTGACACTGTGTTGTAGTAGTAGGTGTATCTGGGGTGACACTGTGTTGTAATAGTAGGTGTATCTGGTGTGACACTGTGTTGTAATAGTAGGTGTATCTGGGGTGACACTGTGTTGTAATAGTAGGTGTATCTGGGGTGACACTGTGTTGTAGTAGTAGGTGTATCTGGGGTGACACTGTGTTGTAATAGTAGGTGTATCTGGGGTGACACTGTGTTGTAATAGTAGGTGTATCTGGGGTGACACTGTGTTGTAATAGTAGGTGTATCTGGGGTGACACTGTGTTG
This sequence comes from Oncorhynchus keta, assembly GCF_023373465.1. Taxonomy (NCBI): domain Eukaryota; kingdom Metazoa; phylum Chordata; class Actinopteri; order Salmoniformes; family Salmonidae; genus Oncorhynchus; species Oncorhynchus keta. The sequence goes on from NC_068427.1 coordinate 49,428,648, forward strand.
TAGTAGTAGGTGTATCTGGGGTGACACTGTGTTGTAATAGTAGGTGTGTCTGGGGTGACACTGTGTTGTAATAGTAGGTGTATCTGGTGGACACTGTGTTGTAATAGTAGGTGTATCTGGTGTGACACTGTGTTGTAATAGTAGGTGTATCTGGTGTGACACTGTGTTGTAATAGTAGGTGTATCTGGGGTGACACTGTGTTGTAGTAGTAGGTGTATCTGGTGTGACACTGTGTTGTAGTAGTAGGTGTATCTGGTGTGACACACTGTGTCTGTGACACTGTGTTAGTAGTAGGTGTATCTGGGGTGACACGGTGTTGTAGTAGTAGGTGTATCTGGGGTGACACTGTGTTGTAATAGTAGGTGTATCTGGGGTGACACTGTGTTGTAGTAGTAGGTGTATCTGGGGTGACACTGTGTTGTAATAGTAGGTGTATCTGGGGTGACACTGTGTTGTAATAGTAGGTGTATCTGGGGTGACACTGTGTTGTAATAGTAGGTGTATCTGGGGTGACACTGTGTTGTAGTAGTAGGTGTATCTGGGGTGACACCGTGTTGTAATAGTAGGTGTATCTGGGGTGACACTGTGTTGTAATAGTAGGTGTATCTGGTGTGACACTGTGTTGTAATAGTAGGTGTATCTGGTGTGACACTGTGTTGTAATAGTAGGTGTATCTGGGGTGACACCGTGTTGTAGTAGTAGGTGTATCTGGGGTGACACTGTGTTGTAATAGTAGGTGTATCTGGGTTGACACCGTGTTGTAATAGTAGGTGTATCTGGGGTGACGCCGTGTTGTAATAGTAGGTGTATCTGGGGTGACACTGTGTTGTAATAGTAGGTGTATCTGGGGTGACACCGTGTTGTAATAGTAGGTGTATCTGGGGTGACACTGTGTTGTAATAGTAGGTGTATCTGGGGTGACACCGTGTTGTAATAGTAGGTGTATCTGGGGTGACACTGTGTTGTAATAGTAGGTGTATCTGGGGTGACACTGTGTTGTAATAGTAGGTGTATCTGGGGTGACACCGTGTTGTAATAGTAGGTGTATCTGGGGTGACACTGTGTTGTAATAGTAGGTGTATCTGGGGTGACACTGTGTTGTAATAGTAGGTGTATCTGGTGTGACACCGTGTTGTAATAGTAGGTGTATCTGGGGTGACACTGTGTTGTAATAGAAGGTGTATCTGGTGTGACACCGTGTTGTAATAGTAGGTGTATCTGGTGTGACACTGTGTTGTAATAGTAGGTGTATCTGGTGTGACACTGTGTTGTAGTAGTAGGTGTATCTGGGGTGACACTGTGTTGTAATAGTAGGTGTATCTGGGGTGACACTGTGTTGTAGTAGTAGGTGTATCTGGGGTGACACTGTGTTGTAATAGTAGGTGTATCTGGGGTGACACCGTGTTGTAATAGTAGGTGTATCTGGTGTGACAGTCTTCAAGAGAGCGAGAGTTGCACCCCTTCTGAAAAAACCTACACTCGATCCCTCCGATGTCAACAACTACAGACCAGTATCCCTTCTTTCTTTTCTCTCCAAAACTCTTGAACGTGCCGTCCTTGGCCAGCTCTACCGCTATCTCTCTCAGAATGACCTTCTTGATCCAAATCAGTCAGGTTTCAAGACTAGTCATTCAACTGAGACTGCACTTCTCTGCATCACGGAGGCGCTCCGCACTGCTAAAGCTAACTCTCTCTCCTCTGCTCTCATCCTTCTAGACCTATCGGCTGCCTTCGATACTGTGAACCATCAGATCCTCCTCTCCACCCTCTCCGAGTTGGGCATCTCCGGCGCGGCCCACGCTTGGATTGCGTCCTACCTGACAGGTCGCTCCTACCAGGTGGCGTGGCGAGAATCTGTCTCCTCACCACGCGCTCTCACCACTGGTGTCCCCCAGGGCTCTGTTCTAGGCCCTCTCCTATTCTCGCTATACACCAAGTCACTTGGCTCTGTCATAACCTCACATGGTCTCTCCTATCATTGCTATGCAGACGACACACAATTAATCTTCTCCTTTCCCCCTTCTGATGACCAGGTGGCGAATCGCATCTCTGCATGTCTGGCAGACATATCAGTGTGGATGACGGATCACCACCTCAAGCTGAACCTCGGCAAGACGGAGCTGCTCTTCCTCCCGGGGAAGGACTGCCCGTTCCATGATCTCGCCATCACGGTTGACAACTCCATTGTGTCCTCCTCCCAGAGCGCTAAGAACCTTGGCGTGATCCTGGACAACACCCTGTCGTTCTCAACTAACATCAAGGCGGTGGCCCGTTCCTGTAGGTTCATGCTCTACAACATCCGCAGAGTACGACCCTGCCTCACACAGGAAGCGGCGCAGGTCCTAATCCAGGCACTTGTCATCTCCCGTCTGGATTACTGCAACTCGCTGTTGGCTGGGCTCCCTGCCTGTGCCATTAAACCCCTACAACTCATCCAGAACGCCGCAGCCCGTCTGGTGTTCAACCTTCCCAAGTTCTCTCACGTCACCCCGCTCCTCCGCTCTCTCCACTGGCTTCCAGTTGAAGCTCGCATCCGCTACAAGACCATGGTGCTTGCCTACGGAGCTGTGAGGGGAACGGCACCTCAGTACCTCCAGGCTCTGATCAGGCCCTACACCCAAACAAGGGCACTGCGTTCATCCACCTCTGGCCTGCTCGCCTCCCTACCACTGAGGAAGTACAGTTCCCGCTCAGCCCAGTCAAAACTGTTCGCTGCTCTGGCCCCTCAATGGTGGAACAAACTCCCTCACGACGCCAGGACAGCGGAGTCAATCACCACCTTCCGGAGACACCTGAAACCCCACCTCTTTAAGGAATACCTAGGATAGGATAAGTAATCCTTCTCACCCCCCCTAAAAGATTTAGATGCACTATTGTAAAGTGGCTGTTCCACTGGATGTCATAAGGTGAATGCACCAATTTGTAAGTCGCTCTGGATAAGAGCGTCTGCTAAATGACTTAAATGTAAATGTATAATAATAATATATGTATGTAACTGTGTTGTAGTAGTAGGTGTATCTGGTGTGACACTGTGTTGTAATAGTAGGTGTATCTGGGGTGACACTGTGTTGTAATAGCAGGTGTATCTGGGGTGACACTGTGTTGTAATAGTAGGTGTATCTGGGGTGACACTGTGTTGTAATAGCAGGTGTATCTGGGGTGACACTGTGTTGTAATAGTAGGTGTATCTGGTGTGACACTGTGTTGTAATAGTAGGTGTATCTGGTGTGACACTGTGTTGTAATAGTAGGTGTATCTGGGGTGACACTGTGTTGTAATAGTAGGTGTATCTGGGGTGACACTGTGTTGTAATAGTAGGTGTATCTGGTGTGACACCGTGTTGTAATAGTAGGTGTATCTGGGGTGACACTGTGTTGTAATAGTAGGTGTATCTGGGGTGACACTGTGTTGTAATAGTAGGTGTATCTGGTGTGACACTGTGTTGTAATAGTAGGTGTATCTGGTGTGACACTGTGTTGTAATAGTAGGTGTATCTGGGGTGACACTGTGTTGTAATAGTAGGTGTATCTGGTGTGACACTGTGTTGTAATAGTAGGTGTATCTGGGGTGACACTGTGTTGTAGTAGTAGGTGTATCTGGGGTGACACTGTGTTGTAGTAGTAGGTGTATCTGGTGTGACACTGTGTTGTAGTAGTAGGTGTATCTGGGGTGACACCGTGTTGTAATAGTAGGTGTATCTGGGGTGACACTGTGTTGTAATAGTAGGTGTATCTGGGGTGACACCGTGTTGTAATAGTAGGTGTATCTGGGGTGACACCGTGTTGTAGTAGTAGGTGTATCTGGGGTGACACTGTGTTGTAGTAGTAGGTGTGGTAATAGGAGACTGACTGATTTGTGTAGCTCCACATTAGGAGAGATTCTTCCTGTTAAGATTCCTATCACTCCGATTATGTTCTTCCAAAGGCACTTTTCCCAGGCTTTTGTCCTGGGAATTTTGCTGCCATCAATTAGGGGGCTGTCGGTTCCAATCTGGCTGGTGTTTCTCTGGTCTCCTCCTAATACGTTCCCCTCTCCTCTCTCCCTCATCTCTTCGTCCTCTCATCCTCTCCCCTCTCTCTGCCCCCCCACTCCTCTCATCCTCTCTTCCTCCTTCACTCCTCTCATCCTCTCCTCTCCCCTCTCCTTTCCTCTCTCTCTCTGCCCCCCTCCTCCCCTGTCCCCCAGCCCCATGCAGTGATACTGATCTACCATATACCACGCTATAGAGGAGACATAGAGGGGACAATCATTAGAGGTGGCATTTACTCCCAGTCACACACGTAGGCACACTTAGGACTCACACACACTTCCAGTCAGCCTCTCTCAGAGATCTGAATCTGCAATTACCTCCCAGTGAATAGTGTTGTCCGAGCAGGCCAGTGTTAATAATGGCTCATCCCAGAGTGGATACAGAACCAATCATTTCCACTGATGCCGTTCTTTGATTGTTTATCGCTCCCCACTACCCAGGGTTATCAGGCACTACTGTAACAAATACAGGAAGAAATGTATTTGAGACATATCCTGCATCACAACTTTGATATCACACACTTTAAAGGGACATTTCCTCACTATTCGCAAATGCGAGCATTTCTGCATCTCACCAGTAGAAACGGGCCATCTACATTTCCTGGTTGTAAGCATACCACAATATCCAGGTGGATTCCGTTTATGTGAATACTCCCATGGAGAAATATCAAAACATCTGTGTTTGTAGCATTTTCAGCAGGAGAATTTCGAAATGGACCTGGAGTCGCAAACGATGGGGGTGACAGGACGTCGAACTTTGAATAGTTATGTTATTCCAGCGATTTTCCCCTTCACTTAAAAGAGGACGGCATCCGATCAGACAACATCAGATCAGCAGAAAAGAAGTTGAGCTGGGGTAACGTAGCTAACTACATTTATTTATCTAAACCAACATCTAGCAGCTAGCTTTCATAATACGCTGGCTAGACATTCCAAATCAGTGTAATTAGCCAGCTTCCATCTGCGATGTGATTTGTAACTTTTCAAGCTAAAGTTAGCTACGTCAGGTTACGTTAGCTACAGCCAACCGAACCATATCCAACCGCTAACTAGCTAGCAACTACAACTATCTACCAAACAAAAGAGGCTAACATGACTATGTGTTCTATTTACAAGGTCCGATCCCATCAACATCTGCAGCTGTATCATCATCAAGCTCGGCACCAGGAACAAGTCTAAGGCACTTTTGCTAAATCTTTCCATGACTAAATCTTTCCATGACTAAATCTTTCCGTGATGAGCAAATAAAAACGGTATCTAGGCATAAACGTGATCCGTGTCTTGTAATAGTTGATGTGTTTTCAAGTAGGCTACCGCTTCTACTGTAGTTTTCTCTGTATTATGGAGGCTTAGATGATTGTTAATACAAGGATTGAAGTCTAATTTGGAGAAAGGTATTAGTAAGGAGGGGATGGTGTGGGTCAGGGTTTCCCAAACTTGGTCCCGGGTCCCCCCGGGTGCACGTTTTGGTTTTTGCCCTAGCACTACACAGCTGATTCAAATCATCAAAGCTTGATGATGAGTCAGTTATTTGAATTAGCTGTGAAGCTATGTAGTCAATCAATCAAATGTATTTATACATCAGCCCATGTCACAAGGTGCTATACAGAAACCCAGCCTAAAACCCCAAAACAGCAAGCAATTGATGTAGAGGCACGGTGGCTAGGAAAAACTCTTTATAAAGGCAGGAACCTAGGAAGAAACCTAGAGAGGAACCAGGCTATGTGGGGTGGCCAGTCTTCTTATGGCTGTGCCAGGTGGAGATTATAACAGAACATGGCCAAGATGTTCAAACGTTCATAGATGACCAGCATGGTCAAATAATAATAATCACAGTGGTTGTAGAGGGTGCAACAGGTCAGCACCTCAGGAGTAAATGTCAGTTGGCTTTTCATAGAGGAGTTCGAGAAAGCAGGTGCCGTAGAGAGAGTTGAAAACTGCAGGTCTGAGACAGGTAGCACATCCAGTGAAGAGGTCAGGGTTCCATAGCCTCAGGAAGAACAGTTGAAACTGGAGCAGCAGCACGACCAGGTGTACTGGGGACAGCAAGGAGTCATCAGGCCAGGTAGTCCTGAGGCATGGTCCTAGAGCTCAGGTCATCCGAGTGAAGAGAGAAAGAGAGAAAGAGAGAGAGAGAAAATTAGAGGGAGCATATTTAAATTCACACAGGACACCAGATAAGACAGGAGAAATACTCCAGATATAACAGACTGACCCTAGCCTCCCGACACAAACTATTGCAGCATAATTACTGGAGGCTGAGACAGGAGGGGTCTGGAGACACTGTAGCCCTGTTCGACGATACCCCCGGACAGGGCCAACCAGGCAGGATATTACCCCACCCACTATGCCAAAGCACAGCCCCCACACCACTAGAGGGATATCTTCAACCACCAACTTACTACCCTGAGACAAGGCCGAACTATAGACCACGAAGATCTCCCCCACGGCATGAACCCGAGGTGGGAGCCAACCCAGACAGGAAGATCACGTCAGTGACTCAACCCACTCAAGTGACGCACCGCTACAAAGGACGGCAAGCTAGAGCACCAGTAAGCCAGTGACTCAGCCCCTGTAATAGGATTAGAGGCAGAGAAACCCAGTGGAGAGAGGGGAACCAGCCAGGCAGAGACAGCAAGGGCGGTTCATCGCTCCAGTGCCTTTCCGTTCACCTTCACACACCCATTTTTTATTAAATGTAACCTTTATTTAACTAGGCAAGTCGGTTAAGAACAAATTCTTATTTACAGTGACGGCCTACTGGGGAACAGTGGGTTAACTGCCCTGTTCAGTGGCAGAACCACAGATTTTGACCTTGTCAGCTCGTGGATTCGATTTAGCAATTTTTGGTTACGGTCCCAACACTCTAACCACTAGGCTACCTGCCGCCACAAATAAAGACTTAAAGGTTGAGACCGAGCCTGTGTCTCTCACATGGATAGGCAAACCATTCCATAAAAATGGAGCTCTATAGGAGAAAGCCCTGCCTCCAGCTGTTCGCTTAGAAATTCTAGGGGCAATTAGGAGGCCTGCTTCTTGTGACCGTAGCGTACGTGTAGGTATGTACGGCAGGACCAAATCGGAAAGATAGGTAGGAGCAAGCCCGTGTTTTGTAGGTTAGCAGTAAAACCTTGACATTTTTGTAGTGCTAGGGGAAAACCAAACGTGCCCCAGGAACAAGTTTGAGAAACCCTGGTGTGGGTGACTGACTGGTGTCTGTTAGGGGTGTGTGAAGGTTAGTATGTATGATCTATTGACATGAGGGGGTGGGTGGATATATTACCTTGTTTGTGTATTGACTGGAACAAAGTAGTAAAATGTTGGCTAATCCCTGACTACTGTGTTTCCTACAGACTAATCCTGCTGCTGACCTGAACAACAGCTTTAGTAGTACAGAACCTGTAGACCCATTGGATGAAAACGTTCAGCTTGGAATAAGCTGAAGCTAAACATCGTCTGACTTGAATACAAGTTATTTATAAAAGCACAATCGCCAATCAACTACCAGGAACGAAAAAGGGTCCTTCAATGGGTTATCTTATGGGGACAGCAGAAGAACCCTTCTAGGTTCTAGATAGATAAAAGGTGCCAAGAGTTGTTATGTTCCAGAGCAACAAAATGTTGCTCAAACAGAAGGGGAAACTAACAAAGAGTCACTGACAACAACCAAAACGAAACAGGTGTGGTTTTAGGAGGGTTTCTGAAAGACACTCATTGGGGTGTGATCATATTACTCCAGTGCTAGCCTCTCTACACTGGCTTCCTGTCAAAGCAAGGGCTGATTTCAAGGTTTTACTGCTAACCTACAAAGCATTACATGAGCTTGCTCCTACCTATCTCTCTGATTTGGTCCTACCGTACATACCTACACGTACGCTACGGTCACAAGACGCAGGCCTCCTAATTGTCCCTAGAATTTCTAAGCAAACAGCTGGAGGCAGGGCTTTCTCCTATAGAGCTCCATTTTTATGGAACGGTCTGCCTACCCATGTCAGAGACGCAAACTCGGTCTCAACCTTTAAGTCTTTACTGAAGACTCATCTCTTCAGTGGGTCATATTATTGAGTGTAGTCTGGCCCAGGAGTGGGAAGGTGAACGGAAAGGCTCTGGAGCAACGAACCGCCCTTGCTGTCTCTGCCTGGCCGGTTCCCCTCTTTCCACTGGGATTCTCTGCCTCTAACCCTATTACAGGGGCTGAGTCACTGGCTTACTGGGGCTCTCTCATGCCGTCCCTGCAGGGGTTTTTATTTTTTATTTTTTTATTTCACCTTTATTTAACCAGGTAGGCTAGTTGAGAACACCTTTATTTAACCAGGTAGGCTAGTTGAGAACACCTTTATTTAACCAGGTAGGCTAGTTGAGAACACCTTTATTTAACCAGGTAGGCTAGTTGAGAACACCTTTATTTAACCAGGTAGGCTAGTTGAGAACACCTTTATTTAACCAGGTAGGCTAGTTGAGAACACCTTTATTTAACCAGGTAGGCTAGTTGAGAACACCTTTATTTAACCAGGTAGGCTAGTTGAGAACACCTTTATTTAACCAGGTAGGCTAGTTGAGAACACCTTTATTTAACCAGGTAGGCTAGTTGAGAACACCTTTATTTAACCAGGTAGGCTAGTTGAGAACACCTTTATTTAACCAGGTAGGCTAGTTGAGAACACCTTTATTTAACCAGGTAGGCTAGTTGAGAACACCTTTATTTAACCAGGTAGGCTAGTTGAGAACACCTTTATTTAACCAGGTAGGCTAGTTGAGAACACCTTTATTTAACCAGGTAGGCTAGTTGAGAACACCTTTATTTAACCAGGTAGGCTAGTTGAGAACACCTTTATTTAACCAGGTAGGCTAGTTGAGAACACCTTTATTTAACCAGGTGGCCAGTTGAGAACACCTTTATTTAACCAGGTAGGCTAGTTGAGAACACCTTTATTTAACCAGGTAGGCTAGTTGAGAACACCTTTATTTAACCAGGTAGGCTAGTTGAGAACACCTTTATTTAACCAGGTAGGCTAGTTGAGAACACCTTTATTTAACCAGGTAGGCTAGTTGAGAACACCTTTATTTAACCAGGTAGGCTAGTTGAGAACACCTTTATTTAACCAGGTAGGCTAGTTGAGAACACCTTTATTTAACCAGGTAGGCTAGTTGAGAACACCTTTATTTAACCAGGTAGGCTAGTTGAGAACACCTTTATTTAACCAGGTAGGCTCGTTGAGAACAAGTTCTCATTTACAACTGCGACCTGGCCAAGATAAAGCATAGCAGTGTGAACAGACAACACAGAGTTACACATGGAGTAAACAATTAGCAAGTCAATAACACAGTAGAAAAAAATGGGCAGTCTATATACAATGTGTGCAAAAGGCATGAGGAGGTAGGCGAATAATACAATTTTGCAGATTAACACTGGAGTGATAAATGATCAGATGGTCATGTACAGGTAGAGATATTGGTGTGCAAAAGAGCAGAAAAGTAAATAAATAAAAACAGTATAAAAACAGTATGGGAATGAGGTAGGTGAAAATGGGTGAGCTATTTACCTATAGACTATGTACAGCTGCAGCGATCGGTTAGCTGCTCGGATAGCTGATGTTTGAAGTTGGTGAGGGAGATAAAAGTCTCCAACTTCAGCGATTTTTGCAATTCGTTCCAGTCACAGGCAGCAGAGTACTGGAACGAAAGGCGGCCGAATGAGGTGTTGGATTTAGGGATGATCAGTGAGATACACCTGCTGGAGCGCGTGCTACGGATGGGTGTTGCCATCGTGACCAGTGAACTGAGATAAGGCGGAGCTTTACCTAGCATGGACTTGTAGATGACCTGGAGCCAGTGGGTCTGGCGACGAATATGTAGTGAGGGCCAGCCGACTAGAGCATACAAGGGTGCGTCACCTGAGTGGGTTGATTCACTTTTGTGGTCATCCTGTCTGGGTTGGCGCCCCCCCCCCCCTTGGGTTGTGCCGTGGCGGAGATCTTTGTGGGCTATACTCAGCCTTGTCTCAGGATGGTAAGTTGGTGGTTGAAGATATCCCTCTAGTGGTGTGGGGGCTGTGCTTTGGAAAAGTGGGTGGGGTTATATCCTTCCTGTTTGTCCCTGTCCGGGGGTGTCCTCGGATGGGGCCACAGTGTCTCCTGACCCCTCCTGTCTCAGCCTCCAGTATTTATGCTGCAGTAGTTTGTGTCGGGGGGCTAGGGTCAGTTTGTTATATCTGGAGTACTTCTCCTGTCCTATTCGGTGTCCTGTGTGAATCTAAATGTGCGTTCTCTAATTCTCTCCTTCTTTCTTTCTCTCTCTCGGGGGACCTGAGCCCTAGGACCATGCCCCAGGACTACCTGACATGATGACTCCTTGCTGTCCCCAGTCCACCTGGCCATGCTGCTGCTCCAGTTTCAACTGACCTGAGCCCTAGGACCATGCCCCAGGACTACCTGACATGATGACTCCTTGCTGTCCCCAGTCCACCTGACTGTGCTGCTGCTCCAGTTTCAACTGTTCTGCCTTATTATTATTCGACCATGCTGGTCATTTATGAACATTTAAACATCTTGGCCATGTTCTGTTATAATCTCCACCCGGCACAGCCAGAAGAGGACTGGCCACACCACATATGCTCTCTCTAATTCTCTCTTTCTTTCTCTCTCTCGGAGGACCTGAGCCCTAGGTCCGTTCCCCAGGACTACCTGACATGATGACTCCTTGCTGTCCCCAGTCCACCTGACTGTGCTGCTGCTCCAGTTTCAACTGTTCTGCCTTATTATTATTCGACCATGCTGGTCATTTATGAACATTTAAACATCTTGGCCATGTTCTGTTATAATCTCCACCCGGCACAGCCAGAAGAGGACTGGCCACCCCACATAGCCTGGTTCCTCTCTAGGTTTTTTCCTAGGTTTTGGCCTTTCTAGGGAGTTTTTCATAGCCACCGTGCTTCTACACCTGCATTGCTTGCTGTTTGGGGTTTTAGGCTGGGTTTCTGTACAGCACTTTGTGACATCAGCTGATGTACGAAGGGCTATATAAATAAATACATTTGATTTGATTTGGGTGTCTACTGAAAGTTGACTTGCAACACCAAATGGGACCTAAAAGACACCCACCATGAGCACCCACTAAATTTGGTCACTAAGAGGCAAACAAAAGAAAAACCCACACCAAACTTAAAGACAGGAAGCAAACCAAAATATGAAGCAATCTTCACCCAGTTTCCCAGGAAGGAAAGCAGATGGTGGACAGAAGATGGCAGTGCTGAATACCTCATGAGAAATCACAAAATTCAATATATCTAAAATTGACTAAATAGTAATACTACACTGATCTATTTACTCGTGGACAATAACATTCAAGCTGGATAATAACTCCCAAAAATGTATTATGCTAGTGTAGTGTCTTTACTATCATCAACTGAAGACTGATACTTTTTTATCAAAGATCCTCTGTAATTAGTTACTACGTGATCAACTGATTAATCACATAACTAATTAACTAGGAAGTAGGGGCACCAAGGAAAAATATTCCGATTACAAAGTTATAATTTCCTAAAAATAACTTTTCAGATATTTTATCTGATCAATTAGTCTTCGAATTAATGAATTATTTACTTTACCTCACGTTAGTCTCATTCCAAACGTCGTAAATTGTTGGTTATCTGCACAAACCCATTCTTCACTATGAGTCATCCATACATCAATTGTCTTAAATCATTTATTTATTACTAACTAAGTAATTCACAGAAATACATAAACAAACAAATAAACAAGGTAAATGTAATGATAGGAGAATGTGCCCTAGTGGGCTAACCAAAATGGCGGCTTGTTAGACAAAAGGGGCAGTGGGGGTCGACTAAGAAGTCACTACAGAGTGATAATTATAACAATTGAAATGCTAATCCTTTACACATGAACTGTCACTAATTCGGGAACAATTGCAATCAATATATATATTTACGCTCAGTGTGTCGTCTTGGTCGCTGGTGAAAAGTTTGTGTCTTTCGTAGAATGGTCTATCTCACTCCCTCGCTCTCTCTGTCTTGGTTAGAGGGGATAGTTCAAAGTGACATTCATTATAGAATGGATGTTTCGGCGGTTGTTGTTCTTCGCGTTCAATGATACCGAATTCCTAGCTGCAGACTAGTAATCAATATCAAAGACTTGTTCTTATTCTGTCGGTATCGATAGTCTAAGAGTTTACCCCCGTGGTATGGTTAAAACATTCAGCAATGGTCTTCAACCTTTGTCCTCCTAATGGAGAAAATATGTTCTGCAACCGTTAGCCATCTCATAATTGAGATAAGCTTGGTCTGCTGATCGAAAACCCGAGTGGGGTTTCTATTGGGAATGGCAGAAAAGACTGTCCCAGGATGTCTGACCCTAACTGGGCTCAGGGGCGGTCCTCTGATTTAGTTCAAATCAAAAGGGAATTGTATTTTTCTTCATTAAACAGTCCAAAATCATATTACACAATTATACAAACAGTATCATACTCACTCATTCATCTTATACAATAATTAGATGTAAACCTCATATCTGAGGTTTCTGGTAGTGTTAGAACCCAGTCTGTTTCTGGTAGTGATAGAACACAGTCTGTTTCTGGTAGTGATAGAACCCATTCTGTTTCTGATGGTGATAGAACCCAGTCTGTTTCTGGTAGTGATAGAACCCATTCTGTTTCTGGTGGTGATATAACCCTGTCTGTTTCTGGTGGTGATTACATTTACATTACATTTAAGTCATTTAGCAGACGCTCTTATCCAGAGCGACTTACAAATAGGTGCATTCACCTTATGACATCCAGTGGAACAGCCACTTTACAATAGTGCATCTAAATCTTTTAAGGGGGGGGGGGTGATAAGGATTACTTTATCCTATCCTAGGTATTCCTTAAAGAGGTGGGGTAGAACCCTGTCTGTTTAGAACCCAGTCTGTTTCTGATGGTGATATAACCCTGTCTGTTTCTGGTGGTGATAGAACCCAGTCTGTTTATGATGGTGATATAACCCTGTCTGTTTCTGATGGTGATAGAACCCAGTCTGTTTCTGGTGGTGATATAACCCTGTCTGTTTCTGGTGGTGATAGAACCCTGTCTGTTTCTGGTAGTGATAGAACCCAGTCTGTTTCTGGTGGTGATATAACCCTGTCTGTTTCTGGTGGTGATAGAACCCAGTCTGTTTCTGGTGGTGATATAACCCTGTCTGTTTCTGGTGGTGATAGAACCCTGTCTGTTTCTGATGGTGATAGAACCCAGTCTGTTTCTGATGGTGATATAACCCAGTCTGTTTCTGATGGTGATAGAACCCTGTCTGTTTCTGATGGTGATATAACCCAGTCTGTTTCTGATGGTGATAGAACCCAGTCTGTTTCTGGTGGTGATATAACCCTGTCTGTTTCTGATGGTGGTAGAACCCAGTCTGTTTCTGGTAGTGATATAACCCTGTCTGTTTCTGATGGTGATATAACCCTGTCTGTTTCTGATGGTGATAGAACCCAGTCTGTTTCTGGTGGTGATATAACCCTGTCTGTTTCTGGTGGTGATATAACCCTGTCTGTTTCTGATGGTGATATAACCCTGTCTGTTTCTGGTGGTGATAGAACCCAGTCTGTTTCTGGTAGTGATATAACCCTGTCTGTTTCTGATGGTGATATAACCCAGTCTGTTTCTGATGGTGATAGAACCCAGTCTGTTTCTGGTGGTGATATAACCCTGTCTGTTTCTGGTGGTGATAGAACCCATTCTGTTTCTGATGGTGATAGAACCCATTCTGTTTCTGATGGTGATAGAACCCAGTCTGTTTCTGATGGTGATAGAACCCAGTCTGTTTCTGATGGTGATATAACCCTGTCTGTTTCTGATGGTGATAGAACCCTGTCTGTTTCTGATGGTGATAGAACCCATTCTGTTTCTGATGGTGATAGAACGCAGTCTGTTTCTGGTGGTGATAGAACCCAGTCTGTTTCTGATGGTGATAGAACCCAGTCTGTTTCTGATGGTGATATAACCCTGTCTGTTTCTGATGGTGATATAACCCTGTCTGTTTCTGGTGGTGATATAACCCTGTCTGTTTCAGGTGGTGATATAACCCTGTCTGTTTCTGGTCATGGTATTACTAGGTATTTTTCTGGTGGTGATAGAACCCAGTCTTTTTCTTGTGGTGAAAGAACCCTGTTCTGCCCAGTCTGTTTCTGTTTCGGTTGTGATGAACCCTGTCTGTTTCTGGTGGTGATAGAACCCTTTCTGTTGCTGGTGGTGATAGAACCCAGTCTGTTTCTGGTAGTGATAGAACCCTTTCTGTTGCTGGTGGTGATAGAACCCAGTCTGTTTCTGGTAGTGATAGAACCCATTCTGTTTCTGGCAGTGATAGAACCCTGTATGTTTCTGGTGGTGATATAACCCTGTCTGTTTCTGGTGGTGATAGAACCCAGTCTGTTTATGGTAGTGTTCGAACCCAGTCTGTTTCTGGTAGTGATAGAACCCAGTCTGTTTCTGGGAGTGATAGAACCCATTCGGTTTCTGGTGGTGATATAACCCTGTCTGTTTCTGGTGGGGATAGAACCCAGACTTTTTCTTGTGGTGAAAGAACCCTGTTCTAACCAGTCTGTTTCACATAGTGATAGAACCCAGTCTGTTTCGGTTGTGATGAACCCTGTATGTTTCTGGTGGTGATAGAATCCTGTCTGTTTCTGGTAGTGATAGAACCCTGTCTGTTTCTGGCAGTGATAGAACCCAGTCTGTTTCTGGTAATTATAGAACCCAGTCTGTTTCTGGTGGTGATAGAATCCTGTCTGTTTCTGGTGGTGATAGAACCCTGTCTGTTTCTGGTTTTGATAGAACCCTTTCTGTTGCTGGTAGTGATAGAACCCTGTTTGTTTCTGGTAGTGATAGAACCCTGTCTGTTTCTGGTGGTGATAGTACCCTGTATGTTTCTGGTGGTGATAGAACCCTGTCTGTTTCTGGTAGTGATAGAACCCTGTCTGTTTCTGGTAGTGATAGAGCCCAGTCTGTTTCTGGTCGTGACAGAACCCTGTCTCTTTCTCGTGGTGATAGAACCCTGTCTCTTTCTCGTGGTGATAGAACCCAGTCTCTTTCTCATGGTGATAGAACCCAGTCTCTTTCTCATGGTGATAGAACCCTGTCTGTTTCTGGTGGTGATAGATTCCTGTCTGTTTCTGGTGGTGATAGAACCCAGGCTGTTTATGGTAGTGTTAGCACTCAGTCTGTTTCTGGTAGTGTTAGAACCCAGTCTGTTTCTGGCAGTGATAGAACCCAGTCTGTTTCTGGTAGTGATAGAACCCAGTCTTTTTCTGGTAGTGATAGAACCCTGTCTTTTTCTGGTAGTGATAGAACCCTGTCTGTTTCTGGTAGTGATAGAACCCAGTCTGTTTCTGGTAGTGATAGAACCCAGTCTGTTTCTGGTGGTGATAGAACCCAGTCTGTTTCTGGTAGTGATAGAACCCAGTCTTTTTCTGGTAGTGATAGAACCCTGTCTTTTTCTGGTAGTGATAGAACCCTGTCTGTTTCTGGTAGTGATAGAACCCAGTCTGTTTCTGGTAGTGATAGAACCCTGTCTGTTTCTGATAGTGATTGAATCCAGTCTGTTTCTGGTAGTGATAGAACCCTGTCTGTTTCTGGTAGTGATAGAACCCAGTCTGTTTCTGGTAGTGATAGAACCCAGTCTGTTTCTGGTAGTGATTGAATCCAGTCTGTTTCTGGTAGTGATAGAACCCAGTCTGTTTCTGGTAGTGATAGAACCCAGTCTGTTTCTGGTAGTGATAGAACCCAGTCTGTTTCTGGTAGTGATAGATCCCAGCGTGTTTCTGGTAGTGATAGAACCCTGTCTGTTTCTGGTAGTGATAGAACCCCGTCTGTTTCTGGTAGTGATAGAACCCCGTCTGTTTCTGGTAGTGATAGAACCCCGTCTGTTTCTGGTAGTGATAGAACCCCGTCTGTTTCTGGTAGTTATAGAACCCAGTGTTTCCCTCTGTGGAGTACACCATAATTCCATGGAGCGTGATGAACAAGACAATAATGAAGAGGACAGTTATGAATAGGCTGATGATGTGTCCAATGCCCCTCAGTAATCACACTCAGCTATCTGTAGTGATGCAATTAGCATCTGATACTAGCTTGAAATACATGTCTGCCGCAAGACATTTATCATTGCTTTCAGACACATGGAATATTTCTTAATGTGTTATTTTTTCCTATATCTTGTTTTATTTTTTTAATTAGATTCTCAGAAGTCACCGAAATATGATTTATTTTGAATTAGAAAAATATATTCAATCCCATACCATCATGGATCAAGATATGAACTGGATCAATCCCATACCATCATGGATCAAGATATGAACTGGATCATAGGTGGCTCAAATTAATTTGAACTTGACGAAATGATATACTGTAATTAGACTACTCCTGTCTATACAAAACTAAATAAAATCCTTCAAAACACTACACATGACTTAGCCACAGAGTATAATTAGCTTCCTTTAAATTTGGGGTAGTGCACGCAGCATTTCAAATATCTGATTGTTGATCTGTGGCTGTTGGTGAAAAGCATCTAAAATAGTACATCGCAAAATGAAACAACACAATAGCTGGAAAGACACAAGAGAGAGGAGACAAAGAAAATCTCTAACCTGTCTATAGTTTGGCTATCAATAGGCTTTTGAAAGAACAGTAGTCTATCTTATCGCCACTAGGCCTATAGCGTAAAACATCGGCCATATCCTATGTGAGTTCATTCTCCTGGAAAGTTTTTCTTTTACACAAATGTTCTCCTCCAGACTAGATGGATGTCATAGCCTATACGTCTCCCCTTTCCATAGGCCTCCATTAGATGGTTGCATTCAGTTAGTCAGTGTTGCAGACTTGAATGAGGCCATATTTCTTTGGGATCCTGATAAATAATGTCCCTCTAGCTGGGGCTGAGCTACTGTTGCTGGGGTGATCTAGCTGGGGCTGGGGCTGAGCTACAGTTGCTGGGGGTGATCTAGCTGGGGCTGTGTTAGCTGGGGCTGTGTTAGCTGGGGGTGAGCTACGCTGGGTGGGGCTGTGTTAGCTGGGGTGAGCTATGCTAGCTGGGGCTGTGTTAGCTGGGGCTGTGTTAGCTGGGGGTGAGCTACGCTGGTTGGGGCTGTGTTAGCTGGGGGTGAGCTAGTTGGGACTGGGCTAGCTGAGGGTGAGCTAATGTAGCTGGGGGTGAGCTAATGTAGCTGGGGGTGAGCTACTGTAGCTGGGGGTAAGCTACTGTAGCTGGGGCTGTGTTAGCTGGGGGTGAGCTAGCTGGGGCTGAGCTTCGCTAGCTGGTGGTGAGCTACGCTAGCTGGGGCTGTGTTAGCTGGGGCTGATCTACTGTAGCTGGGGCTGATCTACTGTGTTAGCTGGGGCTGTGTTAGCTGGGGTTGAGCTAGCTGGGGCTGATCTACTGTATCTGGAGCTGAGTTACTGTAGCTGGGGCTGAGCTACGCCAGCTGGGGGTTGCATTCAGTTAATCAGTGTCAGCATGATATTAAAGATTGTCTTCAATCATGGAGAGTAAAGTGTTGTAGACTTGCATGAGGCCACATTTTTTGGGGATCCTGATAAATAATGTCCCTCTAGCTGGGGCTGGGGCTGAGCTACTGTAGCTGGTGGTGAGCTAGCTAGGACTGGGCTAGCTGGGGCTGGGCTATCTGGGGGTGAGCTACTGTAGCTGGGGGTGAGCTAGCTGGAGCTGGGCTACACTAGCTCGGGGTGACCTACGCTATCTGGGGGTGAGCTACTGTAGCTGTGGCTGTGTTAGCTGGAGGTGAGCTAGCTGGGGCTGGGCTACTGTAGCTGGGGCTGAGCTACGCTAGCTGGGGGTGAGCTACGCTAGCTGGGGTTGAGCTACGCTAGCTGGGGCAGAGCGAGCTGGGACTGGGCTAGCTGGGGGTGAGCTAGCTGGGGCTGGGGGTGAGCTACTGTAGCTGGGAGTGAGCTACTGTAGCTGAGAAGAGCTACTGTAGCTGGGGGTAAGCTACTGTAGCTGGGGCTGAGCTAGCTGGGGCTGGGCTAGCTGGGGCTGAGCTACGCTAGCTGGGGGTGATCTACGCTAGCTGGGGCTGTGTTAGCTGGGGCTGAGCTAGCTGGGGCTGTTCTACTGTAGCTGGGGCTGAGCTACTGTAGCTGGGGCTGAGCTACTGTAGCTGGGGCTGTGTTAGCTGGGGGTGAGCTACGTTAACTGGGGCTGAGCTACGCTAGCTGGGGGTGAGCTACGCTAGCTGGGGCTGAGTAGCTGGGGCTGACCAAGCTGGAGGTGAGCTGCTGACCAAGCTGGGGGTGAGCTGCTGTAACTGGGGTTAAGCTACTGTAGCTGGGGTTGAGCTACTGTAGCTGGGGCTGGGCTAGCTGGGGCTGAGCTACGCTAGCTGGGGGTGAGCTACGCTAGCTGGGGTTGAGCTACGCTAGCTGGGGCAGAGCGAGCTGGGACTGGGCTAGCTGGGGGTGAGCTACTGTAGCTGGGAGTGAGCTACTGTAGCTGAGGAGAGCTACTGTAGATGGGGGTAAGCTACTGTAGCTGGGGCTGAGCTAGCTGGGGCTGGGCTAGCTGGGGCTGAGCTACGCTAGCTGGGGGTGATCTACGCTAGCTGGGGCTGTGTTAGCTGGGGCTGAGCTAGCTGGGGCTGTTCTACTGTAGCTGGGGCTGAGCTACTGTAGCTGGGGCTGAGCTACTGTAGCTGGGGCTGTGTTAGCTGGGGGTGAGCTACGTTAAGCTGGGGCTGAGCTGTAGCTGGGGCGCTAGCTGGGGCTGAGCTACGCTAGCTGGGGCTGAGTAGCTGGGGCTGACCAAGCTGGAGGTGAGCTGCTGACCAAGCTGGGGGTGAGCTGCTGTAACTGGGGTGAGCTAAGCTACTGTAGCTGGGGTTGAGCTACTGTAGCTGGGGCTGGGCTAGCTGGGGCTGGGCTAGCTGGGGGTGAGCTACGCTAGCTGGGGTTGAGCTACGCTAGCTGGGGCAGAGCGAGCTGGGACTGGGCTAGCTGGGGTGAGCTACTGTAGCTGGGAGTGAGCTACTGTAGCTGAGAAGAGCTACTGTAGATGGGGGGGTAAGCTACTGTAGCTGGGGCTGAGCTAGCTGGGGCTGGGCTAGCTGGGGCTGAGCTACGCTAGCTGGGGGTGATCTACGCTAGCAGGGGCTGTGTTAGCTGGGGCTGACCAAGCTGGAGGTGAGCTGCTGACCAAGCTGGGGGTGAGCTGCTGTAACTGGGGTTAAGCTACTGTTGCTGGGGTTGAGCTACTGTAGCTGGGGATGGGCTTCTGTAGCTGGGGCTGTGTTAGCTGGGGTGAGCTACGTTAACTGGGGCTGAGCTACGCTAGCTGGGGTGAGCTACGCTCGCTGGGGCTGAGTAGCTGGGGCTGACCAAGCTGGAGGTGAGCTGCTGACCAAGCTGGGGGTGAGCTGCTGTAACTGGGGTTAAGCTACTGTAGCTGGGGTTGAGCTACTGTAGCTGGGGCTGGGCTGGCTGGGGCTGAGCTACGCTAGCTGGGGGTGAGCTACGCTAGCTGGGGCTGAGCTAGCGCTAGCTGGGGCAGAGCGAGCTGGGACTGGGCTAGCTGGGGGTGAGCTACTGTAGCTGGGAGTGAGCTACTGTAGCTGAGAAGAGCTACTGTAGCTGGGGGTAAGCTACTGTAGCTGGGGTTGAGCTACTGTAGCTGGGGCTGGGCTAGCTGGGGCTGAGCTACGCTAGCTGGGGGTGAGCTACGCTAGCTGGGGCTGAGCTACTGTAGCTGGGGCTGGGCTAGCTGGGGCTGAGCCACGCTAGCTGGGGGTGAGCTACGCTAGCTGGGGCTGGGCTAGCTGGGGCTGAGCTACTGTAGCTGG
This sequence comes from Oncorhynchus keta, assembly GCF_023373465.1. Taxonomy (NCBI): domain Eukaryota; kingdom Metazoa; phylum Chordata; class Actinopteri; order Salmoniformes; family Salmonidae; genus Oncorhynchus; species Oncorhynchus keta. The sequence continues at coordinate 49,448,516 of NC_068427.1, forward strand.
GGGTGAGCTAGCTGGAGCTGGGCTACACTAGCTCGGGGTGAGCTACGCTATCTGGGGGTGAGCTACTGTAGCTGTGGCTGTGTTAGCTGGGGGTGAGCTAGCTGGGGCTGGGCTACTGTAGCTGGGGCTGAGCTACGCTAGCTGGGGGTGAGCTACGCTAGCTGGGGCAGAGCGAGCTGGGACTGGGCTAGCTCGGGGTGAGCTAGCTGGGGCTGGGGGTGAGCTACTGTAGCTGGGAGTGAGCTACTGTAGCTGAGGAGAGCTACTGTAGCTGGGGGTGATCTACTGTAGCTGGGGCTGAGCTAGCTGGGGCTGGGCTAGCTGGGGCTGAGCTACGCTAGCTGGGGGTGATCTACGCTAGCTGGGGCTGTGTTAGCTGGGGCTGAGCTAGCTGGGGCTGTTCTACTGTAGCTGGGGCTGAGCTACTGTAGCTGTAGCTGAGCTACTGTAGCTGGGGCTGTGTTAGCTGGGGGTGAGCTACGTTAACTGGGGCTGAGCTGACGCTAGCTGGGGGTGAGCTACGCTAGCTGGGGCTGTGTTAGCTGGGGCTGAGTAGCTGGGGCTGACCAAGCTGGAGGTGAGCTGCTGACCAAGCTGGGGGTGAGCTGCTGTAACTGGGGTTAAGCTACTGTAGCTGGGGTTGAGCTACTGTAGCTGGGGCTGGGCTAGCTGGGGCTGAGCTACGCTAGCTGGGGTGAGCTACGCTAGCTGGGGCTGGGCTAGCTGGGGCTGAGCTACTGTAGCTGGGGGTGAGCTAGCTGGAGCTGGGCTACACTAGCTGGGGGTGAGCTAGCTGGAGCTGGGCTACACTAGCTCTGGGGGTGAGCTACGCTATCTGGGGGTGAGCTACTGTAGCTGTGGCTGTGTTAGCTGGGGGTGAGCTAGCTGGGGCTGGGCTACTGTAGCTGGGGCTGAGCTACGCTAGCTGGGGGTGAGCTACGCTAGCTGGGGCAGAGCGAGCTGGGACTGAGCTAGCTGGGGGTGAGCTAGCTGGGGCTGGGGTGAGCTACTGTAGCTGGGAGTGAGCTACTGTAGCTGAGGAGAGCTACTGTAGCTGGGGGTGATCTACTGTAGCTGGGGCTGAGCTAGCTGGGGTTGGGCTAGCTGGGGCTGAGCTACGCTAGCTGGGGGTGATCTACGCTAGCTGGGGCTGTGTTAGCTGGGGCTGAGCTAGCTGGGGCTGTTCTACTGTAGCTGGGGCTGAGCTACTGTAGCTGGGGCTGTGTTAGCTGGGGGTGATCTACGCTAGCTGGGGCTGTGTTAGCTGGGGCTGAGTAGCTGGGGCTGACCAAGCTGGGGGTGAGCTGCTGTAACTGGGGTTAAGCTACTGTAGCTGGGGTTGAGCTACTGTAGCTGGGGCTGGGCTAGCTGGGGCTGAGCTACGCTAGCTGGGGGTGAGCTACGCTAGCTGGGGCTGAGCTACTGTAGCTGGGGCTGGGCTAGCTGGGGCTGAGCTACGCTAGCTGGGGGTGAGCTACGCTAGCTGGGGCTGGGCTAGCTGGGGCTGAGCTACTGTAGCTGGGGGTGAGCTAGCTGGAGCTGGGCTACACTAGCTCGGGGTGACCTACGCTATCTGGGGGTGAGCTACTGTAGCTGTGGCTGTGTTAGCTGGAGGTGAGCTAGCTGGGGCTGGGCTACTGTAGCTGGGGCTGAGCTACGCTAGCTGGGGGTGAGCTACGCTAGCTGGGGTTGAGCTACGCTAGCTGGGGCAGAGCGAGCTGGGACTGGGCTAGCTGGGGGTGAGCTAGCTGGGGCTGGGGGTGAGCTACTGTAGCTGGGAGTGAGCTACTGTAGCTGAGGAGAGCTACTGTAGCTGGGGGTGATCTACTGTAGCTGGGGCTGAGCTAGCTGGGGCTGGGCTAGCTGGGGCTGAGCTACACTAGCTGGGGGTGATCTACGCTAGCTGGGGCTGTGTTAGCTGGGGCTGAGCTAGCTGGGGCTGTTCTACTGTAGCTGGGGCTGAGCTACTGTAGCTGGGGCTGTGTTAGCTGGGGGTGAGCTACGTTAACTGGGGCTGAGCTACGCTAGCTGGGGGTGAGCTACGCTAGCTGGGGCTGAGTAGCTGGGGCTGACCAAGCTGGAGGTGAGCTGCTGACCAAGCTGGGGGTGAGCTGCTGTAACTGGGGTTAAGCTACTGTAGCTGGGGTTGAGCTACTGTAGCTGGGGCTGGGCTAGCTGGGGCTGAGCTACGCTAGCTGGGGGTGAGCCACGCTAGCTGGGGCTGGGCTAGCTGGGGCTGAGCTACTGTAGCTGGGGGTGAGCTAGCTGGAGCTGGGCTACACTAGCTCGGGGTGAGCTACGCTATCTGGGGGTGAGCTACTATAGCTGTGGCTGTGTTAGCTGGGGGTGAGCTAGCTGGGGCTGGGCTACTGTAGCTGGGGCTGAGCCACGCTAGCTGGGGGTGAGCTACGCTAGCTGGGGTTGAGCTACGCTAGCTGGGGCAGAGCGAGCTGGGACTGGGCTAGCTGGGGGTGAGCTAGCTGGGGCTGGGGGTGAGCTACTGTAGCTGGGAGTGAGCTACTGTAGCTGAGGAGAGCTACTGTAGCTGGGGGTGATCTACTGTAGCTGGGGCTGAGCTAGCTGGGGCTGGGCTAGCTGGGGCTGAGCTACGCTAGCTGGGGTGATCTACGCTAGCTGGGGCTGTGTTAGCTGGGGCTGAGCTAGCTGGGGCTGTTCTACTGTAGCTGGGGCTGAGCTACTGTAGCTGGGGCTGTGGTAGCTGGGGGTGATCTACGCTAGCTGGGGCTGTGTTAGCTGGGGCTGAGTAGCTGGGGCTGACCAAGCTGGAGGTGAGCTGCTGACCAAGCTGGGGGTGAGCTGCTGTAACTGGGGTTAAGCTACTGTAGCTGGGGTTGAGCTACTGTAGCTGGGGCTGGGCTAGCTGGGGCTGAGCTACGCTAGCTGGGGTGAGCTACGCTAGCTGGGGCTGAGCTACTGTAGCTGGGGCTGGGCTAGCTGGGGCTGAGCTACGCTAGCTGGGGGTGAGCTACGCTAGCTGGGGCTGGGCTAGCTGGGGCTGAGCTACTGTAGCTGGGGTGAGCTAGCTGGAGCTGGGCCACACTAGCTCGGGGTGAGCTACGCTATCTGGGGGTGAGCTACTGTAGCTGTGGCTGTGTTAGCTGGGGGTGAGCTAGCTGGGGCTGGGCTACTGTAGCTGGGGCTGAGCTACGCGAGCTGGGGGTGAGCTACGCTAGCTGGGGCAGAGCGAGCTGGGACTGGGCTAGCTGGGGGTGAGCTAGCTGGGGCTGGGGTGAGCTACTGTAGCTGGGAGTGAGCTACTGTAGCTGAGGAGAGCTACTGTAGCTGGGGGTGATCTACTGTAGCTGGGGCTGAGCTAGCTGGGGCTGGGCTAGCTGGGGCTGAGCTACGCTAGCTGGGGTGATCTACGCTAGCTGGGGCTGTGTTAGCTGGGGCTGAGCTAGCTGGGGCTGTTCTACTGTAGCTGGGGCTGAGCTACTGTAGCTGTAGCTGAGCTACTGTAGCTGGGGCTGTGTTAGCTGGGGTGAGCTACGTTAACTGGGGCTGAGCTACGCTAGCTGGGGTGAGCTACGCTAGCTGGGGCTGTGTTAGCTGGGGCTGAGTAGCTGGGGCTGACCAAGCTGGAGGTGAGCTGCTGACCAAGCTGGGGGTGAGCTGCTGTAACTGGGGTTAAGCTACTGTAGCTGGGGTTGAGCTACTGTAGCTGGGGCTGGGCTAGCTGGGGCTGAGCTACGCTAGCTGGGGGTGAGCTACGCTAGCTGGGGCTGGGCTAGCTGGGGCTGAGCTACTGTAGCTGGGGGTGAGCTAGCTGGAGCTGGGCTACACTAGCTGGGGTGAGCTAGCTGGAGCTGGGCTACACTAGCTCGGGGGGTGAGCTACGCTATCTGGGGGTGAGCTACTATAGCTGTGGCTGTGTTAGCTGGGGGTGAGCTAGCTGGGGCTGGGCTACTGTAGCTGGGGCTGAGCTACGCTAGCTGGGGGTGAGCTACGCTAGCTGGGGCAGAGCGAGCTGGGACTGGGCTAGCTCGGGGTGAGCTAGCTGGGGCTGGGGGTGAGCTACTGTAGCTGGGAGTGAGCTACTGTAGCTGAGGAGAGCTACTGTAGCTGGGGGTGATCTACTGTAGCTGGGGCTGAGCTAGCTGGGGCTGGGCTAGCTGGGGCTGAGCTACGCTAGCTGGGGGTGATCTACGCTAGCTGGGGCTGTGTTAGCTGGGGCTGAGCTAGCTGGGGCTGTTCTACTGTAGCTGGGGCTGAGCTACTGTAGCTGGGGCTGTGTTAGCTGGGGGTGATCTACGCTAGCTGGGGCTGTGTTAGCTGGGGCTGAGTAGCTGGGGCTGACCAAGCTGGGGGTGAGCTGCTGTAACTGGGGTTAAGCTACTGTAGCTGGGGTTGAGCTACTGCAGCTGGGGCTGGGCTAGCTGGGGCTGAGCTACGCTAGCTGGGGTGAGCTACGCTAGCTGGGGCTGAGCTACTGTAGCTGGGGCTGGGCTAGCTGGGGCTGAGCTACGCTAGCTGGGGGTGAGCTACGCTAGCTGGGGCTGGGCTAGCTGGGGCTGAGCTACTGTAGCTGGGGGTGAGCTAGCTGGAGCTGGGCTACACTAGCTCGGGGTGAGCTACGCTATCTGGGGGTGAGCTACTGTAGCTGTGGCTGTGTTAGCTGGGGGTGAGCTAGCTGGGGCTGGGCTACTGTAGCTGGGGCTGAGCTACGCTAGCTGGGGGTGAGCTACGCTAGCTGGGGGTGATCTACGCTAGCTGGGGCTGTGTTAGCTGGGGCTGAGCTAGCTGGGGCTGTTCTACTGTAGCTGGGGCTGAGCTACTGTAGCTGGGGCTGTGGTAGCTGGGGTGATCTACGCTAGCTGGGGCTGTGTTAGCTGGGGCTGAGTAGCTGGGGCTGACCAAGCTGGAGGTGAGCTGCTGACCAAGCTGGGGGTGAGCTGCTGTAACTGGGGTTAAGCTACTGTAGCTGGGGTTGAGCTACTGTAGCTGGGGCTGGGCTAGCTGGGGCTGAGCTACGCTAGCTGGGGTGAGCTACGCTAGCTGGGGCTGAGCTACTGTAGCTGGGGCTGGGCTAGCTGGGGCTGAGCTACGCTAGCTGGGGGTGAGCTACGCTAGCTGGGGCTGGGCTAGCTGGGGCTGAGCTACTGTAGCTGGGGGTGAGCTAGCTGGAGCTGGGCTACACTAGCTCGGGGTGAGCTACGCTATCTGGGGGTGAGCTACTGTAGCTGTGGCTGTGTTAGCTGGGGTGAGCTAGCTGGGGCTGGGCTACTGTAGCTGGGGCTGAGCTACGCTAGCTGGGGGTGAGCTACGCTAGCTGGGGCAGAGCGAGCTGGGACTGGGCTAGCTCGGGGTGAGCTAGCTGGGGCTGGGGGTGAGCTACTGTAGCTGGGAGTGAGCTACTGTAGCTGAGGAGAGCTACTGTAGCTGGGGGTAAGCTACTGTAGCTGGGGCTGAGCTAGCTGGGGCTGGGCTAGCTGGGGCTGAGCTACGCTAGCTGGGGGTGATCTACGCTAGCTGGGGCTGTGTTAGCTGGGGCTGAGCTAGCTGGGGCTGTTCTACTGTAGCTGGGGCTGAGCTACTGTAGCTGGAGCTGAGCTACTGTAGCTGGGGCTGTGTTAGCTGGGGGTGAGCTACGTTAACTGGGGCTGAGCTACGCTAGCTGGGGGTGAGCTACGCTAGCTGGGGCTGTGTTAGCTGGGGCTGAGTAGCTGGGGCTGACCAAGCTGGAGGTGAGCTGCTGACCAAGCTGGGGGTGAGCTGCTGTAACTGGGGTTAAGCTACTGTAGCTGGGGTTGAGCTACTGTAGCTGGGGCTGGGCTAGCTGGGGCTCAGCTACGCTAGCTGGGGGTGAGCTACGCTAGCTGGGGCTGGGCTAGCTGGGGCTGAGCTACTGTAGCTGGGGGTGAGCTAGCTGGAGCTGGGCTACACTAGCTGGGGGTGAGCTAGCTGGAGCTGGGCTACACTAGCTCGGGGTGAGCTACGCTATCTGGGGGTGAGCTACTGTAGCTGTGGCTGTGTTAGCTGGGGGTGAGCTAGCTGGGGCTGGGCTACTGTAGCTGGGGCTGAGCTACGCTAGCTGGGGGTGAGCTACGCTAGCTGGGGCAGAGCGAGCTGGGACTGAGCTAGCTGGGGGTGAGCTAGCTGGGGCTGGGGGTGAGCTACTGTAGCTGGGAGTGAGCTACTGTAGCTGAGGAGAGCTACTGTAGCTGGGGTGATCTACTGTAGCTGGGGCTGAGCTAGCTGGGGTTGGGCTAGCTGGGGCTGAGCCACGCTAGCTGGGGGTGATCTACGCTAGCTGGGGCTGTGTTAGCTGGGGCTGAGCTAGCTGGGGCTGTTCTACTGTAGCTGGGGCTGAGCTACTGTAGCTGGGGCTGTGTTAGCTGGGGGTGATCTACGCTAGCTGGGGCTGTGTTAGCTGGGGCTGAGTAGCTGGGGCTGACCAAGCTGGAGGTGAGCTGCTGACCAAGCTGGGGGTGAGCTGCTGTAACTGGGGTTAAGCTACTGTAGCTGGGGTTGAGCTACTGCAGCTGGGGCTGGGCTAGCTGGGGCTGAGCTACGCTAGCTGGGGGTGAGCTACGCTAGCTGGGGCTGAGCTACTGTAGCTGGGGCTGGGCTAGCTGGGGCTGAGCTACGCTAGCTGGGGGTGAGCTACGCTAGCTGGGGCTGGGCTAGCTGGGGCTGAGCTACTGTAGCTGGGGGTGAGCTAGCTGGAGCTGGGCTACACACTCGGGGTGAGCTACGCTATCTGGGGGTGAGCTACTGTAGCTGTGGCTGTGTTAGCTGGAGGTGAGCTAGCTGGGGCTGGGCTACTGTAGCTGGGGCTGAGCTACGCTAGCTGGGGGTGAGCTACGCTAGCTGGGGTTGAGCTACGCTAGCTGGGGCAGAGCGAGCTGGGACTGGGCTAGCTGGGGGTGAGCTAGCTGGGGCTGGGGGTGAGCTACTGTAGCTGGGAGTGAGCTACTGTAGCTGAGGAGAGCTACTGTAGCTGGGGGTGATCTACTGTAGCTGGGGCTGAGCTAGCTGGGGCTGGGCTAGCTGGGGCTGAGCTACACTAGCTGGGGGTGATCTACGCTAGCTGGGGCTGTGTTAGCTGGGGCTGAGCTAGCTGGGGCTGTTCTACTGTAGCTGGGGCTGAGCTACTGTAGCTGGGGCTGTGTTAGCTGGGGGTGAGCTACGTTAACTGGGGCTGAGCTACGCTAGCTGGGGGTGAGCTACGCTAGCTGGGGCTGAGTAGCTGGGGCTGACCAAGCTGGAGGTGAGCTGCTGACCAAGCTGGGGGTGAGCTGCTGTAACTGGGGTTAAGCTACTGTAGCTGGGGTTGAGCTACTGTAGCTGGGGCTGGGCTAGCTGGGGGTGAGCTACGCTAGCTGGGGTTGAGCTACGCTAGCTGGGGCAGAGCGAGCTGGGACTGGGCTAGCTGGGGGTGAGCTACTGTAGCTGGGAGTGAGCTACTGTAGCTGAGAAGAGCTACTGTAGCTGGGGGTAAGCTACTGTAGCTGGGGCTGAGCTAGCTGGGGCTGGGCTAGCTGGGGCTGAGCTACGCTAGCTGGGGGTGATCTACGCTAGCTGGGGCTGTGTTAGCTGGGGCTGAGCTAGCTGGGGCTGTTCTACTGTAGCTGGGGCTGAGCTACTGTAGCTGGGGCTGTGTTAGCTGGGGGTGAGCTACGTTAACTGGGGCTGAGCCACGCTAGCTGGGGTGAGCTACGCTAGCTGGGGCTGTGTTAGCTGGGGCTGAGTAGCTGGGGCTGACCAAGCTGGAGGTGAGCTGCTGACCAAGCTGGGGGTGAGCTGCTGTAACTGGGGTTAAGCTACTGTAGCTGGGGTTGAGCTACTGTAGCTGGGGCTGTGCTAGCTGGGGCTGAGCTATGCTAGCTGGGGCTGGGCTAGCTGGGGCTGAGCTACTGTAGCTGGGGGTGAGCTACTGTAGCTGGAGCTGGGCCACACTAGCTCGGGGTGAGCTACGCTATCTGGGGGTGAGCTACTGTAGCTGTGGCTGTGTTAGCTGGGGGTGAGCTAGCTGGGGCTGGGCTACTGTAGCTGGGGCTGAGCTACGCTAGCTGGGGCTGTGTTAGCTGGGGCTGAGTAGCTGGGGCTGACCAAGCTGGAGGTGAGCTGCTGACCAAGCTGGGGGTGAGCTGCTGTAACTGGGGTTAAGCTACTGTAGCTGGGGTTGAGCTACTGTAGCTGGGGCTGGGCTAGCTGGGGCTGAGCTACGCTAGCTGGGGGTGAGCTACGCTAGCTGGGGCTGGGCTAGCTGGGGCTGAGCTACTGTAGCTGGGGCTGGGCTAGCTGGGGCTGAGCTACGCTAGCTGGGGGTGAGCTACGCTAGCTGGGGCTGGGCTAGCTGGGGCTGAGCTACTGTAGCTGGGGCTGGGCTAGCTGGGGCTGAGCTACTGTAGCTGGGGCTGGGCTAGCTGGGGTTAAGCTACTGCAGCTGGGGCTGGGCTAGCTGGGGTTGAGCTACTGTAGCTGGGGCTGGGCTAGCTGGGGTTGAGCTACTGTAGCTGGGGTTGAGCTACTGTAGCTGGGGCTGGGCTAGCTGGGGCTGAGCTAGCTGGGGCTGAGCTACTGTAGCTGGGGCTGGGCTAGCTGGGGCGGGGCTAGCTGGGGCTGAGCTCAGGATGTTTTTTATTATTTTTTTTAATTTATTTTACCTTTATTTAACTAGGCAAGTCAGTTAAGAACAAATTCTTATTTTCAATGACAGTGGGTTAACTGCTTGTTCAGGGTCAGAACGACAGATTTGTACCTTGTCAGTGTGGAAAGGAGAAGAAAAGCAGAACAGTATTTTTTGCGAACAGTGAGTCAGTTATATTATTAGTCTAATTTATGACTATGCAATCTACTCATCACATTAGGAATAGTAGGCTCTCTTATGTTTTATTCTGTGAATGTGATAGATGCATTCAACTGGGCACACACTGGTTGAATCAATGTTGTTTCCACATCATTTCAATGAAATTAACCCATGTGGAATAGAAAATGAATTAATGTCTGTGCCCAGTGGGATGAAATTCCTTATAAAGGTGTTTTTTTCCCCTTGGATTTATTTTAGTTTCCACCCAAAAATTGTAGTGTTTGATTTGTGTCTAAAGTACATATATTCTGTATGATATGTGCATAATTAAGAAATCAGGCCCAAGGGGGTGTGGTAGCAGCAGCCCTTGGCCGTGGTATATTGGACATATACCACAAACTCCCGAGGTGCCTTATGTGGCGGATGAATCAGAATTAGTTGGGTAACATAGATATATAAAGATGTTTTATCATAGTGATCCAAGATGGCGTAGCAGTCAGACGTCTAACCCTAACCCTAACCCTTGTATATATCGTTTTTACATATTTTTCTTCGCATATCTTTTAAAATATTTAGCTAAACCTCAACATCTAAATACTAATGTAGCGTGGATCTGCTTTTTTTTCTTCTAAAGTATTTATATTTACTTCGGATCTGGAATCCTTCTAATGAAGCTAGCCAGCTAACTACCAGTCAGCAAACCTTTGCTAGCGGTCATCAGCTAACCTTTAGCTCGGAAAGCTCTCGCCAGTCGAACAACGCGACTCTAACCAGAGCATAACGGACCTATTATTTTTATCCCCGGATTCCCACCGCAAACGGAACATTTTAATCTGGATCTTCACAACTAGCTAACCGCAACTCCGGATGACTACTCCTGACTAGCGTTTCCATCCACTTAGCTTGAAGCTAGCCCGGCCAGAGCTCCTGTGCTACCACCGAAGCATACTCCTGGGCTACAATATCCGGACCCACGTCCGGTCTATCGATGTCACCGCATGAAGAGGCATAAACAGACTTAACCCCATCGCGACGTCCCCCAAAGGCTAACTTTCTAGCCCTTGCTATCTGCTTTCTTGCTAATTCGGCCTGCTAACTGCTAGCCTGCCCCAGTCTACTAACCGCTAGCTTGTTTAGCCCCATTCTGCTAACTGCTAGCTTGTTTAGCCCGGCCTACTAACTGTTAGATTTTTAACACAGGCCTGCTAACTGTCTGAATCGCCGTGTCCCCAGCTAGCCCAACCACTCACCGAACCCATATTTATTTTCGATCTCGCAGGGTAACCTGCCTCACCCAATGTGATACGGAATCACAATTATTTTAAATTTTTAGAACACTTTCAAGAACCTCCAGAAGCTAACCAGCTAACTAGCTGGTCATTGTTAACCATGATATGATATGGTCCCCGTGATATGCAACTGTTCAGGGAAGTCAGGAACCAATACACGCAGTCAGTCAGGAAAGCTAAGGCCAGCTTCTTCAGGCAGAAGTTTGCATCCTGTAGCTCCAACTCCAAAAGTTCTGGGACACTGTGAAGTCCATGGAGAACAAGAGCACCTCCTCCCAGCTGCCCACTGCACTGAGGCTAGGAAACACGGTCTCCACCGATAAATCCATGATTATCGAAAACTTCAATAAGCACTTCTCAACGGCTGGCCATGCCTTCCGCCTGGTTACTCCAACCTCGGCCAACAGCTCCGCCCCCCGTAGCTCCTCACCCAAGCCTCTCCAGGTTCTCCTTTACCCAAATCCAGATAGCAGATGTTCTGAAAGAGCTGCAAAACCTGGACCCGTACAAATCAGCTGGGCTTGACAATCTGGACCCGCTATTTCTGAAACTATCTGCCGCCATTGTCGCAACCCCTATTACCAGCCTGTTCAACCTCTCTTTCATATCGTCTGAGATCCCCAAGGATTGAAAGCTGCCGCAGTCATCCCCCTCTTCAAAGGGGGAGACACCCTGGACCCAAACTGTTACAGACCTATATCCATCCTGCCCTGCCTATCTAAGGTCTTCGAAAGCCAAGTCAACAAACAGGTCACTGACCATCTCGAATCCCACCGTACCTTCTCCGCTGTGCAATCTGGTTTCCGAGCCGGTCACGGGTGCACCTCAGCCACACTCAAGGTACTAAACGATATCATAACCGCCATCGATAAAAGACAGTACTGTGCAGCCGTCTTCATCGACCTCGCCAAGGCTTTCGACTCTTATCGGCAGACTCAACAGCCTCGGTTTTTCGGATGACTGCCTTGCCTGGTTCACCAATTACTTTGCAGACAGAGTTCAGTGTGTCAAATCGGAGGGCATGCTGTCCGGTCCTCTGGCAGTCTCTATGGGGGTGCCACAGGGTTCAATTCTCGGGCCGACTCTTTTCTCTGTATATATCAATGATGTTGCTCTTGCTGCGGGCGATTCCCTGATCCACCTCTACGCAGACGAGACCATTCTATATACTTTCGGCCCGTCATTGGACACTGTGCTATCTAACCTCCAAACGAGCTTCAACGCCATACAACACTCCTTCCATGGCCTCCAACTGCTCTTAAACGCTAGTAAAACCAAATGCATGCTTTTCAACCGATCGCTGCCTGCACCCGCACGCCCGACTAGCATCACCACCCTGGATGGTTCCGACCTAGAATATGTGGACATCTATAAGTACCTAGGTGTCTGGCTAGACTGTAAACTCTCCTTCCAGACTCATATCAAACATCTGCAATCTAAAATCAAATCTAGAGTCGGCTATCCATTCCGCAACAAAGCCTCCTTCACTCACGCCGCCAAACTTACCCTAGTAAAACTGACTATCCTACCGATCCTCAACTTCGGCGATGTCATCTACAAAATAGCTTCCTAAACTCTACTCAGCAAACTGGATGCAGTTTATCACAGTGCCATCCGTTTTGTTACTAAAGCACCTTATACCACCCACCACTGCGACCTGTATGCTCTAGTCGGCTGGCCCTCGCTACATATTTGCCGCCAGACCCACTGGCTCCAGGTCATCTACAAGTCCATGCTAGGTAAAGCTCGGCCTTATCTCAGTTCACTGGTCATGATGGCAACACCCACCCGTAGCACGCGCTCCAGCAGGTGTATCTCACTGATCATCCCTAAAGCCAACACCTCATTTGGCCGCCTTTCGTTCCAGTTCTCTGCTGCCTGTGACTGGAACGAATTGCAAATGTGTAACTCTGTGTTGTCTGTTCACACTGCTTTGCTTTATCTTGGCCAGGTCGCAGTTGTAAATGAGAACTTGTTCTCAACTAGCCTACCTGGTTAAATAAAGGTGAAATAAATAAAAATACAAATATTTTTTTGCATAATATGCTTATGTTAGATACTTGTCATTAGAATGTATCCCTTTGGACTATAGTGTTGGCAGTTGCACATTTCTCTTGGCTGGGGCTCAGTCACCTGGGGCCCAGAGAGGGGAGAGGTCAGGCTTGTCTTTCACAAAGCTTATTATTATTATTAAAGATTTAGTTTAAGTATAACTCTGACTGGTGTGTAGTTTGTAACTCTCCTCATTTGGGTAAAGCAGAAATATGCCACCACACTTATTGCTATTATAAACTGGTTACCAAAGTAATTAGAAGAGTAAAAATAAATGTTTTGTCATACCTGTGGTATACGGTCTGATATACCACAGATGTCAGCCAATCAGCATTCAGGGTTCGAACCACCCAGGTTATAAAGAACGTTTTATTCTGTATGAGGTGTGTTTAAGTAACATTGTATTGAGTAAGGGGTGTGTCTAGTTCTGTCTGAAGAGCATTCAAACATTACCATGCCTCCTTGAGGTTTATTATCTGGTTGACAAGTGCTCTGTCACTTCCTGATGGATTTCCCCCAACAAGGACCCTGGGTAATGGAATCCTAGCGAGGAATCTGGGTAATGGACATGAGCAGGTGTTGCTAGCCCGATGACATCACAGGGGAAGACGCCAAGACAATAATTATAATGAATTTCAATTAATGGAATATTAAAGCTAATGAGGAAAACGATCATCCAGAAGACATGAGAGACAAGACAAGGGCCTTACTGCAGGGTGGACTTGGGATGCAGACAATACGTGTGGGTACAAGAGTAATGCTGTAGTACTCAACAGCTGTAGGACACATAACATCTGTGGTATATATAACAATTGGAGTCATCCTGTAGTACATAGAACAGTTGGAGTTATGGTGTGGTACATGTAACAGCAGTAGTACATAGAACAGTTGGAGTTATGATGTGGTACATGTAACAGCAGTAGTACATATAACAGTTGGAGTTATGGTGTGGTACATGTAACAGCAGTAGTACATATAACAGTTGGAGTTATGGTGTGGTACATGTAACAGCAGTAGTACATATAACAGTTGGAGTTATGGTGTGGTACATGTAACAGCAGTAGTACATATAACAGTTGGAGTTATGATGTGGTACATGTAACAGCAGTAGTACATAGAACAGTTGGAGTTATGGTGTGGTACATGTAACAGCAGTAGTACATATAACAGTTGGAGTTATGGTGTGGTACATGTAACAGCAGTAGTACATATAACAGTTGGAGTTATGGTGTGGTACATGTAACAGCAGTAGTACATATAACAGTTGGAGTTATGGTGTGGTACATGTAACAGCAGTAGTACATATAACAGCTGGAGTTATGGTGTGGTACATGTAACAGCAGTAGTACATATAACAGTTGGAGTTATGGTGTGGTACATGTAACAGCAGTAGTACATATAACAGTTGGAGTTATGGTGTGGTACATGTAACAGCAGTAGTACATATAACAGTTGGAGTTATGATGTGGTACATGTAACAGCAGTAGTACATAGAACAGTTGGAGTTATGGTGTGGTACATGTAACAGCAGTAGTACATATAACAGTTGGAGTTATGGTGTGGTACATGTAACAGCAGTAGTACATATAACAGTTGGAGTTATGATGTGGTACATGTAACAGCAGTAGTACATAGAACAGTTGGAGTTATGGTGTGGTACATGTAACAGCAGTAGTACATATAACAGTTGGAGTTATGGTGTGGTACATGTAACAGCAGTAGTACATATAACAGTTGGAGTTATGGTGTGGTACATGTAACAGCAGTAGTACATATAACAGCTGGAGTTATGGTGTGGTACATGTAACAGCAGTAGTACATATAACAGTTGGAGTTATGGTGTGGTACATGTAACAGCAGTAGTACATATAACAGTTGGAGTTATGATGTGGTACATGTAACAGCAGTAGTACATATAACAGTTGGAGTTATGGTGTGGTACATGTAACAGCAGTAGTACATAGAACAGTTGGAGTTATGGTGTGGTACATGTAACAGCAGTAGTACATAGAACAGTTGGAGTTATGGTGTGGTACATGTAACAGCAGTAGTACATATAACAGTTGGAGTTATGGTGTGGTACATGTAACAGCAGTAGTACATATAACAGTTGGAGTTATGATGTGGTACATGTAACAGCAGTAGTACATATAACAGTTATGGTGTGGTACATGTAACAGCAGTAGTACATATAACAGTTATGGTGTGGTACATGTAACAGCAGTAGTACATATAACAGTTATGGTGTGGTACATGTAACAGCAGTAGTACATATAACAGTTGGAGTTATGGTGTGGTACATGTAACAGCAGTAGTACATATAACAGTTATGGTGTGGTACATGTAACAGCAGTAGTACATAGAACAGTTATGGTGTGGTACATGTAACAGCAGTAGTACATAGAACAGTTATGGTGTGGTACATGTAACAGCAGTAGTACATATAACAGTTGGAGTTATGGTGTGGTACATGTAACAGCAGTAGTACATATAACAGCTGGAGTTATGGTGTGGTACATGTAACAGCAGTAGTACATATAACAGTTGGAGTTATGGTGTGGTACATGTAACAGCAGTAGTACATATAACAGTTGGAGTTATGGTGTGGTACATGTAACAGCAGTAGTACATATAACAGTTATGGTGTGGTACATGTAACAGCAGTAGTACATATAACAGTTGGAGTTATGGTGTGGTACATGTAACAGCAGTAGTACATAGAACAGTTATGGTGTGGTACATGTAACAGCAATATAACAGTTGGAGTTATGGTGTGGTACATGTAACAGCAGTAGTACATAGAACAGTTGGAGTTATGGTGTGGTACATGTAACAGCAGTAGTACATATAACAGTTATGGTGTGGTACATGTAACAGCAGTAGTACATATAACAGTTGGAGTTATGGTGTGGTACATGTAACAGCAGTAGTACATATAACAGTTGGAGTTATGGTGTGGTACATGTAACAGCAGTAGTACATAGAACAGTTATGGTGTGGTACATGTAACAGCAGTAGTACATAGAACAGTTATGGTGTGGTACATGTAACAGCAGTAGTACATATAACAGTTGGAGTTATGGTGTGGTACATGTAACAGCAGTAGTGCATATAACAGCTGGAGTTATGGTGTGGTACATGTAACAGCAGTAGTACATATAACAGTTGGAGTTATGGTGTGGTACATGTAACAGCAGTAGTACATATAACAGTTATGGTGTGGTACATGTAACAGCAGTAGTACATAGAACAGTTGGAGTTATGGTGTGGTACATGTAACAGCAGTAGTACATAGAACAGTTGGAGTTATGGTGTGGTACATGTAACAGCAGTAGTACATATAACAGTTGGAGTTATGGTGTGGTACATGTAACAGCAGTAGTACATATAACAGTTATGGTGTGGTACATGTAACAGCAGTAGTACATAGAACAGTTGGAGTTATGGTGTGGTACATGTAACAGCAGTAGTACATAGAACAGTTGGAGTTATGGTGTGGTACATGTAACAGCAGTAGTACATATAACAGTTGGAGTTATGGTGTGGTACATGTAACAGCAGTAGTACATATAACAGTTGGAGTTATGGTGTGGTACATGTAACAGCAGTAGTACATATAACAGTTATGGTGTGGTACATGTAACAGCAGTAGTACATAGAACAGTTGGAGTTATGGTGTGGTACATGTAACAGCAGTAGTACATATAACAGTTGGAGTTATGGTGTGGTACATGTAACAGCAGTAGTACATATAACAGTTGGAGTTATGGTGTGGTACATGTAACAGCAGTAGTACATATAACAGTTGGAGTTATGATGTGGTACATGTAACAGCAGTAGTACATAGAACAGTTGGAGTTATGGTGTGGTACATGTAGCAGCAGTAGTACATATAACAGTTGGAGTTATGGTGTGGTACATGTAACAGCAGTAGTACATATAACAGCTGGAGTTATGGTGTGGTACATGTAACAGCAGTAGTACATATAACAGTTGGAGTTATGGTGTGGTACATGTAACAGCAGTAGTACATATAACAGCTGGAGTTATGGTGTGGTACATGTAACAGCAGTAGTACATATAACAGTTATGGTGTGGTACATGTAACAGCAGTAGTACATAGAACAGTTATGGTGTGGTACATGTAACAGCAGTAGTACATATAACAGTTGGAGTTATGATGTGGTACATGTAACAGCAGTAGTACATAGAACAGTTGGAGTTATGGTGTGGTACATGTAACAGCAGTAGTACATATAACAGTTTGAGTTATGGTGTGGTACATGTAACAGCAGTAGTACATATAACAGCTGGAGTTATGGTGTGGTACATGTAACAGCAGTAGTACATATAACAGTTGGAGTTATGGTGTGGTACATGTAACAGCAGTAGTACATATAACAGCTGGAGTTATGGTGTGGTACATGTAACAGCAGTAGTACATATAACAGTTATGGTGTGGTACATGTAACAGCAGTAGTACATATAACAGTTATGGTGTGGTACATGTAACAGCAGTAGTACATATAACAGTTGGAGTTATGGTGTGGTACATGTAACAGCAGTAGTACATATAACAGTTGGAGTTATGGTGTGGTACATGTAACAGCAGTAGTACATATAACAGTTGGAGTTATGGTGTGGTACATGTAACAGCAGTAGTACATATAACAGTTATGGTGTGGTACATGTAACAGCAGTAGTACATATAACAGTTATGGTGTGGTACATGTAACAGCAGTAGTACATATAACAGTTGGAGTTATGGTGTGGTACATGTAACAGCAGTAGTACATATAACAGTTGGAGTTATGGTGTGGTACATGTAACAGCAGTAGTACATATAACAGTTGGAGTTATGGTGTGGTACATGTAACAGCAGTAGTACATATAACAGCTGGAGTTATGGTGTGGTACATGTAACAGCAGTAGTACATATAACAGTTATGGTGTGGTACATGTAACAGCAGTAGTACATAGAACAGTTATGGTGTGGTACATGTAACAGCAGTAGTACATATAACAGTTATGGTGTGGTACATGTAACAGCAGTAGTACATATAACAGTTGGAGTTATGGTGTGGTACATGTAACAGCAGTAGTACATATAACAGTTGGAGTTATGGTGTGGTACATGTAACAGCAGTAGTACATATAACAGTTGGAGTTATGGTGTGGTACATGTAACAGCAGTAGTACATATAACAGTTGGAGTTATGGTGTGGTACATGTAACAGCAGTAGTACATATAACAGTTGGAGTTATGGTGTGGTACATGTAACAGCAGTAGTACATATAACAGCTGGAGTTATGGTGTGGTACATGTAACAGCAGTAGTACATATAACAGTTATGGTGTGGTACATGTAACAGCAGTAGTACATAGAACAGTTATGGTGTGGTACATGTAACAGCAGTAGTACATATAACAGTTGGAGTTATGATGTGGTACATGTAACAGCAGTAGTACATAGAACAGTTGGAGTTATGGTGTGGTACATGTAACAGCAGTAGTACATATAACAGTTGGAGTTATGGTGTGGTACATGTAACAGCAGTAGTACATAGAACAGTTGGAGTTATGGTGTGGTACATGTAACAGCAGTAGTACATATAACAGTTGGAGTTATGGTGTGGTACATGTAACAGCAGTAGTACATATAACAGCTGGAGTTATGGTGTGGTACATGTAACAGCAGTAGTACATATAACAGTTGGAGTTATGGTGTGGTACATGTAACAGCAGTAGTACATATAACAGCGGGAGTTATGATGTGGTACATGTAACAGCAGTAGTACATATAACAGTTGGAGTTATGGTGTGGTACATGTAACAGCAGTAGTACATATAACAGTTGGAGTTATGATGTGGTACATGTAACAGCAGTAGTACATATAACAGTTGGAGTTATGGTGTGGTACATGTAACAGCAGTAGTACATATAACAGTTATGGTGTGGTACATGTAACAGCAGTAGTACATATAACAGCTGGAGTTATGGTGTGGTACATGTAACAGCAGTAGTACATATAACAGTTGGAGTTATGGTGTGGTACATGTAACAGCAGTAGTACATATAACAGTTATGGTGTGGTACATGTAACAGCAGTAGTACATATAACAGTTGGAGTTATGGTGTGGTACATGTAACAGCAGTAGTACATATAACAGTTATGGTGTGGTACATGTAACAGCAGTAGTACATATAACAGCTGGAGTTATGGTGTGGTACATGTAACAGCAGTAGTACATATAACAGTTGGAGTTATGGTGTGGTACATGTAACAGCAGTAGTACATATAACAGTTGGAGTTATGGTGTGGTACATGTAACAGCAGTAGTACATATAACAGCTGGAGTTATGGTGTGGTACATGTAACAGCAGTAGTACATATAACAGTTGGAGTTATGGTGTGGTACATGTAACAGCAGTAGTACATATAACAGTTGGAGTTATGGTGTGGTACATGTAACAGCAGTAGTACATATAACAGTTGGAGTTATGGTGTGGTACATGTAACAGCAGTAGTACATATAACAGTTGGAGTTATGGTGTGGTACATGTAACAGCAGTAGTACATATAACAGTTGGAGTTATGGTGTGGTACATGTAACAGCAGTAGTACATATAACAGCTGGAGTTATGGTGTGGTACATGTAACAGCAGTAGTACATATAACAGTTGGAGTTATGGTGTGGTACATGTAACAGCAGTAGTACATATAACAGTTGGAGTTATGGTGTGGTACATGTAACAGCAGTAGTACATATAACAGTTGGAGTTATGGTGTGGTACATGTAACAGCAGTAGTACATATAACAGTTATGGTGTGGTACATGTAACAGCAGTAGTACATATAACAGTTGGAGTTATGGTGTGGTACATGTAACAGCAGTAGTACATAGAACAGTTATGGTGTGGTACATGTAACAGCAGTAGTACATATAACAGTTGGAGTTATGGTGTGGTACATGTAACAGCAGTAGTACATAGAACAGTTATGGTGTGGTACATGTAACAGCAGTAGTACATATAACAGTTGGAGTTATGGTGTGGTACATGTAACAGCAGTAGTACATATAACAGTTGGAGTTATGGTGTGGTACATGTAACAGCAGTAGTACATATAACAGTTGGAGTTATGGTGTGGTACATGTAACAGCAGTAGTACATAGAACAGTTGGAGTTATGGTGTGGTACATGTAACAGCAGTAGTACATATAACAGCTGTAGAAATGGCTTTGCAACCCTTTCCAGACTGATAGGTGTCAACTACTTTGTTTCTCATCTGTTCCTGAATTTCTTTGGATCGCGGCATGATGTCTTGCTTTTTGAGCTCTTTTGGCCTACTTCACTTTGTCAGACAGGTTCTATTTAAGTGATTTCTTGCAGTAATCAGGCCTGGGTGTGGCTAGTGAAATAAGGTTCAGATAGCTTTTTTCCCTTAATAAATAAAATCATCACTTAAAAACTGCATTTTGTGTTTACTTGGGTTATCTTGTGTAATATTAACATTTGTTTGATGATCTGAAACATTTAAGTGTGACATATGTGCAAACAAATAAGAAATCAGGAAGGGGGCAAATACTTTTTCACAGCACTGTATAACAGCT
Organism: Oncorhynchus keta; assembly: GCF_023373465.1. NCBI lineage: Eukaryota > Metazoa > Chordata > Actinopteri > Salmoniformes > Salmonidae > Oncorhynchus > Oncorhynchus keta. The sequence continues at coordinate 49,468,244 of NC_068427.1, forward strand.
GTAGTGTATATAACAGGTGGAGTTCAGATGCATTAGCCTACATGTACATGCTACATTTGACAGTAAATTGAGTTAAAAGTTCAATTCAAGCCTTAATTACTACTAATTCTCTATTAACCAAGATAAAAAGTGATTCCAGATGTTAGACCTTTTCCATACATAACAACAGTGACATGACCTCTGCTAGTCTAATGATCAGCTCAGGATAAAGAATCGAATAACTGATCAACATAATATTATTCTATGATTGTTTGAATTTTTGCTATAACCACTTAAAAAAAAATGTTTCTGCGAGTATAGCCTTTGAGGATTCGCCAGAAAGCACGAACATCCGTTTTTTCCGGGATGCAGTATTTTCAACATAACTTAATTTCCCCTTGAAAAAAGGAAATTGGAATTCTGCTCAGGTGTCTTTCTATGGGCATACAGTGTTATATTTCAAGAGTAAAAAGAAGAAAAAGGCAAAATGAAGAATAAAATGTAATTATTTTCAACCCGATTTAAAAAAAACGTCTCTCGTCCGTTCTGCTGTGTATTGTTTGGCCTCTCTCTTTCCAACTTCTCTTATTTCTCCTCTTCCTTTTACATGAGGTTACTGAGAGTATTAGACAAATTAAGTGCCATAAGAGATAGTAGAAACTGCAGTATCATCAGCGGGAGGTCATGATATGAGCATGCAGAAGAGCCAATACTGCTATCTGGACTAATGGCTCCATCTACTGGCCTGTTATCTGGACTAATGCCTCCATCTACTGGCCTGTTATCTGGACTAATGGCTCCATCTACTGGCCTGTTATCTGGACTAATGGCTCCATCTACTGGCCTGTTATCTGGACTAATGGCTCCATCTACTGGCCTGTTATCTGGACTAATGCCTCCATCTACTGGCCTGTTATCTGGACTAATGGCTCCATCTACTGGCCTGTTATCTGGACTAATGCCTCCATCTACTGGCCTGTTATCTGGACTAATGCCTCCATCTACTGGCCTGTTATCTGGACTAATGCCTCCATCTACTGGCCTGTTATCTGGACTAATGGCTCCATCTACTGGCCTGTTATCTGGACTAATGCCTCCATCTACTGGCCTGTTATCTGGACTAATGCCTCCATCTACTGGCCTGTTATCTGGACTAATGCCTCCATCTACTGGCCTGTTATCTGGACTAATGCCTCCATCTACTGGCCTGTTATCTGGACTAATGCCTCCATCTACTGGCCTGTTATCTGGACTAATGCCTCCATCTACTGGCCTGTTATCTGGACTAATGCCTCCATCTACTGGCCTGTTATCTGGACTAATGGCTCCATCTACTGGCCTGTTATCTGGACTAATGCCTCCATCTACTGGCCTGTTATCTGGACTAATGCCTCCATCTACTGGCCTGTTATCTGGACTAATGCCTCCATCTACTGGCCTGTTATCTGGACTAATGCCTCCATCTACTGGCCTGTTATCTGGACTAATGCCTCCATCTACTGGCCTGTTATCTGGACTAATGCCTCCATCTACTGGCCTGTTATCTGGACTAATGCCTCCATCTACTGGCCAGCTGTTCCCCGGCCGCCGAAGACAAGGATGTCGATTAAGGCAGCCCCTCGCACCTCTCTGATTCAGATTGGTTAGGTTTAATGTGGAAGACTACACATTTCAGTTGAAGTCATCTCCCTTTCCCTTGCTATCTGGACTAATGGCTCCATCTACTGATGTGCTATCTACTGACCTGCTATCTGGACTAATGGCTCCATCTACTGATGTGCTATCTACTGACCTGCTATCTGGACTAATGGCTCCATCTACTGATGTGCTATCTACTGACCTGCTATCTGGACTAATGGCTCCATCTACTGATGTGCTATCTACTGACCTGCTATCTGGACTAATGGCTCCATCTACTGATGTGCTATCTACTGACCTGCTGTCTGGACTAATGGCTCCATCTACTGATGTGCTATCTACTGACCTGCTGTCTGGAATTATGGCTCCATCTTCTGATGTGCTATCTACTGACCTGCTGTCTGGAATTATGGCTCCATCTTCTGATGTGCTATCTACTGACCTGCTATCTGGACTAATGGCTCCATCTACTGATGTGCTATCTACTGACCTGCTGTCTGGACTAATGGCTCCATCTACTGATGTGCTATCTACTGACCTGCTATCTGGAATTATGGCTCCATCTTCTGATGTGCTATCTACTGACCTGCTGTCTGGAATTATGGCTCCATCTACTGGCCTTGGCGTGTATCTGATATTTGTAACAAAATAGAGCATGATATTTGAAAGAATGACAGGGCACTTTTATTGAAAACACTGAAAAACAATTTGGTTTGAAGATAGAAAGCTAACATGTTGTATTGTAGAAGATATATATAGGTATAGCCTTTGCTACATAGTGCACTCTAGCCACTTGTGATAATGAATGTTTCATAGACAAACTCAGAGCCATATACTGTGTACAGTATGACTCTGGGCACTCTCATTAAACACCACACATGGTTCAGGAGTAAACCAGGAGACAACTCAAGCTGCAGTCGAACAGTATCCTGCCCTCTTTCTCCGTGCTGCATCGATTCCGGAGAAGGTCCAGGATGCTTGCTCTAAGATCAGGGGTCAGAGACTGGTGGAAGTGGTCCTGTTCTGTCATGAAGTCCAGCAGCAGCTCTCCCATCTCATCCCCATCAGTGAAGCAGTCTGTGATGTCCAGGGTGTTAGGGATGAGGTGCTCATCATACTTAAGCTCCAGCCGCTCCAGGTGAACCTTGATGTCTCCAGCAGACAGGTAGTCAGAGATGGACTTGGTGCAGAGCTCATTCCTGTAGGTCTTCCACAGGGTGTCCCAGCCGCTGCCAGCTGGAATCAGTGTGATAGAGAACAGGGAAATAATGGAGGATATATTTTCATATTTAAAACCATCTGAACAAATCCCAGAACATTTACTATAGGTAATACTATAGGTTACTACACTGCTAAAAAGTCTGTAGCCCATGTTACTGTACTGTATATTATACATTACAAGTTACTGTACTGCATGTTATACATTAGATGTTACTGTATATAATGAATTATATGTTACAGTACTGTATATTGTACATTTTGTTACTGTACATTATACATTATCTTACTGTACTGTATATTATATCTTACACATGATAATGCACTGTACATTATATATCACATGTTACTGTATATTATCAATTGTGTTAATGTGTTGTATATTATACATTGCCATTGTACTTTATATTATATGTTACTGTATATTAAACATATGTTACTGTACATACATTGTTACATTATGTATTATATTTTACTGTACATTATACATTATATGTTCATTTATATTATACAGTATGTTACTTTACTATGTATTATACATTATATGTTACTGCATATTATTCAATATACAGTGTGTACGCAAAGTATAGACCCCTTGACTATTTCCACATTTTGTTAAGTTACAGCCTTATTAGAACATTTATATAATTGTTTTTCTCCCTTTAATAAATCTACACACAATAGCCCACAATGACAAAGTAAAAACTGTTTTTTAGAAATGTTTGCAAATCTATATAAAAAAAACAGAAATATCACATTTCCTTAAGTATTCAGACCCTTTAGTCAGTACGTTGTTGAAGTACCTGTGGCAGCAATTACAGCCTTGAGTCTTCTTGAGTCGTATTCATTATTTTTTATTTTATTTTATTTTACCTTTAACAGGCAAGTCAGTCAAAAACAAATTCTTATTTTCAATGACGGCCTAGGAACAGTGGGTTAACTGCCTGTTCAGGGGCAGAACGACAGATTTGTACCTTGTCAGCTCGGGGGATTCAATCTCACAACCTTTAGGTTACTAGTCGAATGCTCTAACCGCTAGGCTACCTGACGCATCAGTCATCATGTGGCCCAGAAGTTATAGGGCTGTCTTCTGTACCCATACCTGTACCCATACCTGTCACAACACAACTGACTGTCTCAAACGCATTCAGAAGGAAAGAAATTCCACAAATTAACTTAACAAGGCACACCTGATAATTGAAATGCATTCCAGGTGATTACCTCATAAAGCTGGTTGAGAGAATGCCAAGAGTGTGCAAAGCGGTCATCAAGGCAAAGGGTGGCTACTTTGAAGAATCTAATATAAAATATATTTTAATTTGTTTAACATTTTTCTGGTTACTACATGATTCCATATGTGTTTTTTCATAGTTTTGATGGCTTCTCAAATCAAATCAAATCAAATTGTATTTGTCACATACACATGGTTAGCAGATGTTAATGCGAGTGTAGCGAAATGCTTGTGCTTCTAGTTCCGACAATGCAGTAATAACCAACAAGTAATCTAGCTAACAATTCCAAAACTACTACCTTATAGACACAAGTGTAAGGGGATAAAGAATATGTACATAAAGATATATGAATGGGTGATGGTACACAGCGGCATAGGCAAGATACAGTAGATGGTATTGAGTGCAGTATATACATATGAGATGAGTATGTAAACAAAGTGGCATAGTTAAAGTGGCTAGTGATACATGTATTACATAAGGATGCAGTAGATGATATAGAGTACAGTATATACGTATACATATGAGATGAATAATGTAGGGTATGTAAACATTATATTAGGTAGCATTGTTTAAAGTGGCTAGTGATATATTTGACATCATTTCCCATCAATTCCCATTATTAAAGTGGCTGGAGTTGAGTCAGTGTGTTGGCAGCAGCCACTCAATGTTAGTGGTGGCTGTTTAACAGTCTGATGGCCTTGAGATAGAAGCTGTTTTTCAGTCTCTCGGTCCCAGCTTTGATGCACCTGTACTGACCTCGCCTTCTGGATGATAGCGGGGTGAACAGGCAGTGGCTCGGGTGGTTGTTGTCCTTGATGATCTTTATGGCCTTCCTGTGACATCGGGTGGTGTAGGTGTCCTGGAGGGCAGGTAGTTTGCCCCGGTGATGCGTTGTGCAGACCTCACTACCCTTTGGAGAGCCTTACGGTTGTGGGCGGAGCAGTTGCCGTACCAGGCGGTGATACAGCCCGACAGGATGCTCTCGATTGTGCATCTGTAGAAGTTTGTGAGTGCTTTTGGTGACAAGCCGAATTTCTTCAGCCTCCTGAGGTTGAAGAGGCGCTGCTGCGCCTTCTTCACGATGCTGTCTGTGTGGGTGGACCAATTCAGTTTGTCTGATGTGTACGCCGAGGAACTTAAAACTTACTACCCTCTCCACTACTGTTCCATCGATGTGGATAGGGGGGTGTTCCCTCTGCTGTTTCCTGAAGTCCACAATCATCTCCTTAGTTTTGTTGATGTTGAGTGTGAGGTTATTTTCCTGACACCACACCCCGAGGGCCCTCACCTCCTCCCTGTAGGCCATCTCGTCGTTGTTGGTAATCAAGCCTACCACTGTTGTGTCGTCCGCAACTTGATGATTGAGTTGGAGGCGTGCGTGGCCACGCAGTCGTGGGTGAACAGGGAGTACAGGAGAGGGCTCAGAACGCACCCTTGTGGGGCCCCAGTGTTGAGGATCAGCGGTGTGGAGATGTTGTTGCCTACCCTCACCACCTGGGGGCGGCCCGTCAGGAAGTCCAGTACCCAGTTGCACAGGGCGGGGTCGAGACCCAGGGTCTCGAGCTTGATGACGAGCTTGGAGGGCACTATGGTGTTAAATGCCGAGCTGTAGTCGATGAACAGCATTCTCACATAGGTATTCCTCTTGTCCAGATGGGTTAGGGCAGTGTGCAGTGTGGTTGAGATTGCATCGTCTGTGGACCTATTTGGGCAGTAAGCAATTTGGTGTGGGTCTAGGGTGTCAGGTAGGGTGGAGGGTATATGGTCCTTGACTAGTCTCTCAAAGCACTTCATGATGACGGAAGTGTGTGCTACGGGGCGGTAGTCGTTTAGCTCAGTTACCTTAGCTTTCTTGGGAACAGGAACAATGGTGGCCCTCTTGAAGCATGTGGGAACAACAGACTGGGATAGGGATTGATTGAATATGTCTGTAAACACACCAGCCAGCTGGTCTGCGCATGCTCTGAGGGCGCGGCTGGGGATGCCGTCTGGGCCTGCAGCCTTGCGAGGGTTGACACGTTTGAATGTTTTCCTCACGTCGGCTGCAGTGAAGGAGAGTCCGCATGTTTTAGTTGCGGGCCGTGTCAGTGGCACTGTATTGTCCTCAAAGCAGGCAAAAAAGTTATTTAGTCTGCCTGGGAGCAAGACATCCTGGTCCGTGACGGGGCTGGTTTTCTTTTTGTAATCCGTGATTGACTGTAGACCCTGCCACATACCTCATACAGCCGTTGAATTGAGATTCTACTTTGTCTCTATACTGACGCTTAGCTTGTTTGATTGCCTTGCGGAGGGAATAGTTACACTGTTTGTATTCGGTCATGTTTCCGGTCACCTTGCCTTGATTAAAAAGCAGTGGTTCGCGCTTTCAGTTTCACGCGAATGCTGCCATCAATCCACGGTTTCTGGTTTGGGAATGTTTTAATAGTTGCTATGGGAACGACATCTTCAAAGCACATTCTAATGAACTCGCTCACCGAATCAGCGTATTCGTCAATGTTGTTGTCTGACGCAATACGAAACATATCCCAGTCCACGTGATGGAAGCAGTCTTGGAGTGTGGAATCAGATTGGTCGGACCAGCGTTGAACAGACCTCAGCGCGGGAGCTTCTTGTTTTAGTTTCTGTCTGTAGGCAGGGATCAACAAACTGGAGTCGTGGTCAGCTTTTCCGAAAGGAGAGCGGGGCAGGGCCTTATATGCGTCGCGGAAGTTGGAATAGCAATGATCCAAGGTGTTTCCAGCCCTGGTTGCGCAATCGATATGCTGATAAAATTTAGGGAGTCTTGTTTTCAGATTAGCCTTGTTAAAATCCCCAGCTACAATGAATGCAGCCTCCGGATATATGGATTCCAGTTTGCAAAGAGTCAAATAAAGTTCGTTCAGAGCCATCGGTGTGTCTGCTTGGGGTGGAATATATACGGCTGTGATTATAATCGAAGAGAATTCCCTTGGTAGATAATGCGGTCGACATTTGATTGTGAGGAATTCTAAATCAGGTGAACAGAAGGACTTGAGTTCCTGTATGTTGTTGTGGCCACACTACGTCACGTTACCATGAAGCATACGCCCCCGCCCCTCTTCTTACCAGAAAGATGTTTGTTTCTGTTGGCGCGATGCGTGGAGAAACCAGCTGGCTGCACCGACTCCGATAGCGTCTCTCCAGTGAGCCATGCTTCCGTGAAGCAAAGAGCGTTACAGTCTCTGATGTTCCTCTGGAATGCTACCCTTGCTCGGATTTCATCAACCTTGTTGTCAAGAGTCTGGACATTGGCGAGGAGAATGCTAGGGAGTGGTGCACGATGTGCCCATCTCCGGAGTCTGACCAGAAGACCGCTTCGTTTTACCCATTCCGTTGTCCTGGGTGAAAGGCAGAACACAGGATCCGTTTCGCGAAAGTCATATTCTTGGTCGTACTGATGGTGAGTTGACGCTGCTCTTATGTTCAGTAGTTCTTCTCGACTGTATGTAATGAAACCTAAGATGACCTGGGGTACCAATGTAAGAAATAAAACGTAAAAAAAACAAAAAACTGCATAGTTTCCTAGGACCGCGAAGCGAGGCGGCCATCTCTGTTGGCGCCGGAAGTAGATTCTACAATGTAGGAAAAATAAAAACCCTGGTGTGTCCAAACTTTTGACTGGTACTGTACATTATACATGTTAATGTCTACTATACATTATATGTTACTGTACTGTATATTATAAGTTACTGTATATTATACAGTTTATGTTACTGAACTGGTATACTAACCTGCTTCATGAACTATGAGCAGTTTGCTGTTTTCCTTCAGAAGATTGTGGAAGAACTTGATGGTTCCTGGATAGTCATCTACGTAGTATAACATCTATGGGGTTAAATAAGGATGTATGTGAGGTTAGGGTTAGGATGGGTTAGGAAGAGGAATACTGTTATCACTTAGACTAGTGGCCAATTCTCTCACTTTCAGATATTTTAAAAGGAAATCATCTACTAAATATCTCTATTTTTAAAACAAGCCATAGAAAGTAGGTTGCAATTTCAATTGAATCAGAAAAGACAGAACAAATAATACAACAAATATGTGGTTAAACTCAAATTTACTAATTGATCAAAAAAACGTTAATGGTTGTACTAGATTTTAATACAACACAGTGTTAGGGAGGTTAAACTCAAATATACTAATTGATTAAAGAAAAGGTATACTCTTTGTAAATTCTATCATAAATAGGAAAATGGAAGGGGGAAAAGTAAGCAACTTGTCTTTCGACCCTGCATTAAAGACCAGAATTGGTTAAAGAAAATTGTGATAAATAAAAAATAACAAATAATTAGGCCCTGCAGTGCCTAGCTCCACTCCTGGAGAGCCCTGCGGTTGCAGGCGGTTATACAGCCAGACAAGATGCTCTCAATTGTGCATCTGTAAAAGTTTGTGAGTGCTTTTGGTGACAAGCCAAATTTCTTCAGCCTCCTGAGGTTCTTCAGCACACTATCTGTATGGGTGGACCATTTCAGTTTGTCTGTGATGTGTACGCCGAGGAACTTAAAACGTTCCACCTTCTCCACTGCTGTCCTGTCGATGTTGATAGGGGGCGTGGCTCCCTCTGCTGTTTCCTAAAGTCCATGATAATCTCCTTTGTTGATGTTGAGTGAGAGGTTGTTTTGCTGACACCACACTTCGAGTACCCTCACCTTCTCCCTGTAGACTGTCTTGTCGTTGTTGGTAATCAAGCCTACTACTGTTGTGTCATCTACACATTTGATGATTGAGTTGGAGGCGTTCATGGCCATGCAGTCAAGACCCTGCCACATACGTCTTGTGTCTGAGCCGATGAGTTGCGACTCCACTTTGTCTCTTATCTGATGTGTTGCTTGTTTGATTGCCTTGCGGAGTGAATAACTACACTGTGTGTATTCGGCCATATTCCCAGTCACAATTTTCATGGTTAATTGCTGTGGTTTGCGCTTTCAGATTTGCACGAATGCCGCCATCAATCCACCGTTTCTGGTTAGGGTAGGTTTTAATAGTCACAGAGGGTACAACATCTACACACACCGAATCAGTGTACAAGTCAATATTATTCTCCGAGGCTACCCGGAACAGATCGAGTACTATAATATGCTGATAGAATTTCGGTAGCCTTGTTCTCAAAATTGCTTTGTTAAAATCCCCAGCTACAATAAATGCAGCTTCAGGAAATATGGTTTCCAGTTGTATTTTTCTCTCTCTCTAGGGCCTTCCTCTGACACCGCCTGGAATAGAGGCTTGGGATGGCATGAAACTTGGCCCCAGTGATGTACTGGGCCGTGAGCACTCCCCTCTGTAGTGCCTTGCGGTCAGAGGAGCAGTTGCCATATAAGGCAGTGATGCAACCCGTCAGGATGCTCTCGATGGTGCAGCTGTAAAACCTTTTGAGGATCTGAGGACTCATGCCAAATCTTTTCAGTCTCCTGAGGGGGAATAGGTTTTGTCGTGCCCTCTTCACGACTGTCTTGGTGTGCTTGGACCATGTTAGTTTGTTGGTGATGTGGACACCAAGGAACTTGAAGTTCTCAACCTGCTCTACTACAGCCCCGTCGATGAGAACGGTGGCGTGCTCGGTCCTCCTTTTCCTGTAGTCCACAATCTCCTTTATCTTGATCATGTTGAGGGAGAGGTTGTTGTCTTTGCACCACACAGTCAGGTCTCTGACCTCTCTATAGGCTGTCTCATCGTTGTCAGTGATCAGGCTGTTGACACTGTTGTGTCATCGGCAAACTTAATGATGGTGTTGGAGTCATGCCTAGCTGTGCAGTCATGAGTGAACAGGGAGTACAGGAGAGGACTGATTGCGCACCCCTGAGGGGGATCAGTGCGGCGGATCTGCTGTTGCCTATTCTTACCACCTGGGGGCAGCCCGTCAGGAAGTCCAGGATCCAGTTGCAGAGTGAGGTGTTTAGTCCCAGGGTCCTTAGCTTAGTGATGTGCTTTGAGGGCATTATTGTGTTGAACGCTGAGCTGTAGTCAATGAATAGCAATCTCACATAGGTGTTCCTTTTGTCCAGGTGTGAAAGGGCAGTGTGGAGTGCAATAGGGATTGCATCATCTGTGGATCTGTTTGGGCGGAATGCAAATTGGAGTGGGTCCAGGGTCTCTGGGATAATGGTTTTGATGTGAGCAATGACCAGCCTTTCAAAGCACTTCATGGCTACAGACATGAGTGCTACGGGTTGGTAGTCATTTAGGCAGTGTACCGTAGTGTTCTAGAGCACAGGAACTATGGTGGTCTGCTTGAAACATGTTGAAATTACAGACTCAGTCAGGGAGAGGTTGAAAATGTCAGTGAAGACACTTGCCAGTTGGTGAGCACATGCTCGGAGTACACGTCCTGGTAATCCGTCTGGCCCTGCAGCCTTGTGAATGTTGATCTGTTTAAAAGGTTTTACTCACATCGGCTGCGGAGAGCGTGATGACACAGTCATCTAGAACAGCTGATGCTCTCATGCATGTTTCAGTGTTACTTGCCTCGAAGCGAGTATAGAAGTGATTTAGCTAGTCTGGCAGGCACGTGTCACTGGGCAGCTCGCGGCTGTGCTTCCCTTTGTAGTCTGTAATAGTTTGCAAGCCTTGCCACATCCGACGAGTTTCGGAGCCGGTGAAGTACAATTAGATCTTAGTCCTGTATTGACACTTTGCCTGTTTGATGTTTCGTCGGGGGGCAGAGCGGGATTTCTTATAAGCTTCCGGGTTAGAGTCCCGCTCCTTGAAAGCGGAAGCTCTACCCTTCAGCTCAGTGCGAATGTTGCCTGTAATCTATGGCTTCTGGTTGGGGTATGTACATACAGTCACTGTGGGGACGAAGTCATCGATGCACTTATTGATAAAGCCAGTGACTGATGTGGTGTACTCCTTAATGCCATCGGAAGAATCCCAGAACATGTTCCAGTCTGTGATAGCAAAACGGTCCTGTAGTTTAGCATCTGCTTCATCTGACCACTTTTTTATAGACCGAGTCACTGGTGCTTCCTGCTTTAATTTTTGCTTGTAAGCAGGGATCAGGAGGATAGAATTATGGTCAGATTTGCCAAATGGAGGGCGAGGCAGAGCTTTAAAAGCGTCTGTGTGTGTGGATTAAAGGGTGAGTTTTTTTCCCTTCTGGTTGCACTTTTAACATGCTGATAGAAATGATTTCAAACTGTACCGACTCCAACGGCATATCCTGAGAAAGCCATGTTCCGTTAGATAGAGTTTGTTACAATCCCTGATGTTTCTCTGGAAAGCAACTCTTGCCCTAATTTCTTCGACCTTGTTATCTAGGGACCGGACATTAGCGAGTAATATACCTGGAAGCGGTGGGTGGTGTGTGCGCCTCCGAAGTCAGACTAGAAGACCGCGCCGTCTACCTCTTCTCTGGCGGCATTGTTTTGGGTCAGCCTCTGCAATCAGTTCAAATGCCCTGGGTAGTTTGGTCAAAGGATCCTCTTCGGGAAAGTCATATTCCTGGTTGTAGTGCTGGTAAGCTGACGTCGCTCTGATATCTAATAGTTCTTCCCGTCTGTATGCAATAACACTTAAGATTTTCTGGGCTAACAATCTAAAAAATAATACACAAAAATACTAAGGACTAGAAGCGAGGCAGCCCTCTGTCGGCACCATTGTTGACTGGTTAAAGATCACTGGGGTATTTCCAAAGCAACTTCAAGCCTTTCACCTGAATCATGTGTATTAAGTCAAGCCGTTTACATTAATCATGTTTATATTGTCAAGCTTTTTACCTGAATCATGTGTATCGTCAAGCCTTTCACTTGAATCATTTGTATTAAGTCAAGCCGTTTAACTGAATCATGTTTATATTGTCAAGCCTTTTACCTGAATCATGTGAATGAAGTCAAATCTTTTGATCTCTCTTTTGTCTTTGACCTGTTTCTCATATTCTCCACACGTCACGGTGTGCCAAGAGAACGGGATCTTCTGAAGGCTGGGAGTCTTTTTCACTAACGCTACAAAACAGTTACAAGACAAACAGGCAAAACATCTCGTGAGAGTATTTGATCAAAGTCATGATGATCAAATACACAGACTCTGTATGGTATCACAATAACTCCTGGAACAGATGACATTGCAGACGTGAATCTGCAGCTCTTTGACCTGTAGCTCTTTGACCTGTAGCTCTTTGACCTGTAGCTCTTTGAGAATCAGGTCTCCCGAGCAAAAGAGACACCAATCTCAATGTGACGTCCCTGCATAAATAAATGTGAAATAAATCAATACCTTTGAAATTGTCAGTGAGTTGGATGCTGGGTTCCACTATGTCTGCAGTAAGAGGGGTGGCTGGCAGTTTAGACTGTAGAATAGACAGGATGTGGGCATCCATCTCCCCTGAAATACCATAATACTTTAACTAGAAGACCATAGCATTATAACCATGAAGCCATAATCAGTCCACCGCAGGACACGATCGTAGAATGTGCTGCAAAATCAACAATTCTCTGCATATTATGTGAAGGCTTGCACATTTGACCAATCACCGCTCTATTACCATATAAAACTGGAGGGACTGTATAATTCTATATTAGTATGACTAGGACTATATAGACTGTCACTGTAGTGGTATAAATCTGGAGAAACAGTTGAGTATTAATAGTTGAGTGCAACTCAGATTAAATTACGTACCGCCACCACTTCCAACACCTAGAACATCCATTTTGGATTTCCCCTCTCCAATTCTACAGGAATCAAAGAGATCATTTTACTGTAAATATATCCCAGATGATCATTAGTAATGTACTAACCAAACCAGATGAGTTATAAATCATTACCTGGTGAACTCTCCAGGGAGAACGTTGTCGACATACCCAAGGATGGCCTTGTGTTCCTCCGAGTGTTTCAAGTAAAACTGGAACCCCTGAACATAACGGCCCTCGTACCCTGCTGGCTTCACAGTGTTCATGGCCGCAGCCTGTTGATGTAAAGACATTAACCTCAGTATGCAGTAGGCGTCATCATAGAATACTGTTATTTTAAGTTCTGCATCTATACGTCACAATTCAACATAACATATAAATCATCAAGATCAATCAATTGAGAAAGTACCGTGAGAAGCATTGATTACCTTGCCGTAGTGTACAGAGAAATGAGAAGCCTTCCTGAGTAGACCTGAAAGCCCTCCCTCGCTCCCTCTGGCAGGGTGGACTCTGTCCCCAATAATATAACTAGACAGACTGTCTGTATGCACAGTACTGGTCTGTCCATAGAGGCCATGCAGCTGTGCTGTCACATTCCATTCCCATGCAGTCTATGAGTCAAATATCCATGGATCCATTTCCAGAATCAAAGTGCCAGGAGCACAACCTCTCTCAAGGTTAATCCATCTTTCAACCACATCTACATTATTTCTTTATTTTTCCAACAAACAATAATTTCACCCACTGAAAGGCTATGTTAAGCATCTTGAAGGACACAAGGAATGGATTGAGAACAAATGCATTGCCTTATTTTAGCTGACATGTTATTCTATACATAAAGTATACTTTACAGTGGTAAGTCTCTCAGACTAACCGGTGTCTGTATGTATAGCCTTTTTATTGTTGTTTTATTTCCTTATCTACCTATTGTTCACCAAATACCCTTTTTGCACTATTGGTTGGAGCCTGTAAGTAAGCATTTCACAGTAAGGTCTACCTACACCTGTTGTATTCAGTGCACATGACAAATAGACTTTGATTTGACTTCTGCAACACGGATTAGAGCCCATACTGTCCTCCTGTACTCCTCTACCTTTGGCTGCCATCCAAACATAGCCTGCTTCTATTGGATGGACCCAGACTGTTTCAAGGAACCCACACATTAGTAAACAACCAAAGGGCATCCTTAGTTCCCATTATCAATTCACTCTCTATTCACAGCGCTCTGTGAACCTCTTTCCCCCATAGAGGGAATCCAGGACGGATAACAGCTAACTAAGGAATAGCTGTGTATTAATGTGAGCAGTGCATTGTGCTTACAGACTATGAACACACATCTCCTATTTTTTATTTTTTTTACCTTTATTTAACCTGGCAAGTCAGTTAAGAACAAATTCTTATTTTCAATGACGGCCTAGGAACAGTGGGTTAACTGCCTGTTCAGGGGCAGAACGACAGATTTGTACCTTGTCAGCTTGGGGATTTGAACTTGCAACCTTTCGGTTACTAGTCCAACGCTCTAACCACTAGGCTACCCTGCCGCCGCAACATCTGAAAATTGTATCAAAACATTAGATATCTACATTTTAAACCCTACAGTTCATGTAAGGACATCAGTCAATTTAAATGAATTAATTAGGACTTTATCTATGGACTTCACATGAATGGGAATATAGATATGCATCTGTTGGTCATAGATACCTTATAAAAAAGATAGGGGCGTGGATTAGAAAACATGCATGTACATGCATAAACAGGGCATAGGTTAGAAATACTTACAATATGTCACTTATTCAACAGCACTGCCCCAGAGACTCCAACCACAGCCGACATGTTACAGCACTGCCCCAGAGACTCCAACCACAGCTGATGTGTTACAGCACTGCCCCAGAGACTCCAAACATGGCTGAATGGCTGATGTGTTACAGGAATGCCCCAGAGACTCCAACCACAGCTGATGTGTTACAGGACTGCCCCAGAGACTCCAACCACAGCTGATGTGTTACAGGACTGCCCCAGAGACTCCAACCACAGCTGATGTGTTACAGCACTGCCCCAGAGACTCCAAACATGGCTGAATGGCTGATGTGTTACAGGAATGCCCCAGAGACTCCAAACACAGCTGACGTGTTACAGCACTGCCCCAGAGACTCCAACCACAGCTGACATGTTACAGCACTGCCCCAGAGACTCCAACCACAGCTGACGTGTTACAGCACTGCCCCAGAGACTCCAACCACAGCTGACGTGTTACAGCACTGCCCCAGAGACTCCAACCACAGCTGACATGTTACAGCACTGCCCCAGAGACTCCAACCACAGCTGACGTGTTACAGCACTGCCCCAGAGACTCCAACCACAGCTGACATGTTACAGCACTGCCCCAGAGACTCCAACCACAGCTGACGTGTTACAGCACTGCCCCAGAGACTCCAACCACAGCTGACGTGTTACAGCACTGCCCCAGAGACTCCAACCACAGCTGACATGTTACAGCACTGCCCCAGAGACTCCAACCACGGCTGACATGTTACAGCACTGCCCCAGAGACTCCAACCACAGCTGACGTGTTACAGCACTGCCCCAGAGACTCCAACCACAGCTGACATGTTACAGCACTGCCCCAGAGACTCCAAACATGGCTGACATGTTACAGCACTGCCCCAGAGACTCCAGACATGGCTGACATGTTACAG
The DNA here is from genome assembly GCF_023373465.1 of Oncorhynchus keta. Classification (NCBI taxonomy): domain Eukaryota; kingdom Metazoa; phylum Chordata; class Actinopteri; order Salmoniformes; family Salmonidae; genus Oncorhynchus; species Oncorhynchus keta. Next base: position 49,483,646 of record NC_068427.1, read on the forward strand.
CACTGCCCCAGAGACTCCAAACACGGCTGACATGTTACAGCACTGCCCCAGAGACTCCAACCACAGCTGATGTGTTACAGCACTGCCCCAGAGACTCCAACCACAGCTGATGTGTTACAGCACTGCCCCAGAGACTCCAACCACAGCTGACATGTTACAGCACTGCCCCAGAGACTCCAACCACAGCTGATGTGTTACAGCACTGCCCCAGAGACTCCAACCACAGCTGATGTGTTACAGCACTGCCCCAGAGACTCCAGACATAGCTGACATGTTACAGCACTGCCCCAGAGACTCCAAACACGGCTGACATGTTACAGCACTGCCCCAGAGACTCCAACCACAGCTGATGTGTTACAGCACTGCCCCAGAGACTCCAACCACAGCTGATGTGTTACAGCACTGCCCCAGAGACTCCAACCACAGCTGATGTGTTACAGCACTGCCCCAGAGACTCCAACCACAGCTGACATGTTACAGCACTGCCCCAGAGACTCCAACCACAGCTGATGTGTTACAGCACTGCCCCAGAGACTCCAACCACAGCTGACATGTTACAGCACTGCCCCAGAGACTCCAACCACAGCTGATGTGTTACAGCACTGCCCCAGAGACTCCAACCACAGCTGATGTGTTACAGCACTGCCCCAGAGACTCCAACCACAGCTGATGTGTTACAGCACTGCCCCAGAGACTCCAACCACAGCTGACATGTTACAGCACTGCCCCAGAGACTCCAACCACAGCTGACGTGTTACAGCACTGCCCCAGAGACTCCAACCACAGCTAACGTGTTACAGCACTGCCCCAGAGACTCCAACCACAGCTGACATGTTACAGCACTGCCCCAGAGACTCCAACCACAGCTGATGTGTTACAGCACTGCCCCAGAGACTCCAAACACAGCAGACATGTTACAGGACTGCCCCAGAGACTCCAACCACAGCTGACGTGTTACAGCACTGCCCCAGAGACTCCAAACACGGCTGACGTGTTACAGCACTGCCCCAGAGACTCCAACCACAGCTGACGTGTTACAGCACTGCCCCAGAGACTCCAACCACAGCTGACGTGTTACAGCACTGCCCCAGAGACTCTAACCACAGCTGACGTGTTACAGCACTGCCCCAGAGACTCCAACCACAGCTGACGTGTTACAGCACTGCCCCAGAGACTCCAAACATGGCCGACATGTTACAGCACTGCCCCAGAGACTCCAAACATGGCTGAAGTGTTACAGCACTGCCCCAGAGACTCCAGACATGGCTGACATGTTACAGCACTGCCCCAGAGACTCCAACCACAGCTGATGTGTTACAGCACTGCCCCAGAGACTCCAACCACAGCTGATGTGTTACAGCACTGCCCCAGAGACTCCAACCACAGCTGATGTGTTACAGCACTGCCCCAGAGACTCCAACCACAGCTGATGTGTTACAGCACTGCCCCAGAGACTCCAACCACAGCTGACATGTTACAGCACTGCCCCAGAGACTCCAACCACAGCTGATGTGTTACAGCACTGCCCCAGAGACTCCAACCACAGCTGACATGTTACAGCACTGCCCCAGAGACTCCAACCACAGCTGATGTGTTACAGCACTGCCCCAGAGACTCCAACCACAGCTGATGTGTTACAGCACTGCCCCAGAGACTCCAACCACAGCTGATGTGTTACAGCACTGCCCCAGAGACTCCAACCACAGCTGACATGTTACAGCACTGCCCCAGAGACTCCAACCACAGCTGATGTGTTACAGCACTGCCCCAGAGACTCCAACCACAGCTGATGTGTTACAGCACTGCCCCAGAGACTCCAGACATGGCTGACATGTTACAGCACTGCCCCAGAGACTCCAAACACGGCTGACATGTTACAGCACTGCCCCAGAGACTCCAACCACAGCTGATGTGTTACAGCACTGCCCCAGAGACTCCAACCACAGCTGATGTGTTACAGCACTGCCCCAGAGACTCCAACCACAGCTGATGTGTTACAGCACTGCCCCAGAGACTCCAACCACAGCTGACATGTTACAGCACTGCCCCAGAGACTCCAACCACAGCTGATGTGTTACAGCACTGCCCCAGAGACTCCAACCACAGCTGACGTGTTACAGCACTGCCCCAGAGACTCCAACCACAGCTGACATGTTACAGCACTGCCCCAGAGACTCCAACCACAGCTGATGTGTTACAGCACTGCCCCAGAGACTCCAAACACAGCAGACATGTTACAGGACTGCCCCAGAGACTCCAACCACAGCTGATGTGTTACAGCACTGCCCCAGAGACTCCAACCACAGCTGACGTGTTACAGCACTGCCCCAGAGACTCCAACCACAGCTGACGTGTTACAGCACTGCCCCAGAGACTCCAACCACAGCTGACGTGTTACAGCACTGCCCCAGAGACTCCAACCACAGCTGACGTGTTACAGCACTGCCCCAGAGACTCCAACCACAGCTGACGTGTTACAGCACTGCCCCAGAGACTCCAAACATGGCTGAACTGTTAAATCCAAAAACTTTGTCACATGCGCCGAATTACAACAGGTATACAACATTTCACGCCTTACTGTCAAGCCCTTAATGAACATGATGTCAGATCCGTTGGCGTCTGAGACATTATTAATATAGGACAACACACTGTATCTACCGAAGCGCAGCTCAGAGCAAATATTTATTGCATTTTCCTTTTTCAAATGGGCGGTTATTTAGAATGCATATACTGTACTCTATATCATCTACTGCATCTTTATGTAATACATGTATCACTAGCCACTTTAACTATGCCACTTTGTTTACATACTCATCTCATATGTATATACTGTACTCAATACCATCTACTGTATCTTGCCTATGCCGCTCTTCACCATCACTCATTCATATATCTTTATGTACATATTCTTTATCCCCTTACACTTGTGTCTATAAGGTAGTAGTTTTGGAATTGTTAGCTATATTACTTGTTGGTTATTACTGCATTGTCGGAACTAGAAGCACAAGCATTTCGCTACACTCGCATTAACATCAACTAACCGTGTGTATGTGACAAATAACATTTGATTTGATTTGATTTTGTCAGGACGGGGATTTGAACTTGCAACCTTCTGGTTACTAGTCCAATGCTCCAACCACTAGGCTACCCTGTCAGGTGGGGGCTCTCAGAGTAATTTGTGCACAAAAAAGAAAAGCCAACTGTCCCAGTTGATATATTATCAAATAGATATTTGAAAAACACCCTGGGGATTGATTATAAAAAACTTTTGACATTTTTCTGTGGACATTATGGATATCATTTGGAATTTTTGTCTGCATTGTTTTGACCGCTCTTTCCGGTGGATTCCTGGGCATAACGCACCAAACTAACGGAGGTATTTGGATATAAAAATATCTTTATGGAACAAAAGGAACATTTGTTGTCTAACTGGGAGTCTCGTGAGTGAAAACATCCGAAGATCATCAAAGGTAAACAATTAATTTGATTGCTTTTCTGATTTTCGTGACCAAGTTACCTGATGCTAAGTGTACTTATTGTTTTGTCCAGCGATCGATACATTTACACAAACGCTTGTATTGCTTTCATTGTAAAGCATAATTTCAAAATCTGAGACGACAGGTGGATTAACAAAGGCTAAACTGTGTTTTGCAATATTGCACTTGTGATTTCATGAATATGAATATTTTCTAGTAATATTATTTGACTGTGGCGCTATGCTATTCAGCGTTGCTGATGACAATTATACCGGATCCGGGATGGGTGGTTCAGAGAGTTTAACAACAAGCTAAGCTGGGTTTTGCTATATTGCACTTGTGATTTAATGAACATTTAATATTTTTAATAATTCATTTAATTTAAATTTAATTTGAATTTGGCGCTCTGCAATTCAGCTGTTGACAAATGATCCCGCTAACGGGATGGGTGCGCCAAAAAGTTAAAGTGTGTTTCAGCGGTTGGAGAAGTCTTCAGTCAAGTGAGCCCAGTAACTCGCAAAGTGGAAGCAATTGTTGTTTTTCCTGCTCCCACGACTCGCCGCCAGTTGCGCAGATTCCTGGGGATGGTAGAGTACTATCGTAAGTTCTGTAAGAATTTTTTAACAGTAGTAGCTCCCCTTACATCTCTGCTGTAACTATGCTTTTGAGTCTGCAAAAGCGCTGCTTTGTGGTGCCCCAGTGCTTGCCGCCCCCAACTTTGACAAACCCTTTAAGTTGGAGGTAGATGCTAGTATAGTGGCGGTGGGTGCGATTCTCTTGCAGAAAGATGAAGAGGGAGTGGATCCGCCCGTCACTTTCTTCTCCCGTAAGTTCAACTCGTATCAGTCAAGTTACTCTACCATTGAACAAGAGACGCTGGCTTTATTGCAAACCTTACACTTTGAGGTATATGTGGGCTCCAGTGCCTTGCCTATACTGGTTTTCACGGACCTTAATCATTTGGTGTTTTTGAAGCAAATGTACAATCAGAACCGCCGCCTTATGAGGTCTGATTGTACAAGGATACAATATACAGATTAAGTATGTGAAAGTTTTGGCGAATGTGGTTGCCAACGCAAGGTGCTCTATCACGGGTTAACTGGGGATGCGTGATGGTTTTAGTTATTGCAAACTGGAAGTTTGCATGTTTTGTGGTACGTGTTACATTCCCCAGTTTATGTGTTGTGGTTTGTCTGTATGTGTGTGTTTCAGGATGGCTTCCTGATATTCTAAGCAGCTGATTGGTCGGACCCATCGATGAGTGGAGATCTGAGCCCGCCCTCTCGTCAGGAGATACAGCCGTCTTCAATTACAGACTCCTTCTGAAGATTGAAAAGCCAGTGTTCCTTTGTTAGGAGGGAGCTGATTGATATGTCCTGTGTTGGTTGTTGCTCAGACAGTTGTTATTTTTTTTTTTTTGCCACTGCTTCTAAGGTATGTGTGTGCCAATAGGACGTAGTGTTTTTGATTATTGAAATTGTGTACTTACATTTGTATTATTCTGTTTCATTTGTTCCCATGGGGAAGGCACCTTAGGAGTTCTTAGGCAAGAGGCCTGCGGGCATGCATATACCTGTAGTATGTCTGTCTATGCACACTAGGTAAGACCTGGGCGGACCACCCCTGTATTATGGTTAGTGCGCCAGGTGGTGCTAGTTAGGTAAGGTAGAAGGGGCTCAAACTTAATTATTTTCAGAACCAAAGTAAAGAAAGTATCTAATTCTCAATTATCGTGTATTTATCAGGGGTGACCGTGTTTCCCAGCCTCAGCTGGGAGGAGGTGCTCTTATTCTCCATGGACCTTGCAGTGTCCCAGAACTTTGAGTGTGTTGGAGGAAGCAAATTTCTGCTTGAAAAAGCAAGCCTAGGCTTTCCTAACTGCCTATGTATATTGGTTTCGATGCTAATGCAGATCGCCACAGGATGTTTTTGTGGTGGTCAAGGACAGTCAGGTCTGGAGAGAACTAAGGGCTATATCTGTTCCTGGTTCTACATTTCTTGAATGGGGCATGTTTATTTAAGATGGTGAGGAAGGCATTTTCAAAGAATAACCAGGCATCCTCTACTGACGGGATGAAGTAAATATCCTTCCAGGATACCCGGGCCAGGTCGATTAGAAAGGCCTGCTCGCTGAAGTGTTTTAGGGAGCGTTTGACAGTGATGAGTGGAGGTCGTTTGACCGCTGACCCATTATGGATACAGCCAATGAGGCAGTGATCGCTGAGATCTTGATTGAAGACTGCAGAGGTGTATTTAGAGGGCAATTTGGTTAGGATGATATCTGTGAGGGTGCCTGTGTTTATGGCTTTGACCCCAAAGTACCTGATAGGTTCAATGATAATTTGTGTGAGATTGAGGGCAACAAGCATAGATTGTAGGATGGTGTTAAGCATGTCCCAGTTTAGGTCACCTAGCAGAACGATCTCTGAAGATAGATGGGGGGCAATCAGTTCACATATGGTGTCCAGAGCACAGCTGGGGGCAGAGGGTGGTCTATAGCAAGCGGCAACAGTGAGATTTTTTTTTAGAGGTGGATTTTTAAAAGTAGAAGTTCAAATTGTTTGGGTACAGACCTGGAAAGTAGAACAGAACTCTGCAGGTTCTCTGCAGTAGATTGCAACACTGCCCCCTTTGGCCGTTCTATCTTGTCTGAAAATGTAGTTAGGGATGGAGATTTCAGAGTTTTTGGTGGTCTTCCTAAGCCAGGATTCAGACACGGCTCGGACATCCGGGTTGGCAGAGTGTGCTAAAGCAGTGAATAAAACAAACTTTGGGAGGAGGCTTCTAATGAAACCAAGGCTTTTACAGTTACAGAAGTCAGCAACAAAGAGCGCCTGGGGAATAGGAGTAGTAGTTGAGCACTGCGGGGCCTGGATTAACCTCTACATCGCCGGAGGAGTAGGATAAGGGTACGGCTAAAAGCTATGAGAATTGGACGTCTAGGACGTCTGGAACAGAGTAAAAGGAGCAAGTTTCCGGGGGCGATAAAATAGATTCAAGGTATAATGTGCAGACAGAGGTATGGTAGGATGTGAATACAGTGGAAGTAAACCTAGGCACTGAGTGATGAGAGATATTGTCTCTAGAAACATCATTGAAACAAGGTGATGTCATTGCATATGTGGGTGGTGGAACTGAAGGGTTGGATAAGGTATATTGAGCAGGACTAGAGGCTCTACAGTGAAATCAGCCAATAAACACTAACCAGAACAGCAACGGACAAGGCATATTACCATTAAGGAGAGGCATGCTCAGCCAAGTGATCATAAGGGTCCAGTGAGTAGTGAGGTTGGTTGGGGTCACGGCGATTCAGACAGCTAACCGGGCCATGGGTAGCAAGCTCGCATAAGACTGAGGTCTGTTTTTAGCCACCTTGTGCATTTCCGTCGGTAGATTAGTGGGGTTCCGTGTGGTAAAGGGGACCAATCCAATTGGCAAAATAGTTAGTGGCCCAATAAATAAAATTGTCCACTCTGTTCTGTTAGACAAGTAACGCTTTATCCACAATATAGCAAGGGGTGTAAAGCAATAACACATACTTTTTTTCCAGAAGCAGACTATGATCGATAATGTCAAAAGCTGCACTGAAGTCTAACAAAACAACCCCCACAATCTTTTTATCAATTTCTCCCAGTCAATCATTTGTGTAAGTGATGTCAAGATGTTGGCCTGTTGTGGGAGGTTTATGACCCGCATAAATACCTTTCCCCTTTTTCCTCTCTCTACTCTCCCGATGTGACTATTGAAAATCCCTGGTAACATCGGAAGGTGGGAAACGGAACCATATCTCGGTAATCCAGCCAGTTGAAAATATGCGTTGGTACTTAACCTCTCTGACATCATTAAGGACCTTTAAGGTTGCAATGACACATGTTTAAAAAAATTGGACCAAGTCAGACTTCAAACCTGGCCAGAAAAAATGTTGAAGGACTCGGTTATAAGTTTGTGATCCCCAAATGTCCAGACCACGCCTGGTCATGGGCGAGTGACCAGACCACGCCTGGTCATGGGCGAGTGACAGCACTTGCTGTCTGAACGGTGTAGGAACAACCACTTGACACACTTCACTCCAGTCACTAACGGTGTCATGAGATGCCCATTTACGCATCAAAACTCCTGCTTCCATAAAGTAGACGGTCTCCCTAGTTTGAGCTTCCTCAGTGGAAATTACCGTAACAAAACACTTGCGAAGACTGGGGTCTCCCTTTTGACATTCACGGAAACGTGTTACCAACACGGAATACCAAGTCTGACACTAAGTGGACCCAGTGTAATGGTACAGGTACGGTCTCTATCCCCTGTAATATGACATGCGAGCCACAATACGTTTCAGGAGACCAGGGTAAAGCATCAGTAACGATAATGACTGCGCCGCCGCGGTGACTTAAGATTTGTATGGGCTTTGGAGCCGCTTGTTCTCTAGTTAACCTTTTTGGGATATGGGGCAGCATTTTCACTTTTGGATGAATAACATGCCCAGACTGAACTACGTCCTACTCTGTCCCAGATGCTAATATATGCATATTATTATTAGTATTGGATAGAAAACACTCTGAAGTTTCTAAAACTGTTTGAATGATGTCTGTGAGTATAACATAACTCATATGGCAGGCAAAAATCTGAGATAGAATCCAAACAGGAAGTGAGAAATCGATTTTCAAAACAGTGCCTATTGAAATCCCAGTGAGATATGAATGAGGATGCACTTCCTAGGGCTTGCACTAGATGTCACCATCTTTAGAAACTGGTTTGAGGATTCTACTATAAAGGAGGGGCTCATAATAGCTCTTTGAGTGAGTGGTCTGGCAGAGAGCCTTGGTCTCATGAGGCGCGCTCCTGACAGAGTTTGCTCTCGTTGCAATGCTTTTCTTCAGACAATGAAATTCTCCGGTTGGATCCTTATTGATGATTTATGTTAACATCCTAAAGATTGATTGCATACGCCATTTGACTTGTTTCTACGGACTAACGGAACTTTTCAAGTTTTTGTCTGGAGGAAGTGCTCGCGCCTCATGAAGATGGATTACTGGGCTGAACACACTAAGAAGTTGCTGAAGGATGGGCTTTATGGAACAAATCAGTCATTTATTGTCGAACTGGGATTCCTGGGAGTGCCTTCTGATGAAGATCAAAGGCAAGTGAATATGTAGTGTTTTTTTCTAGCTCCTGTTGATGCCTCTGGCTGTTTTGGGTTCTGAGCGTCGTTCTCAGATTATGCTTTTTCCGTAAAGTAAAAAATCTGACACAGCGGTTGAATAGAGGTTAACTTCATATGGCTGCAGGGGCAGCTTGGATGAAAAGGTGCCCATTGTAAACGGCTAATATATGCATATTATTATTAGTATTGGATAGAAAACACTAAAGTTTCCAAAACTGTCAAAATGTTGTCTGAGTATAACAGAACTGATATTGCAGGCGAAACCCTAAGGAAAATCAAAGCAGGGTGTGGCTTCTATTTTGAAAACTCCATGTTCCATAGCCTTCCTTTGCTCCATTTAAAGGGATATGAACCAGATTCCTTTTCCTATCGCTTCCTCAAGGTGTCAGTCTTCAGACATAGTTTCAGGCTTTTATTTTGAAAAAATGAGCCAGAATGATAACATCGTGTCAAGTGGTCACATGAGTTTTGCTCGTGCAACAGACAGCCATTGTTTTCCCCTCTCCTACTGTGAAAGACATTTGCGGTTGATATATTATCGACTATATATTTTAAAAACAACCTGAGGATTGATTATAAAAAAACGTTTGACATGTTTCTGTGGACATAATGGAAACTATTGTGAATTTTCATCTGCGTTGTCGTGACCGCTCTTTCCTTTGGATTTCTGAACATAACGCGACAAACAAACGGAGGTATTTTGGATATAATAATCATCTTTATGGAACAAACGGAACGTTTGTTTTGTAACTGGGAGTCTCGTGAGTGAAAACATCCAAAGGTAAACAATTAATTTGATTGCTTTTCTGATTTGTGACTGAGCTACCTGATGCTAAGTGTACTGTTTTATCGTGCGATCAATAAACTTAAACGCTTGGATTGCTTTCGCTGTAAAGCATAATTTCAAAATCTGACACGACAGGTGGATTAATAAAAGGCTAAGCTGTGTTTTCCTATATTGCACTTGTGATTTCATGAATATAAATATGTATTGTATGTAGCGCTATGCTATTCAGCGGTTGTTGATGACACTTATCCAGATAGGGGGATTGATTTAACCTGTTATGGCTGCAATCTTTAATTCTGTGAATAACACTTGCACCTTTTATCAATGTTTATTTGAAGTACTTCTGCAAAATCACCGGATGTTTTGGAATCAAAACATTACTGCACGTAACGCCAATGTAAACTGAGATTTTTGGATATAAATATGCACATTATCGAACAAAACTTAGTGGGGCAAAAACTTGTGCGAGTTCTCCCACTTAAGATGAGGCCTGTAATTTTCATCACAGGTACACTTCAACTATGACAGACAAAATGAGAAAAGAAAATCCAGAAAATCACGTAGGATATTTAATGAATTTATTTGCAAATTATGGTGGAAAATAAGTATTTGGTCACCTACAAACAAGCAAGATTTCTGGCTCTCACAGACCTGTAACTTCTTCTTTAAGAGGCTCCTCTGTCCTTCACTCATTACCTGTATTAATGGCACCTGTTTGAACTTGTTATCAGTGTAAAAGACGGATTTCGTGCGAAGGTTTGGGGTTGTCCGAGGAAAAGCGACCTGAACGAGGCACTGATGCCGTAATCGTCCGGCCTTCAAAACAAGGCGCACCAAAGACAGTCTTGTGTGTCAAAGCGTACTCATCTGCCAACACTGCTGCCTGGGCCAATGGCACCACTTTCTGTTCATTTAAACTAACTACAATTCTCTCAAGGAGGTTGCTTTTAAAATCTTCCAACAGCATCAACTCCCGAATATCAGCAAAGGTGTTAGCTTAGGGAGAGAGTTGAGTTATTGACTAGACTGGTGAGGGTCAGGGAGAGAGTTGAGTTACTGACTAGACTGGTGAGGGTCAGGGAGAGAGTTGAGTTATTGACTAGACTGGTGAGGGTTAGGCGTGCATGAGGTTGGTCGGTCTGCCTGAAATTTGATATAGATGTCTTAAAGATAATCAAAAGTCTTTGTACGTTATTTTTTAAAGTCTTGTTCATTTCTTAGACTATTGGTTAAAGGTGCAACACAATATTGATTATTAAATTACCTTGCATCTAGTTCAGTTTTATCAATCACTTAAAACATATTTAATAATTATCTCTTATCTTGCTTGATGACTGGGCATTTTTGCTTACTTTTCCAACTTCTAAAACCAAAGTAGCGCCCCTGAAAGCAACTGTATCATGTTTTAGGTTCTGATGTGTTGTTAAAGGTAAAACAAATTGTTTTCACATAACATTATTTGTGATGGATGAAGTACTGACTTTATACACTGATTATACCACACATTAGGACCATCAACCACCCCCTCGAATAATAACTGGTCTTTCCACAATGTCTTTCTTTGACGTGTGTTTAAGGTGTGTCATCTCTGTCATTGTGTTGTACAGTGATCGGCTTCAACATGGAGACAGTGACGTACAAGAACCTGAAGTTCCAGGTGTGGGATCTTGGTGGGCAGACGGGAATCAGGTAATTAAATGAATACCACAACAAGCCTTTCATGCATACACTGAATATACCAATCATTAGGAACACCTTCCTAATAATTAGTTGCACCCCACACAACAGCCTCAATTCATCGGGGCACAGACTCTACTACAAGGTGTCGAAAACGTTCCGCAAGGATGCTGGCCCAGGTTGACTCCAATGCTTCCCGCAGTTGGCTGGATGTCCTTTGGGTGGTGGACCATTCTTGAAACATGTGAAAAACCCATCAGCATTGCAGTTCTTTACATGAACCGGTGTACCTGGCACCTACTACCATACCCCATTCAAAAGCACTTAAATCTTTCATCTAGCCTATTCACACTCTGAATGGCACGCATACATAATGTCATGTCTCAAGGCTTATAAATCCTTATTTACCATGTCTCCCCCCCCTTCATCTACAATGATTGAAGTGGATTTAACAAGTAACATCAATAAGGGATCATAGCTTTCACCTGGATTCACCTGGTCAGTCTATGTCATGGAAAGAGGAAGTGTTCCTAATGTTTTGTATACTCTGTGTTTATCGGTGATACACATTGTTGCTACAGCATTTTGACATCTATTCCTGTGTTACTGTAGAGGGTCAACCACCAGCACCTCCAAGGTGTTATTGAAGATGACCCTCCCATCCACCTCCTTGCTACAGTCTGGGGTCTTCAGCAGGTCTAGAACTCCTCTCTTCAGCTCAGGAGGAGCAGTGGAGCTGAAGTCTAACACCTCAGTCAGGAAGTCCAGAAGCAGTTCTCCTCTCTGGTCCCCCTCAGTGAAACACTCGGTGATGTCCATCTGAGACGGCAGCTTGTAGCTCTGGTAACTCACTGTCTTAGAGTCCAGGTAGGCTTTAATATCACCTGTAGTCACACACTGACTGATCTCTGTGTTACACAGCTGGGTCCTGAAGGTCCTCCACAGCTTTCCCCAGCCACTCTCATCTACAGACATGATACACATTATAACCTCCCATAGTAACAGAACCCCACAGTGTAACAACCACATATATGCTATTTAATGACTTAGTTCTAATAGTAACTCATTATGAATGTTGTAATATGTAATTCTATGTTAACCACCTAAAGTAAGTATAACAGAGCTCTGGCATGGAGTCTGGTAACACTACAGATGCAATGCTTGTACATATACAGTACCAGTCAAAAAGGACAAGTCCTCTAATGCAGCACGCCATCACTCTCCTTCTTGGTCAAATAGCCATTACACACCCTGGGGGTGTGTTGGGTCATTGTCCATGTGACAAATAAAATTAGATTAGCAGAGGTAACTCTGGGTCTTCCTTTCCTGTGGCAGTCCTCATTAGAGACGGTTTCAACATAGCGCTCGATGATTTTTGCAACTGCACTTGAAGAAACTTTCAAAGTTCATGAAATTTTCCAGATTGACTGACCTTCATGTCTTAAAGTAATGATGGATTGTCGTTTCTCTTTGCTTAAATTGTGCTGTTCTTGCCATAATATGGAATTGGTCTTTTACCATATAGAGCTATGTTCTGTTTACCACCCCTACCTTGTCACAACACAACTGATTAGCACAAACACATTAAGGAGGAAATTACCTTTCAATAGGGGTTGGTCAGGATCCACTTGTACGAAAAGCATGTTTGTACACGTGAAATGCATTCCAGGTGAGAGAATGTCAAGAGTGTGCAAAACTCTCAAGGCAAAGGGTGGCTACTTTGAAAAATCTACATTTTGATTTGTTTACTACATGATTCCATATGTGTTATTTCATAGTTTTGATGTCTTCACTATTATTCTACAATGTAGAAAATAGTAAACATAAAGAAAAACCCTTGAATGAGTAGGTGTGTCAAATGTTTGACTGTACATGAACTCAACTGACTCACCAGACACCAGAATTACAAGTAGTTTTCCATTCCTGTCCAGGAGGCTCTGGTAGAATGTGACACTAGCACCTGGATCCTTCACGTAATACAACATCTGGATGGAGTACAGGGGAACTCTCTGTGATATAAGACTGAATATGATGAAATAAATACACGGTTATACAGTGGGGAGAACAAGTATTTGATAACCTGCAAAATCGGCAGTGTTTCCTACTTTACAAGCCCTGAAACCTGAAGGATCTGGAGAAGGTCTGTATGGAGTGGGCTAAAATCCCTGCTGCAGTGTGTGCAAACCTGGTCAAGAACTACAGGAAACGTATGATCTCTGTAATTGCAAACAAAGGTTTCTGTACCAAATATTAAGTTCTGCTTTTCTGATGTATCAAATACTTATCTCATGCAATAAAATGCAAATGAATTACTTAAAAATCATACAATGTGATTTTCTGGATTCAGTCTCCCACAGTTGAAGTTTACCTATGATAAAAACTACAGACCTCTACATGCTTTGTAAGTAGGAAAACCTGCAAAATCGGTAGTGTTACAAATACTTGTTCTCCCCACTGTATAAAAATGCAACATGCAACAATTTCAAACATTTTACTGAGTTACAGTTCATAAGGAAATTAGTCAATTTAAATAAATAAATTCGGCCCTCGTCTGATCTATAGATTTCACGACTGGGAATAGAGATCTGTGACCAACAGATGCATATACAGTACCTTAAAATAAAAAAGGTAGGGGTGTGGATCAGAACACCAGTCATTATTCGGTCCACCTCATGCAGAGTGACATCTCCTTCGCATGGAGCTGATCAGGCTGTTGATTGTGGTCTGTTGAATGTTGCTCCACTCCTCTCCTCTCCAATGGTTGTGTGAAGTTGCTGGATATTGGCAGGAACTGGAACATGCTTTCGTACACGTGGATCCTGACCGATCCAGAGCATCCCAAACATGCTCAATGGATGAGTATGCAGGCCATGGAAAAACTGGGACATTTTCAGCATCTAGAAATTGCGTACAGATCCTTGTGACATGGGGCCATACAATATCATGCTTAAACATGAGGTGAGCAGCGGATGACTGGCACGGAAATGGGCTTGAGGATCTCCTCACGGTATCTCTGTGCATTCAAATTGCCATCGATAAAATTCAATTGTGTTCGTTGTCCGTAGCTTATGCCTGCCCAAATCACCCGGTACAGTTGAGAAAAGGATTAATCCGTGAAGGGCACACTCCATCATGTCAGTTGACATCGAAGGTGAGCATTTGCCCACTGAAGTCAGTTACAACGCCAAACTATAGTCCGGTCAAGACCCCGGAGAGGACGATGAGCAGATAAGCTTGATGGTTTGTGCTGAATTTGGTTGAATAAATCCACAGTTTCATCAGCTGTCCGGGTGGCTGGTCTACGACGATCCCGCCGGTGAAGAAGCCGTATGTGGCGGTCCTGGGCCAGGACATTGTCTGTGGTCGTGAGGCTGGTTGAGCATACTGCCAAATTCTATAAAACGACACTGTAGGCGGCTTATGGTAGAGAAATGAACATTCAATTCTCTGACAAGCTCTGGTGGACAATCCTGCAGTCGGCGTGCCAATTGCGCACTCCCTCAACTTGAGACATCTGTGGCATTGTGTTGTGTGACAACTGCACATTTTAGAATGGCCTTATTGTCCCCAGCACAAGGTGCACCTGTGTAATTATCAGTGGCGGCCTGCCATTCAAGGCAGGTGGGACAGAGCTGGATGTAAACAAACAGAGCAATAAGCTTTCTGTGCATATGGAACATTTCTGGGATCTTTTATTTCAGCTCATGAAACACTTTACATGTTGCGTTTATATTTTTGTTCAGTGTAGCAATGTATTGCACTTATTGTAGTATACACACTATCCCCTATATACAGTTGAAGTCGGAAGTTTACATACACCTCAGCCAAATACATTTAAACCGAGTTGCACAATTCCTGACATTTAATCCTAGTAAAAAAAATCCCTGTTTTAGGTCAGTTAGGATCACCACTATTTTTAATAATGTGAAATGTCAGAATAATATTGGAGATAATTATTTATTTCATCACATTCCCTGTGGGTCAGAAGTGTACATACGCTCATTTAGTCTTTGGTAGCATTGCCTTTAAATTGTTTAACTTGGGTCAAATGTTTTGGGTAGCCTTCCACAAGCTTCCTACAATAAGTTGTGTGAATTTTGGCCCATTCCTCCTGACAGAGCTGGTGTAACTGAGTCAGGTTTGTAGGCCTCCTTGCTCGCACACACTTTTTCAGTTCTGCCAACAAATTATCTATAGGATTGAGGTCATGGCTTTGTGATGGCCACTCCAATACCTTGACTTTCTTTTCCTTAAGCCATTTCGCCACAACTTTGGAAGTATGCTTGGGGTCATTGTCCATTTGGAAGACCCATTTGCGACCAAGCTTTAACTTCCTGACTGATGTCTTGAGATGTTGCTTCAATATTTCCACATACGTTTCATACTTCATGATGCCATCTATTTTGTGAAGTGCACCAGTCCCTCCTGCAGCAACGCACCCCCACAACATGATGCTGTCACCCCCGTGCTTCACGGTTGGGATGGTGTTCTTCGGCTTGCAAGCCTCCCAAACATAACGATAGTCATTATGGCCAAACAGTTCGATTTTTGTTTCATCAGACCAGAGGACATTTCTCCAAAAAGTACAATCTTTGTCCCCATGTGCAGTTGCAAACCGTAGTCTGGCTTTTTTTATGGCGGTTTTGGAGCAGTAGCTTCTTGCTTGCTGAGCAGCCTTTCAGGTTATGTCAATATAGGAGTCGTTTTACTGTGGATATAGATACTTTTGTTCCTGTTTCCTCCAGCATCTTCACAAGGTTATTTGCGATTGTTCTGGGATTGATTTGCACTTTCATCTCTAGGAGAGGGAACGAGTCTCCTTCCTGAGTGGTATGATGGCTTCGTGGTCCCATGGTGTTTATACTTGTGTACTATTGTTTGTACAGATGGACGTGGTACCTTTGGGCGTTTGGAAATTGCTCCCAAGGATGAACCAGACTTGTGGAGGTCTACAATTTTTTTTCTGAGGTCTTGGCTGATTACTTTTGATTTTCCCATGATGTCAAGCAAAGAGATACTGAGTTTGAAGGTAGGTCTTGACATACATCCACAGCATGCACAAAGTAGATGTCCTAATCGACTTGCCAAAACTATAGTTAGTTAACAAGAAATGTGTGGAGTGGTTGAAAAACGAGTTTGAATGACTCCAAACTAAGTGTATGTAAACTTCCAACTTCACCTGTAACTCCATCTGGGTAGTTGTACCTGTATCATGTGAATGAAGTCCATCTTCTTGGTCAAATGGTTCTCTCTCCAGTGCTTCTCAAACTCAGTGGCCGTCATCTTGTTCCAACTGAATTTAATGTAGTCTAGGTTTGGTTTCTGGGACACCAACACTACACAAGATAAAGATATATGAAGTAACAGTACATTCATATAATCACAGAGCTAATCATACTGAACTATATACCAGTATAGAGATGTAATCATCCTGAACTACACTACTGGTCAAACATTTTAGAACACCTACTCATTCAAAGGTTTTTCTTTATTTTTTTTACATTGTAGAATAATAGTGAAGATCAAAACTATGAAATAACACATGGAATCATGTAGTAACCAAAAAAAAGTGTTCAACAAATCAAAATATATTTTATATTTGAGATTAGACAAATAGCCACCCTTTGCCTTGATGACAGCTTTGCACAATCTTGGCATTGCACACCTTTTTGGTTACGACACAATTCCATGTGTTATTTCATAGTTTTGATGTCTTAACTATTATTCTACAATGTAGAAAATAGTAAAAATAAAGAAAAACCCGTGTAATCACACTGCACTACATGCCCATGTAGAGGTGTAATCACACTGCACTACATGCCCGTGTAGAGGTGTAATCACACTGAACTACATGCCCATGTAGAGGTGTAATCACACTGCACTACATGCCCGTGTAGAGGTGTAATCACACTGCACTACATGCCCGTGTAGAGGTGTAATCACACTGCACTACATGCCCATGTAGAGGTGTAATCACACTGCACTACATGCCCGTATAGAGGTGTAATCACACTGCACTACATGCCCGTGTAATCACACTGCACTACATGCCCGTGTAGAGGTGTAATCACACTGTACTACATGCCCGTGTAATCACACTGCACTACATGCCCGTGTAGAGGTGTAATATAAATGCAACATGTAAAGTGTTGATACCATGTTTCATGAGCTGAAATAAAACATCCCCAAAATGTTCCATACACAAAAAGCTTATTTCTCTCCAACTTTATGCAGAAATTTGTTTACATTAATGTTAGTGAGCATTTCTCCTTTACCAAGATAATCCATCCACCTGACAGGTGTGGTATATCAAGAAGCTGATTAAACAGCATGATCATTACACAGATGCACCCCGGGGACAATGAAAAGCCACTCTAAGATGTGCAATTTTGTCACAACACAACAGATGTCTCAAGTTTTGAGGGAGCGTGCAATTGGCATGCTGACTGCAGGAATGTCCACCAGAGCTGTTGAACGTTCATTTCTCTACCATAAGTCGCCTCCAACTTCGATTTAGAGAATTTGGCTGTACGACCAACCGGCCTCACAACCGCAGACCATGTGTAACCACGCCACCCCAAGACCGCCACATCCGGCTTCTTCACCTGCGGGATCGGTGTTGCATGTTGATTTATATTGTTGTTCAGCGTATGTACAGTGGGGCAAAAAAGTATTTAGTCAGCCACCAATTGTGCAAGTTCTCCCACTTAAAAAGACGAGGCCTGTAATTTTCATCATAGGTACACCAACTAGAGAAAAAATCCAGAAAATCTCATTGTAGGATTTTTCATGAATTTATTTGCAAATTATGGTGGAAAATAAGTATTTGGTCAATAACAAAAGTTTCTCTCATTACTTTGTTATATACCCTTTGTTGGCAATGACAGAGGTCAAACGTTTTATGTAAGTCTTCACAAGGTTTTCATACACTGTTGCTGGTATTTTGGCCCATTCCTCCATGCAGATCTCCTCTAGAGCAGCGATGTTTTGGGGCCGTTGCTGGGCAACACAGACTTTCAACTCCCTCCAAAGATTTTCTATGGGGTTGAGATCTGGAGACTGGCTCGGCCACTCCAGGATCTTGAAATGCTTCTTACGAAGCCACTCCTTCGTTGGCCGGGCGTGTTTGGGATCATTGTCATGCTGAAAGACCCAGCCACATTTAATCTTCAATGCCCTTGCTGATGGAAGGAGGTTTTCACTCAAAATCTCATGATACATGGCCGTATTCATTCTTTCCTAAACACGGATCAGTCGTCCTGGTCCCTTTGCAAAAAAACAGCCCCAAAGCATGATGTTTCCACCCACATGCTTCACAGTAGGTATGATGTTCTTGGGATGCAATTCAGCATTCTTTGTCCTCCAAACACGACGAGTTGAGTTTTTACCAAAAAGTTATATTTTGGTTTCATCTGACCATATGACATTCTCCCAATTTTCTTCTGGATCATCCAAATGCTCTCTAGCAAACTTCAGACGGGCCTGGACATGTACTGGCTTTAGCAGGGTGACACGTCTGGCACTGCAGGATTTGAGTCCCTGGCGGCATAGTGTGTTACTGATGGTAGGCTTTGTTACTTTGGTCCCAGCTCTCTGCAGGTCATTCACTAGGTCCCCCCGTGTGGTTCTGGGATTTTTGCTCACCGTTCTTGTGATCATTTTGACCCCACGGGGTGAGATCTTGGAGCCCGAGATCGAGGGAGATTATCAGTGGTGTTGTATGTCTTCCATTTCCTAATAATTGCTCCCACAGTTGATTTCTTCAAACCAAGCTGCTTACCTATTGCAGATTCAGTCTTCCCAGCCTGGTGCAGGTCTACAATTGTGTTTCTGGTGTCCTTTGACAGCTCTTTGGTCTTGGCCATAGTGGAGTTTGGAGTGTGACTGAGGTTGTGGACGGGTGTCTTTTATACTGATAACAAGTTCAAACAGGTGCCATTAATACAGGTAATGAGTGGAGGACAGAGGAGCCTCTTAAAGAAGAAGTTACAGGTCTGTGAGAGCCAGAAATATTGCCTGTTTGTAGGTGACCAAATACTTATTTTCCACCATAATTTGCAAATAAATTCATTAAAAATCCTACAATGTGATTTTCTGGATTTTTTTCCCTCATTTTGTCTGTCATAGTTGAAGTGTACCTATGATAAATTACAGGCCTCATCTTTTTAAGTGGGAGAACTTGCACAATTGGTGGCTGACTAAATACTAATTGCCCCACTGTACCCTTAGAGAATTCAGTATGATTATATCTACCCTTATAGAGGTGGAGCTGCTGGGCGCTGGGTTCCACCACCTGGTTGTCCACGGTTACTGAAGGATGCTTCAGGTGCAGCTGAGAGAACATCTCAAGGTCAATCTCACCTGAGGAGAGGACAGGTGATGTTGGTAAAATGAGAAACACATACTGTAGGTCTCACCTGAGAACAGCTGAGACAATCCTACAGGTATGTCTATCTCACCTGAGGAGAGGACAGGTAATGTGGACTGTACAGTATGTATTATGTTGTGTATAATGACCAGTGTCTATTTTTGTATACAGCAGTACTGTGTGTTAAAGTCTGTCAATGTCCCCCTTCGGGACATTAAAGTTCCTCCTATTCTATCCTATTATAGGACGAGAAACACTGTGCAGCAATGAGGGCTTTTGTACTAGACACAGATCCAGAGCCCGTGAACTGAAAGTAAATCAGTCCTCATAGTTTCATTGATTGGATTGAAACAGGATTGAAAGATATTTCTTTGGCTACTTGGAAGAGACTCACTCTGCCGAAAGACTTGTGAAAGGGGACAGTGAGGGGAATGAGTATCTGACAGCTGGATAGCGGTCTACAAGATGGAGAATGAGTATCTGACAGCTGGATAGCGGTCTACAAGATGGAGAATGAGTATCTGACAGCTGGATAGCGGTCTACAAGATGGAGAATGATTACAAGTGTTCAACAGTGCAACAATTTAAAAAAATACATGTGATCCTAATCAGGTATGAAGCAAATATCAAAAAGTGTTTGTCTTTCAAACATAAAGCGTAAGATCTACAGGATGTTTCAAAGTCATCTAATTTTATCATGACTAATCATGTCAGCTACCCAATAAGTAAATCATGGATATCAGTGATCATCATTGTCATCTGTAGCTCAGTTGGTAGAGCATGGCGCTTGTAACGCCAGGGTAGTGGGTTCGATCCCCGGGACCACCCATACGTAGAATGTATGCACACATGACTGTAAGTCGCTTTGGATAAAAGCGTCTGCTAAATGGCATATACATACATACATATACATATACATTTCTTGACACTGGAGGTGCTCAAGTTCAGAACGACTGACAGTCAAAACCCATACAGCAGTATGAAGCGCAGAGACACAGCTCTGACATAACTTATGTAGCCTAGCGGTTAAGAGTCTTGGGACAGTAAGCAAAAGGTTGCTGGTTTGAATCCCCGAGCCGACGAGGTGAAACGTTGTTAATGTGCCCTTGAGCAAGGCACTTAATCGTAATTGCTCCTGTAAGTCGCTCTGCATTTGATAAGTGTCTGCTAAATAATTACAATGTAATAGCATGTTACTGTACAGCCACTGCATTCCAATTTAGGCTTTTATCAGTGCCCAAATCAGCCATTTTCAACCCGTACAATTGTAGAGGGTTAAACAGAGTAAATATTTGAATTTTCTCAACTAAATGTTTATCTATAATAGTTTAATCCTTTGACACCATGGTTCTTCCTCACCTGCTCCACTTCCCACTCCCATCACATTAAGATTGGCTTTTCCCTCTCCAATGCTGGGGAAGAAACAGGCAGGACATTGTGCTTTCAGGAAAGGTACTCGTACTACCATGAAACATATACTGTGTAAGATCCACAAATACTTAATTACATCCAAAGTTATGCCCTTGTGATGTTCTGTCTAACATGGGGTTACGTATCCTTGGAATCGTAGCTATAATTGGGCTACTATGTCAGAACTAGTGTGTCAGCACTGTTGTCTGGCTAGTGTGTCAGCACTGTTGTCTGGCTAGTGTGTCAGCACTGTTGTCTGGCTAGTGTGTCAGCACTGTTGTCTGGCTAGTGTGTCAGCACTGTTGTCTGGCTAGTGTGTCAGCACTGTTGTCTGGCTAGTGTGTCAGCACTGTTGTCTGGCTAGTGTGTCAGCACTGTTGTCTGGCTAGTGTGTCAGCACTGTTGTCTGGCTAGTGTGTCAGCACTGCTGTCTGGCTAGTGTGTCAGCACTGCTGTCTGGCTAGTGTGTCAGCACTGCTGTCTGGCTAGTGTGTCAGCACTGTTGTCTGGCTAGTGTGTCAGCACTGTTGTCTGGCTAGTGTGTCAGCACTGTTGTCTGGCTAGTGTGTCAGCACTGTTGTCTGGCTAGTGTGTCAGCACTGTTGTCTGGCTAGTGTGTCAGCACTGTTGTCTGGCTAGTGTGTCAGCACTGTTACCTGGCTAGAATATCAGGCAAGATGCCACGGATAAAGTCCTGCATGCACTTGTGTTCAGAGGAGCGCTCCAGGAACAGCTGGAAGGACTTCAGGTATCTGTCGTTATCCTCCACCAGACTTTTCATAGCACAGGACATGGCTAAATGGTCTGTCAAAACAATCACAATTTACTATCCTTTCACAGATGAGACACATTATATGCATTTATATAAAAGTCAGTTCATGTAAACATAAGCAGTGCTAGTGCAGGAATATAGTGAGCCTGTGAGATTATTCATCTGGAACTATTGTCAGGTTGGCATTCGGCCTGCCTTGTCACAGCTCTCATTCTGCATTTCTCAACAGACAGTTTTGTGTGAACATAGCGTGGCTGGTAAAGACAAACAAGGCAAAGTTGACAAAATATATTTGCAAGATACTCCCAATTGTCATGAATTCTACAAATACAGTTTGAAGCATGTAGTTTTACAATATTGTAGCTACATTAAAATCAATTGGTAAAAACTCACTTTCCTTTCAAGACGACTACAGAATCACATGTAAATCGAGTGTTCTGACGCAGCACACCAGAGTAATGTCTTGTGACTAAAGCAACGCAGCACACCAGAGTAATGTCTTGTGACTAAAGCAACGCAGCACACCAGTGGCACAGAAGAAACCCCTCCCACTGTAGTTTTTCCTTTGTGGAAAAGGAGAAGTCTGATCCTTTAAAGCTACAGCGTGTTTTAATTCCTATGATGATACATGCTTCTGCCTTAACACACATTTTAGTCAGAGAGAATAAAACATTGGACAAAACATGTGAGAATGCACTTTGTTTCTAACACCTTAGTAATTCCACCAGCCAATGAAGTTCTGGATGATTAGAGGAGTTAAGGTGTTAGTGCTGGAACAATGGCCTGCACACCCTGTGGATACCCAGGCAATTGCCTCATTGTTCATCCTCTGAAAATCTCCTAAATATTCATTATCTTCTTGCTTTTCACTCAAAACAGTCAAACCACATTAACATTTATAAAGTGATTTGTCTGGTGTAACAGATAAATCATGATTAAACTGAAGTCTAGATCTCCTAGCTGTTCAGAATTAGGTGATGCCTGAGAGACTGGACTAGACTGAGACAGATTAATTAGTTGTGACAAAAAAGCTGTGTCCAGCGCTGCACATCTGGGTGGCTCTGACAATAGTGACAGTCTTAACCAGATGAATTAAATTAAACAAAATATTTAAACTGCATTTCCCCCTTTACTTGAAAAGAGATTGAGAATAACAGCAAGGATACATTGCAATCCATGCATTGCTTATAAGGCTGTATCCATCTGCAGGGTCTGGCCAATCATCTTCAACTACTTTTTCCATCTGTAGGGTCTGGCCAATCATCTTCAACTACTGTTTCCATCTGCAGGGTCTGGCCAATCATCTTCAACTACTGTTTCCATCTGCAGGGTCTGGCCAATCATCTTCAATCACAGTTTCCATCTGCAGGGTCTGGCCAATCATCTTCAACTACTGTTTCCATCTGCAGGGTCTGGCCAATCATCTTCAACTACTGTTTCCATCTGCAGGGTCTGGTCAATCATCTTCAACTACTGTTTCCATCTGCAGGGTCTGGCCAATCATCTTCAACTACTGTTTCCATCTGCAGGGTCTGGCCAATCATCTTCAACTACTGTTTCCATCTGCAGGGTCTGGCCAATCATCTTCAACTACTGTTTCCATCTGCAGGGTCTGGTCAATCATCTTCAACTACTGTTTCCATCTGCAGGGTCTGGTCAATCATCTTCAACTACTGTTTCCATCTGCAGGGTCTGGCCAATCATCTTCAACTACTGTTTCCATCTGCAGGGTCTGGCCAATCATCTTCAACTACTGTTTCCATCTGCAGGGTCTGGTCAATCATCTTCAACTACTGTTTCCATCTGCAGGGTCTGGTCAATCATCTTCAACTACTGTTTCCATCTGCAGGGTCTGGCCAATCATCTTCAACTACTGTTTCCATCTGCAGGGTCTGGCCAATCATCTTCAACTACTGTTTCCATCTGCAGGGTCTGGCCAATCATCTTCAACTACTGTTTCCATCTGCAGGGTCTGGTCAATCATCTTCAACTACTGTTTCCATCTGCAGGGTCTGGTCAATCATCTTCAACTACTGTTTCCATCTGCAGGGTCTGGCCAATCATCTTCAACTACTGTTTCCATCTGCAGGGTCTGGCCAATCATCTTCAACTACTGTTTCCATCTGCAGGGTCTGGCCAATCATCTTCAACTACTGTTTCCATCTGCAGGGTCTGGCCAATCATCTTCAATCACAGTTTCCATCTGCAGGGTCTGGCCAATCATCTTCAACTACTGTTTCCATCTGCAGGGTCTGGCCAATCATCTTCAACTACTGTTTCCATCTGCAGGGTCTGGTCAATCATTTTTTATTTCACCTTTATTTAACCAGGTAGGCAAGTTGAGAACAAGTTCTCATTTACAATTGCGACCTGGCCAAGATAAAGCAAAGCAGTTCGACACATACAACGACACAGAGTTACACACGGAGTAAAACAAACATACAGTCAATAATACAGTATAAACAAGTCTATATACGATGTGAGCAAATGAGGTGAGATAAGAGAGGTAAAGGCAAAAAAAGGCCATGGTGGCAAAGTAAATACAATATAGCAAGTAAAACACTGGAATGGTAGATTTGCAATGGAAGAATGTGCAAAGTAGAAATAAAAATAATGGGGTGCAATGGAGCAAAATTAATTAATTAATTAAATACAGTAGGGAAAGAGGTAGTTGTTTGGGCTAAATTATAGGTGGGCTATGTACAGGTGCAGTAATCTGTGAGCTGCTCTGACAGTTGGTGCTTAAAGCTAGTGAGGGAGATAAGTGTTTCCAGTTTCAGAGATTTTTGTAGTTCGTTCCAGTCATTGGCAGCAGAGAACTGGAAGGAGAGGCGGCCAAAGACAGAATTGGTTTTGGGGTGACTAGAGATATACCTGCTGGAGCGTGTGCTACAGGTGGGAGATGCTATGGTGACCAGCGAGCTGAAATAAGGGGGACTTTACCTAGCAGGGTCTTGTAGATGACATGGAGCCAGTGGGTTTGGCGACGAGTATGAAGTGAGGGCCAGCCAACGAGAGCGTACAGGTCGCAATGGTGGGTAGTATATGGGGCTTTGGTGACAAAACGGATTGCACTGTGATAGACTGCATCCAATTTGTTGAGTAGGGTATTGGAGGCTATTTTGTAAATGACATCGCCAAAGTCGAGGATTGGTAGGATGGTCAGTTTTGCGAAATAGGAAGCCAATTCTAGATTTAACTTTGGATTGGAGATGTTTGATATGGGTCTGGAAGGAGAGTTTACAGTCTAACCAGACACCTAAGTATTTGTAGTTGTCCACGTAATCTAAGTCAGAGCCGTCCAGAGTAGTGATGTTGGACAGGCGGGCAGGTGCAGGTAGCGATCGGTTGAAGAGCATGCATTTAGTTTTACTTGTATTTAAGAGCAATTGGAGGCCACGGAAGGAGAGTTGTATGGCATTGAAGCTTGCCTGGAGGGTTGTTAACACAGTGTCCAAAGAAGGGCCAGAAGTATACAGAATGGTGTCGTCTGCGTAGTGGTGGATCAGAGACTCACCAGCAGCAAGAGCGACCTCATTGATGTATACAGAGAAGAGAGTCGGTCCAAGAATTGAACCCTGTGGCACCCCCATAGAGTCTGCCAGAGGTCTGGACAGCAGACCCTCCGATTTGACACACTGAACTCTATCAGAGAAGTAGTTGGTGAACCAGGCGAGGCAATCATTTGAGAAACCAAGGCTGTCGAGTCTGCCGATGAGGATGTGGTGATTGACAGAGTCGAAAGCCTTGGCCAGATCAATGAATACGGCTGCACAGTAATGTTTTTTATCGATGGCGGTTAAGATATAATTTAGGACCTTGAGCGTGGCTGAGGTGCACCCATGACCAGCTCTGAAACCAGATTGCATAGCAGAGAAGGTATGGTGAGATTTGAAATGGTCGGTAATCTGTTGACTTGGCTTTCGAAGACCTTAGAAAGGCATGGTAGGATAGATATAGGTCTCTAGCAGTTTGGGTCAAGAGTGTCCCCCCCTTTGAAGAGGGGGATGACCACAGCTGCTTTCCAATCTTTGAGAATCTTAGACGACACGAAAGAGAGGTTGAACAGGCTAGTAATAGGGGTGGCAACAATTTCGGCAGATAATTTTAGAAAGAAAGGGTCCAGATTGTCTAGCCCGGCTGATTTGTAGGGATCCAGATTTTGCAGCTCTTTCAGAACATCAGCTGAATGGATTTGGGAGAAGGAGAAATGGGGAAGGCTTGGGTGAGTTGCTGTGGGGGGTGCAGTGCTGTTGACCGGGGTAGGAGTAGCCAGGTGGAAAGCAAGGCCAGCCGTAGAAAAATGCTTATTTATATTCTCAATTATGGTGGATTTATCAGTGGTGACAGTGTTTCCTATCTTCAGTGCAGTGGGCAGCTGGGAGGAGGTGTTCTTATTCTCTAAGGACTTTACAGTGTCCCAGAACGTTTTTGAGTTAGTGTTGCAGGAAGCACATTTCTGCTTGAGAAAGCTAGCCTTGGCTTTTCTAACTGCCTGTGTTTAATGGTTTATAGCTTCCCTGAACAGCTGCATATCACGGGGGCTGTTCGATGCTAATGCAGAACGCCATAGGATGTTTTTGTGTTGGTTAAGGGCAGTCAGGTCTGGGGAGAACCAAGGGCTATATCTGTTCCTGGTTCTAAATTTCTTGAACGGGGCATGTTTATTTAAGATGGTTAGGAAGGCATTTAAAAAAAAATCCAGGCATCCTCTACTGACGGGATGAGATCAATATCCTTCCAGGATACCCCGGCCAGGTCGATTAGAAAGGCCTGCTCACTGAAGTGTTTCAGGGAGCGTTTGACAGTGATGAGTGGAGGTCGTTTGACCGCTGACCCATTACGGATGCAGGCAATGAGGCAGTGATCGCTGAGATCTTGGTTGAAAACAGCAGACGTGTATTTAGAGGGCAAGTTGGTTTGGATGATATCTATGAGGGTGCCCGTGTTTAAGGCTTTGGGGAGGTACCTGGTAGGTTCATTGATAATTTGTGTGAGATTGAGGGCATCAAATTTAGATTGTAGGATGGCTGGGGTGTTAAGCATGTTCCAGTTTAGGTCGCCTAGCAGCACGAGCTCTGAAGATAGATGGGGGGCAATCAGTTCACATATGGTGTCCAGAGCACAGCTGGGGGCAGAGGGTGGTCTATAGCAGGCGGCAATGGTGAGAGACTTGTTTTTAGAGAGATGGATTTTTAAAAGTAGAAGTTCAAATTGTTTGGGTACAGACCTGGATAGTAGGACAGAACTCTGCAGGCTATCTTTGCAGTAGATTGCAACACTGCCCCCTTTGGCAGTTCTATCTTGTCTGAAAATGTTGTAGTTTGGGATTAAAATTTCAGAATTTTTGGTGGTCTTCCTACGCCAGGATTCAGACACAGCTAGAACATCCGGGTTGGCAGAGTGTGCTAAAGCAGTGAATAAAACAAACTTAGGGAGGAGGCTTCTAATGTTAACATGCATGAAACCAAGGCTATTACGGTTACAGAAGTCGTCAAAAGAGAGCGCCTGGGGAATAGGAGTGGAACTAGGCACTGCAGGGCCTGGATTCACCTCTACATCGGCAGAGGAACAGAGGAGGAGTAAAATAAGGGTACGGCTAAAAGCAATAAGAATTGGTCGTCTAGAACGTCTGGAACAGAGAGTAAAAGGAGGTTTCTGGGGGCGATAAAATAGCATCAAGGTATAATGTACAAAGGTATGGTAGGATGTGAATACAGTGGAGGTAAACCTAAGTATTGAGTGATGAAGAGAGAGATATTGTCTCTAGAAACATCATTGAAACCAGGTGATGTTATCGCATGTGTGGGTGGTGGAACTAATAAATTGGATAAGGTATAGTGAGCAGGACTAGAGGCTCTACAGTGAAATAAACCAATAAACACTAACCAGAACAGCAATGGACAAGACATATTGACATTAAGGAGAGGCATGCTTAGTCGAGTGATCAAAAGGGTCCAGTGATTGGAGCGGTTGGTTGGGGGTCACGGCGATTTAGACAGCTAGCCAGGCCATCGGTAGCAAGCTAGCATAGGATGGAGGTCTGTTATTAGCCACCTCTTGCTTTCCGTCAGTAGATTAGTGGGGTTCCGTGTGGTAGAGGGGATTAATCCAAATCACACAACAAAAAAAAACAATAGATATAGTTATAGAGGCCCAAGAAGAAAATAAATAAATAATAATAATACAAATAAATAAATAAATTGTCCGATTGTCTTTTCAGATAGCAGCCGATAAGACAGCTAACGGTTAGCGGGCCGCAGATGGGCGTTCAGGTAACGTCGCGACGGAGGAGCCAGCCGGATAACTCCTTTGGGTAGATAACGTCGACAGTCCAGTTGTGAAGGCCTGGTGGGGCTCCTCGTAGGCAGTAAAACGTGTCCGGATAGGTGATTGTAGCCCAGGACTGATTGATGGAACTCTTCAGCTGGCTAGCTCCGGAATAATTGATGTTTGCTCCGGAATCGACGAAAGCCGATAGTCACACAGATAGCAGCTCGCTAGCTGTGAGATCCAGGTATGAATGTCCAGAGTTAGCGGTTGAAATCCAGGGACATGGAGAGAAAAATTGGTCCGGTATGTTCTGTTCTGAGCCGCGCTGCGCCGTACAACACTGCCGATAGATTTTCGAGCTAAAGGATAGCTGATGACCACAAACCGTGGTTAGCTGAATACTAACGATTAGCTAGTAAAGAAGCTAACTAGCTTCTGGATTAGCTTCTGATTAGCTTCTGGATTAGCTTCTGGCTAGCTTCTGGATTAGCTTCTGGCTAGCTTCTGGCTAGCTCCTGGCTAGTTTCTGGCTAGCTTCTTGGAGGATTACAGATTTGAGGTGAATAATACTTTTTTTATAAATATAAATTGGTGAGGCAGGTTGCAGGAGAGTGTTTTGAAGATGAGTTTATGGAAAATTAAAAAATATATATAAAAAGGAATGTGAAGAGGTGAAAAAAGTTGTAAATATATATATATGCGGGACACGACAAGAGGACAAAAGACGTCTGAACTGCTATGCCATCTTGGTGCGGCATCTCTTCAATCATCTTCAAGCAGTCATCACTGTTCAAATTCAGAAATAAAACTCTATAGAGATTATGTAAACCATATCACTACTGAGGAAGATGAATCTCTCAGATATCATAGTTCAACCCAGGAAATTGACTTGTTTTGTTATAGAATAGTCTAATGAAACTTCCTGTTATCCAGGCACAGTGGGGGTTGAGGACATAAGGTTGAGGACAGAGGGTTAGGGTTGTGTTTGTAAGGAATCCACAAGGTCGATCTGACTCCTAATGTAGAGACCGGGGGGGAGGGTTGCACTCCGCTTGCCGAGTGGGAGAGTCGAAGGGTCCGGGCACAGACCCCCCTAGGTTGTAGACGCCTATAGTTGCCCACTTTAGTATAGTTGGTTTTGGGGTGCGTTGGTTTTAGGTGTCTTCATCCTTATGTCTTTCGTCCGTTTTAAGTCCAGGTAGGGGATAGGGTTAGAGTGGGGGTTAGGGTAAGAGTGAGGTTAGGGTTAGGATAAGGGTGGGGTTAGGGTTAGAGTAATGGTTAGGGGAGTCCTTCTATTGGTCAAGGTGTCAATGGTGGTGAAAAAGGGCCACCAGAAAGGAAGTCGCCCATGGAACCGTCCTTCACTGCTGGTTGGCCAATTGTCACTCCGTGTCCGTCAGTGATTGGGTCCTACATGTTTTGGTTCGTCAATACATTTAAGAGTAATTCCCTTACAGGATCCTTACTCTGAAGCAATTGCCGTTTATTCACATCTAGCTGGTGCTGTCGTGGCCTGCTTGGTGTGGGATCAGGCAACGCGGTTGAGTTGCGTACCCTGTGCGGGTCTGGTGTCTCAGTTGCTTGCCATGTGTCCATACCAACACGGTCTGTGAGTTCTTGTGGTTTGAGCAGACAAAACCCAGAAGGTGAACCTTCTCTACCGTTGTCAGGCATCCACCCTTTGAGCTCCGTCCATCATTCTTGTAGATACATACTTGGTTTAGGGTCAGGCAAATATCTGACGGATCATCAAATCAAATCAAATCAAATGTATTTGTCACATACACATGGTTAGCAGATGTTAATGCGAGTGTAGCGAAATGCTTGTGCTTCTAGTTCCGACAATGCAGTGATAACCAACAAGTAATCTAACTAACAATTCCAAAACTACTGTCTTATACACAGTGTAAGGGGTTAAAGAATATGTACATAAGGATATATGAATGAGTGATGGTACAGAGCAGCATACAGTAGATGGTATCAAGTACAGTATATACATATGAGATGAGTATGTAGACAAAGTAAACAAAGTGGCATAGTTAAAGTGGCTAGTGATACATGTATTACATAAGGATGCAGTCGATGATGTAGAGTACAGTATATACGTATGCATATGAGATGAATAATGTAGGGTAAGTAACATTATATAAGGTAGCATTGTTTAAAGTGGCTAGTGATATATTTACATCATTTCCCATCAATTCCCATTATTAAAGTGGCTGGAGTTGAGTCAGTGTGTTGGCAGCAGCCACTCAATGTTAGTGGTGGCTGTTTAACAGTCTGATGGCCTTGAGATAGAAGCTGTTTTTCAGTCTCTCGGTCCCAGCTTTGATGCACCTGTACTGACCTCGCCTTCTGGATGATAGCGGGGTGAACAGGCAGTGGTTCGGGTGGTTGATGTCCTTGATGATCTTTATGGCCTTCCTGTAACATCGGGTGGTGTAGGTGTCCTGGAGGGCAGGTAGTTTGCCCCCGGTGATGCGTTGTGCAGACCTCACTACCCTCTGGAGAGCCTTACGGTTGTGGGCGGAGCAGTTGTCGTACCAGGCGGTGATACAGCCCTCCAGGATGTCCTCGATTGTGCATCTGTAGAAGTTTGTGAGTGCTTTTGGTGACAAGCCGAATTTCTTCAGCCTCCTGAGGTTGAAGAGGCGCTGCTGCGCCTTCTTCACGACGCTGTCAGTGTGAGTGGACCAATTCAGTTTGTCTGTGATGTGTATGCCGAGGAACTTAAAACTTGCTACCCTCTCCACTACTGTTCCATCGATATGGATAGGTGGGTGTTCCCTCTGCTGTTTCCTGAAGTCCACAATCATCTCCTTAGTTTTGTTGACGTTGAGTGTGAGGTTATTTTCCTGACACCACACTCCGAGGGCCCTCACCTCCTCCCTGTAGGCCGTCTCGTCGTTGTTGGTAATCAAGCCTACCACTGTTGTGTCGTCTGCAAACTTGATGATTGAGTTGGAGGCGTGCGTGGCCACGCAGTCGTGGGTGAACAGGGAGTACAGGAGAGGGCTCAGAACGCACCCCCTTGTGGGGCCCGCGTGTTGAGGATCAGCGGGGAGGAGATGTTGTTGCCTACCCTCACCACCTGGGGGCGGCCTGTCAGGAAGTCCAGTACCCAGTTGCACAGGGGCGGGGTCGAGACCCAGGGTCTCGAGCTTGATGACGAGCTTGGAGGGTACTATGGTGTTGAATGCCGAGCTGTAGTCGATGAACAGCATTCTCACATAGGTATTCCTCTTGTCCAGGTGGGTTAGGGCAGTGTGCAGTGTGGTTGAGATTGCATCGTCTGTGGACCTATTTGGGCGGTAAGCAAATTGGAGTGGGTCTAGGGTGTCAGGTAGGGTGGAGGTGATATGGTCCTTGACTAGTCTCTCAAAGCATTTCATGATGACGGAAGTGAGTGCTACGGGGCGGTAGTCGTTTAGCTCAGTTACCTTAGCTTTCTTGGGAACAGGAACAATGGTGGCCCTCTTGAAGCATGTGGGAACAGCAGACTGGTATAGGGATTGATTGAATATGTCCGTAAACACGCCGGCCAGCTGGTCTGCGCATGCTCTGAGGGCGCGGCTGGGGATGCCGTCTGGGCCTGCAGCCTTGCGAGGGTTAACACGTTTAAATGTCTTACTCACCTCGGCTGCAGTGAAGGAGAGACCGCATGTTTTCGTTGCAGGCCGTGTCAGTGGCACTGTATTGTCCTCAAAGCGGGCAAAAAAGTTATTTAGTCTGCCTGGGAGCAAGACATCCTGGTCCGTGACTGGGCTGGGTTTCTTCTTGTAATCCGTGATTGACTGTAGACCCTGCCACATGCCTCTTGTGTCTGAGCCGTTGAATTGAGATTCTACTTTGTCTCTGTACTGACGCTTGGCTTGTTTATTAGCCTTGCGGAGGGAATAGCTGCACTGTTTGTATTCGGTCATGTTGCCAGACACCTTGCCCTGATTAAAAGCAGTGGTTCGCGCTTTCAGTTTCACACGAATGCTGCCATCAATCCACGGTTTCTGGTTAGGGAATGTTTTTATCGTTGCTATGGGAACGACATCTTCAACGCACGTTCTAATGAACTCGCACAACGAATCAGCGTATTCGTCAATATTTTTATCTGACGCAATACGAAACATGTCCCAGTCCACGTGATGGAAGCAGTCTTGGAGTGTGGAGTCAGCTTGGTCTGACCAGCGTTGGACAGACCTCAGCGTGGGAGCCTCTTGTTTAAGTTTCTGCCTGTAGGCAGGGATCAACAAAATGGAGTCGTGGTCAGCTTTTCCGAAAGGGGGGCAGGGCAGGGCCTTATATGCGTCGCGGAAGTTAGAGTAACAATGATCCAAGGTTTTACCACCCCTGGTTGCGCGATCGATATGCTGATAAAATTGAGGGAGTCTTGTTTTCAGATTAGCTTTGTTAAAATCCCCAGCTACAATGAATGCAGCCTCCGGATAAAAGGTTTCCAGTTTGCAAAGAGTTAAATAAAGTTTGTTCAGAGCCATCGATGTGTCTGCTTGGGGGGGTATATACGGCTGTGATTATAATTGAAGAGAATTCTCTTGGAAGATAATGAGGTCTACATTTGATTGTGAGGAATTCTAAATCAGGTGAACAGAAGGATTTGAGTTCCTGTATGTTTCTTTCATCACACCATTTCTCGTTAGCCATAAGGCATACGCCCCCGCCACTCTTCTTACCAGAAAGATGTTTGTTTCTGTCGGCGCGATGCGTGGAGTAACCCGTTGGCTGCACCGCATCGGATAGCGTCTTCCCAGTAAGCCATGTTTCCGTGAAGCAGAGAACGTTGCAGTCTCTGATGTCCCTCTGGAATGCTACCCTTGCTCGGATTTCATCAACCTTGTTGTCAAGAGACTGGACATTGGCAAGAAGAATGCTGGGGAGTGGTGCGCGATGTGCCCTTGTCTGGAGTCTGACCAGAAGACCGCTACGTTTCACTCTTTTTCGGAGTAGTTTTCTTGGGTCGCTGCATGCGATCCATTCCGTTGTCCTGTTTGTAAGGCAGAACACATGATCCGCGTCGCGGAAAACATATTCTTGTTCGTACTGATGGTGAGTTGACGCTGATCTTATATTCAGTAGTTCTTCTCGACTGTATGTAATGAAACCTAAGATGACCTGGGGTACTAATGTAAGAAATAACACGTAAAAAAACAAAAAACTGCATAGTTTCCTAGGATTGCGAAGCGAGGCGGCCATCTCTGTCGGCGCCGGAAGTGTCATCCTCTTGAGAGAGTTGAAAACAGCAGGTCTGGGACAGGTAGCACGTCCGGTGAACAGGTCAGTTGAAACTGGAGCAGCAGCATGGCCAGGTGGACTGGGGACAGCAAGGGGTCATCATGCCAGGTAGTCCTGACGCATAGTCCTGACGCATGATCCTAGTGCTCAGGTCCTCCTAAGGCTCAGGTCCTCCGAGAGAAAGAAAGAGAGAATTAGAGAGAGCATACTTAAATTCTCACAGGACACCGGACAAGACAGAAGAAGTACTCCAGATATAACAAACTGACCCTAGCCCCCCGACACATAAATTACTGCAGCATAAATACTGGAGGCTGAGACAGGAGGGGTCAGGAGACACTGTGGCCCCATCCAATGACACCCCCGGACAGGGCCAAACAGGCAGGATATAACCCTACCCACTTTGCCAAAGCACAGCCCCCACACCACTAGAGGGATATCTTCAACCACCAACTTACCATCCTGAGACAAGGCCGAGTATAGCCCACAAAGATCTCTGCCACGGCACAACCCAAGGGGGGGCGCCAACACAGACAGGAAGATCATGTCAGTGGCCCAACCCACTCAAATGATGCTCCCCTCCTAGGGACGGCATGAAGGAGCACCAGTAAGCCAGTGACTCAGCCCCTGTAATAGGGTTAGAGGCAGAGAATCCCAGTGGAAAGAGGGGAACCGGCCAGACAGCAAGGAGACAGCAAACCTTCACACTCCTGGGTCATACTACACTCAATCATATGACCCAATGAAGAGATGAGTATTCAGTAAAGATTTAAAGGTTGAGACTGAGTCTGCGTCTCTCACATGGGTAGGCAGACCATTCCATAAAAATGGAGCTCGATAGGAGAAAGCCCTGCCTCCAGCTTGTTTGCTTAGAAATTCTAAGGACAATTAGGAGGCCTGTTTCTTGTGACCGGTTAAGAGTGGTTAAGGCTAGGGTTAAGGTCAGAGTTAGAATGGTTAGGGTTAGCATAGGTTAGCATAAGGTTACGGTTAAGGTTTGGGTTGGGGTTAGAATGGTTAAGGTTAGGGTTAGAATGGTTAAGGTTAGGGTTCAGGTCAAAGTTAGAATGGTTAAGGTTAGGTTACGGGTTAGGTGAGGGGTTGGGTAGGTCTTGTAAGGTCCAATTGTCAACGGATGTTAAAAGCATAGGTCCTGGTTTCTAGTTCAACCTAGGATTTACTCCCCATCGGATCCTTCTTTTTATCTCCACGTTGTCTATGTATTTACTCCATGCCCGTCTGTCTGTAGTCCTGGATGTTTTTGGATTGGATTCATGAAGTTCCTGTGATGTGTAGAAGGTTTTTAGATCCTAGGTCCTGGTTTCTTTTTTAATGGGGTAAAAAAGAAACCAGGACCTAGGAGAAGTGTTCCCTTTTACAGATTTGAAAAGAGTGCTTTGTTTTTTTCTGATGCATTTTAGCGTAGTTGGTATTGTCGTGTTCAGCTGCATTAGGGTTCCTGTAATTATGGTTGAGTGTCCTGTTTGCTGTGTTCCAATCCACTTTGAGGAATAGGAAGTATGGGTCCTGAAAAACTTTTAGTTCCAGTAATATTTTCATCCGAAGTTGGTGCTACCCATTCTATAAGGGGGATACTTACCTGGGGTAGGCACTGGTGTTGAATATTGATACTTACCATTGTGTGGATTTTTTGGTGTTTTGTATTTATTTATCCGTTGGTCCGTTTAGACGTTTCCTTTTAGATTGTTCCATGTATGTTCACCCAATGCACAGGTGTCAGGGTCAGGGTCAGGCTCGTAGTTTGGGTTGGTGT
The DNA here is from genome assembly GCF_023373465.1 of Oncorhynchus keta. NCBI lineage: Eukaryota > Metazoa > Chordata > Actinopteri > Salmoniformes > Salmonidae > Oncorhynchus > Oncorhynchus keta. The sequence goes on from NC_068427.1 coordinate 49,518,588, forward strand.
GGTGAGGGTAGGAGTGTTCCAAGGTCATTTGTTTGGTTATGTATGGTGCAGTAGTGTAAGTGGAGTGAATATTATTATTTTTAGTATAATTATTTTGTTTTAAAAAGATTTGTCTGAACATGCTGCAACTTTATTTCTAACTTTTTTGAAAATACATTTTTTTTGTTTGAATGTTATCAATTGTACATTGTACGATTTCTCTTAAATTATGATAGATAAATGGCTGGTTCTTTTTTCCCTGACACTGCAGGTTCATGTACTTTGATGTGAAGCGGTCAAATTAGCACTCTGTTTTAGTTTTTGACCTTAATCCCAGAAAAATGGTCATATCTCAAAAAGCGTTTGGGCCTCGATGCCATATTGTTCGGGGCCAACTGCCCATTATGCCAAACCTATGCTCACCCAGTTTCGTATTCGAAGTCTTTTCCGTTTAGGAGAAAAGGCCACATCGTGATTGGTGATGTTTTGTACATTTGCAATATGATTCCATTCGCCCACTGGTGGGCATTACCGGACAGCGGAAAAATGACGGAAACCAAATGTCAGAGAGACTTCGTTCGATGACTTCCCGGAAGATCTGGCCCCCGTGCACGGCCCGCCGCCGTCCGCGAATTTGACAAACATTTGCGAAAGTCTAGTAAGGGACCGTACATTTACAATATGGAGTTTCTCATCAACCGTACAGCAAATGTCAAAATGTTCCTTTCTGTATGACAGACCAGCTAGATCTACTGTCTCAATTATATTATGACAGACAAGATAGATCTATTGTCTCAATTCTATTATGACACACCATCTAGATCTACTGTCTCTGTTTTATTATTACAGCCAAGCTACATTTTCTGTCTTTATTATATTACGACAGACCAGATAGATCTACTGTCTCTATTATATTACGACAGACCAGCTAGATCTGCTGTCTCTATTATAATATAACAGACCAGCTAGATCTACTGTCTCTATTATATTCTGACAAACCAGCTAGATCTACTGTCTCTTATTATAACATTACAGACCAGCGAGATCTAATGTCTGTATTATAATATTACAGACCAGCTAGATCTACTGTCTCTATTATATTATGACAGACCAGCTAGATCTACTGTCTCTTTTATATTATGACAGACCAGCTAGATCTACTGTCTCTATTATATTATGACTGACCAGCTAGATCTATTGATTTATGACAGACCAGCTAGATCTACTGTCTCTATTATATTATGACTTACCAGCTAGATCTACTGTCTCTATTGTACTATGACAGACCAGCTAGATCTACTGTCTCTATTTTATTATGACAGACCAGCTAGATCTACTGTCTCTATTTTATTATGACAGACCAGCTAGATCTACTGTCTCTATTTTATTATGACAGACCAGCTAGTTCACTGTATCTATTGTATTATGACAGCCCAGCTAGATCTATTAATTTATGACAGACCAGCTAGATCTACTGTCTCTATTATATTATGACTTACCAGCTAGATCTACTGTATCTATTGTATTATGACTGACCAGCTAGATCTACTGTCTCTATTATATTATGACAGACCAGCTAGTTCACTGTATCTATTGTATTATGACAGCCCAGCTAGATCTATTACATTATGACAGACTAGCTAGGTCTACTGTCTCTATTGTACTATGACAGACCAGCTAGATCTACTGTCTCTATTATATTATGACAGACCAGCTAGATCTACTGTCTCTATTATAATATGACAGACCAGCAAGATCTACTGTCTCTATTATAATATGACAGAACAGCAAGATCTACTGTCTCTATTATAATATGACAGACCAGCTAGATCTACTGTCTTTATTATAATATGACAGACCAGCTGGATCTACTGTCTCTATAATATTATGTCTGACCAGCTAGATCTACTGTCTCTATTGTACAATGACAGACCAGCTAGATCTACTGTCTCTATTATATTATGACAGACCAGCTAGATCTACTGTCTCTATTATAATATGACAGACCAGCTAGACCTACTGTCTCTATTATATTATGGCAGACCAGCTAGATCTACTGTCTCTATTATATTATGACAGACCAGCTAGATCTACTGTCTCTATTATATTATGACAGACCAGCTAGATCTACTGTCTCTATTATATTATGACAGACCAGCTAGATCTACTGTCTCTATTATAATATGACAGACCAGCTAGATCTACTGTCTCTATTATATTATGGCAGACCAGCTAGATCTACTGTCTCTATTATATTATGACAGACCAGCTAGATCTACAGTCTCTATTATAGTATGACAGACCAGCAAGATCTACTGTCTCTATGAATAATATGACAGACCTGCTAGATCTACTGTTTCTATTATATTCTGACAGACCAGCTGGATCTACTGTCTCTATAATATTATGTCTGGCCAGCTAGATCTACTGTCTCTATTGTACAATGACAGACCAGCTAGATCTACTGTCTCTATTATATTATGACAGACCAGCTAGATCTACTGTCTCTATTATATTATGACAGACCAGCTAGATCACTGTATCTATTGTATTATGACAGACCAGCTAGATCTACTGTCTCTATTATAATATGACAGACCAGCTAGACCTACTGTCTCTATTTTATTATGACAGACCAGCTAGATCTACAGTCTCTATTATAGTATGACAGACCAGCAAGATCTACTGTCTCTATGAATAATATGACAGACCTGCTAGATCTACTGTTTCTATTATATTCTGACAGACCAGCTGGATCTACTGTCTCTATAATATTATGTCTGACCAGCTAGATGTACTGTCTCTATTGTACAATGACAGACCAGCTAGATCTACTGTCTCTATTATATTATGACAGACCAGCTAGATCTACTGTCTCTATTATAATATGACAGACCAGCTAGACCTACTGTCTCTATTATATTATGGCAGACCAGCTAGATCTACTGTCTCTATTATATTATGACAGACCAGCTAGATCACTGTATCTATTGTATTATGACAGACCAGCTAGATCACTGTATCTATTATAATATGACAGACCAGCTAGACCTACTGTCTCTATTATATTATGGCAGACCAGCTAGATCTACTGTCTCTATTATATTATGACAGACCAGCTAGATCACTGTATCTATTGTATTATGACAGACCAGCTAGATCACTGTATCTATTGTATTATGATGACAGACCAGCTAGATCTACTGTCTCTATTATAATATGACAGACCAGCTAGATCTACTGTCTCTATTAAATTATGACAGACCAGCTAGATCTACTGTCTCTATTGTACTATGATAGACCAGCTAGATCTACTGTCTCTATTTTATTATGACTGACCAGCTAGATCTACTGTCTCTATTGTTACTTGACAGACCAGCTAGATCTACTGTCTCTATTATAATATGACAGACCAGCTAGATGTACTGTCTCTATTATATTCTGACAAACCAGCTAGATCTACTGTCTCTATTATATTATGGCAGACCAGCTAGATCTACTGTCTTTATTATATTATGACAGACCAGCTAGATCTACTGTCTCTATTGTATTATGACAGACCAGGTAGATCTACTGTCTCCATTATATTATGACTGACCAGCTAGATCTACTGTCTCTATTATATTATGACAGACCAGCTAGATCACTGTATCTATTGTATTATGACAGGCCAGCTAGATCTATTAAATTATGACAGACCAGCTAGATATACTGTCTTTATTATAATATTACAGACCAGTTGGATCTACTGTCTCTATACTATTATGACTGACCAGCTAGATCTACTGTCTCTATTATAATATGACAGACCAGCTAGATCTACTGTCTCTATTATATTCTGACAAACCAGCTAGATCTACTGTCTCTATTATATTATGGCAGACCAGCTAGATCTACTGTCTTTATTATATTATGACAGACCAGCTAGATCTACTGTCTCTATTGTATTATGACAGACCAGGTAGATCTACTGTCTCCATTATATTATGACAGACAAGCTAGATCTACTGTCTCTATTATATTATGACTGACCAGCTAGATCTACTGTCTCTATTATATTATGACTGACCAGCTAGATCTACTGTCTCTATTATAATATGACAGACCAGCAAGATCTACTGTCTCTATTATATTCTGACAAACCAGCTAGATCTACTGTCTCTATTATCTTATGGCAGACCAGCTAGATCTACTGTCTTTATTATATTATGACAGACCAGCTAGATCTACTGTCTCTATTGTATTATGATACACCAGGTAGATCTACTGTCTCCATTATATTATGACAGACCAGCTAGATCTACTGTCTCTATTATAAGACAGACCAGCTAGATCTACTGTCTCTATTATATTATGACAGACCAGGTAGATCTACTGTCTCTATTATAATATGACAGACCAGCTAGATCTGCTGTCTCTATTATATTCCGACAAACCAGCTAGATCTACTGTCTCTATTATATTATGGCAGACCAGCTAGATCTACTGTCTTTATTATAATATGACAGACCAGCTAGATCTACTGTCTCTATTATATTATGACAGACCAGCTCGATCTACTGTCTCTATTATATTATGACAGACCAGCTAGATCTACTGTCTCTATTATAATATGACAGACCAGCTAGATCTGCTGTCTCTATTATATTCTGACAAACCAGCTAGATCTACTGTCTCTATTATATTATGGCAGACCAGCTAGATCTACTGTCTTTATTATATTATGACAGACCAGCTAGATCTACTGTCTCTATTGTATTATGACAGACCAGGTATATCTACTGTGTCCATTATATTATGACAGACCAGCTAGATCTACTGTCTCTATTATATTATGACAGACCAGCTAGATCTACTGTCTCTATTATATTATGATAGACCAGCTAGATCTACTGTCTCTATTTTATTATCTCTATTATATTCTGACAAACCAGCTAGATCTACTGTCTCTATTATATTATGGCAGACCAGCTAGATCTACTGTCTTTATTATATTATGACAGACCAGCTAGATCTACTGTCTCTATTAAATTATGACAGACCAGCTAGATCTACTGTCTCTATTGTACTATGATAGACCAGCTAGATCTACTGTCTCTATTTTATTATGACTGACCAGCTAGATCTACTGTCTCTATTGTTACTTGACAGACCAGCTAGATCTACTGTCTCTATTATAATATGACAGACCAGCTAGATGTACTGTCTCTATTATATTCTGACAAACCAGCTAGATCTACTGTCTCTATTATATTATGGCAGACCAGCTAGATCTACTGTCTTTATTATATTATGACAGACCAGCTAGATCTACTGTCTCTATTGTATTATGACAGACCAGGTAGATCTACTGTCTCCATTATATTATGACTGACCAGCTAGATCTACTGTCTCTATTATATTATGACAGACCAGCTAGATCACTGTATCTATTGTATTATGACAGGCCAGCTAGATCTATTAAATTATGACAGACCAGCTAGATATACTGTCTTTATTATAATATTACAGACCAGTTGGATCTACTGTCTCTATACTATTATGACTGACCAGCTAGATCTACTGTCTCTATTATAATATGACAGACCAGCTAGATCTACTGTCTCTATTATATTCTGACAAACCAGCTAGATCTACTGTCTCTATTATATTATGGCAGACCAGCTAGATCTACTGTCTCTATTATATTATGGCAGACCAGCTAGATCTACTGTCTTTATTATATTATGACAGACCAGCTAGATCTACTGTCTCTATTGTATTATGACAGACCAGGTAGATCTACTGTCTCCATTATATTATGACAGACAAGCTAGATCTACTGTCTCTATTATATTATGACTGACCAGCTAGATCTACTGTCTCTATTATATTATGACTGACCAGCTAGATCTACTGTCTCTATTATAATATGACAGACCAGCAAGATCTACTGTCTCTATTATATTCTGACAAACCAGCTAGATCTACTGTCTCTATTATATTATGGCAGACCAGCTAGATCTACTGTCTTTATTATATTATGACAGACCAGCTAGATCTACTGTCTCTATTGTATTATGACAGACCAGGTAGATCTACTGTCTCCATTATATTATGACAGACCAGCTAGATCTCTTGTCTCTATTATATTATGACTGACCAGCTAGATCTACTGTCTATTATAATATGACAGACCAGCGAGATCTACTGTCTCTATTATATTCTGACAAACCAGCTAGATCTACTGTCTCTATTATCTTATGGCAGACCAGCTAGATCTACTGTCTTTATTATATTATGACAGACCAGCTAGATCTACTGTCTCTATTGTATTATGATACACCAGGTAGATCTACTGTCTCCATTATATTATGACAGACCAGCTAGATCTACTGTCTCTATTATAAGACAGACCAGCTAGATCTACTGTCTCTATTATATTATGACAGACCAGGTAGATCTACTGTCTCTATTATAATATGACAGACCAGCTAGATCTGCTGTCTCTATTATATTCCGACAAACCAGCTAGATCTACTGTCTCTATTATATTATGGCAGACCAGCTAGATCTACTGTCTTTATTATAATATGACAGACCAGCTAGATCTACTGTCTCTATTATATTATGACAGACCAGCTCGATCTACTGTCTCTATTATATTATGACAGACCAGCTAGATCTACTGTCTCTATTATAATATGACAGACCAGCTAGATCTGCTGTCTCTATTATATTCTGACAAACCAGCTAGATCTACTGTCTCTATTATATTATGGCAGACCAGCTAGATCTACTGTCTTTATTATATTATGACAGACCAGCTAGATCTACTGTCTCTATTGTATTATGACAGACCAGGTATATCTACTGTGTCCATTATATTATGACAGACCAGCTAGATCTACTGTCTCTATTATATTATGACAGACCAGCTAGATCTACTGTCTCTATTATATTATGATAGACCAGCTAGATCTACTGTCTCTATTTTATTATCTCTATTATATTCTGACAAACCAGCTAGATCTACTGTCTCTATTATATTATGGCAGACCAGCTAGATCTACTGTCTTTATTATATTATGACAGACCAGCTAGATCTACTGTCTCTATTAAATTATGACAGACCAGCTAGATCTACTGTCTCTATTGTACTATGATAGACCAGCTAGATCTACTGTCTCTATTTTATTATGACTGACCAGCTAGATCTACTGTCTCTATTGTTACTTGACAGACCAGCTAGATCTACTGTCTCTTTTATAATATGACAGACCAGCTAGATGTACTGTCTCTATTATATTCTGACAAACCAGCTAGATCTACTGTCTCTATTATATTATGGCAGACCAGCTAGATCTACTGTCTTTATTATATTATGACAGACCAGCTAGATCTACTGTCTCTATTGTATTATGACAGACCAGGTAGATCTACTGTCTCCATTATATTATGACTGACCAGCTAGATCTACTGTCTCTATTATATTATGACAGACCAGCTAGATCACTGTATCTATTGTATTATGACAGGCCAGCTAGATCTATTAAATTATGACAGACCAGCTAGATATACTGTCTTTATTATAATATTACAGACCAGTTGGATCTACTGTCTCTATACTATTATGACTGACCAGCTAGATCTACTGTCTCTATTATAATATGACAGACCAGCTAGATCTACTGTCTCTATTATATTCTGACAAACCAGCTAGATCTACTGTCTCTATTATATTATGGCAGACCAGCTAGATCTACTGTCTTTATTATATTATGACAGACCAGCTAGATCTACTGTCTCTATTGTATTATGACAGACCAGGTAGATCTACTGTCTCCATTATATTATGACAGACAAGCTAGATCTACTGTCTCTATTATATTATGACTGACCAGCTAGATCTACTGTCTCTATTATATTATGACTGACCAGCTAGATCTACTGTCTCTATTATAATATGACAGACCAGCAAGATCTACTGTCTCTATTATATTCTGACAAACCAGCTAGATCTACTGTCTCTATTATATTATGGCAGACCAGCTAGATCTACTGTCTTTATTATATTATGACAGACCAGCTAGATCTACTGTCTCTATTGTATTATGACAGACCAGGTAGATCTACTGTCTCCATTATATTATGACAGACCAGCTAGATCTCTTGTCTCTATTATATTATGACTGACCAGCTAGATCTACTGTCTATTATAATATGACAGACCAGCGAGATCTACTGTCTCTATTATATTCTGACAAACCAGCTAGATCTACTGTCTCTATTATCTTATGGCAGACCAGCTAGATCTACTGTCTTTATTATATTATGACAGACCAGCTAGATCTACTGTCTCTATTGTATTATGATACACCAGGTAGATCTACTGTCTCCATTATATTATGACAGACCAGCTAGATCTACTGTCTCTATTATAAGACAGACCAGCTAGATCTACTGTCTCTGTTCTATTATGACAGACCAGGTAGATCTACTGTCTCTATTATAATATGACAGACCAGCTAGATCTGCTGTCTCTATTATATTCCGACAAACCAGCTAGATCTACTGTCTCTATTATATTATGGCAGACCAGCTAGATCTACTGTCTTTATTATAATATGACAGACCAGCTAGATCTACTGTCTCTATTCAATTATGACAGACCAGCTCGATCTCTGTCTCTATTATATTATGACAGACCAGCTAGATCTACTGTCTCTATTATAATATGACAGACCAGTTAGATCTGCTGTCTCTATTATATTCTGACAAACCAGCTAGATCTACTGTCTCTATTATATTATGGCAGACCAGCTAGATCTACTGTCTTTATTATATTATGACAGACCAGCTAGATCTACTGTCTCTATTGTATTATGACAGACCAGGTATATCTACTGTGTCCATTATATTATGACAGACCAGCTAGATCTACTGTCTCTATTATATTATGACAGACCAGCTAGATCTACTGTCTCTATTATATTATGATAGACCAGCTAGATCTACTGTCTCTATTTTATTATCTCTATTATATTCTGACAAACCAGCTAGATCTACTGTCTCTATTATATTATGGCAGACCAGCTAGATCTACTGTCTTTATTATATTATGACAGACCAGCTAGATCTACTGTCTCTATTGTATTATGACAGACCAGGTATATCTACTGTCTCTATTATAATATGACAGACCAGCTAGATCTGCTGTCTCTATTATATTCTGACAAACCAGCTAGATCTACTGTCTCTATTATATTATGGCAGACCAGCTAGATCTATTAAATTATGACAGACCAGCTAGATCTACTGTCTCTATTGTACTATGATAGACCAGCTAGATCTACTGTCTCTATTTTATTATGACTGACCAGCTAGATCTACTGTCTCTATTGTACTATGACAGACCAGCTAGATCTACTGTCTCTATTATAATATGACAGACCAGCTAGATCTGCTGTCTCTATTATATTATGACAGACCAGCTAGATCTACTGTCTCTATTATATTATGATAGACCAGCTAGATCTACTGTCTCTATTTTATTATGACAAACCAGCTAGATCAACTGTCTCTATTGTACTATGACAGACCAGCTACATCTACTGTCTCTATTATAACATGACAGGCCAGCTAGATCTAATGTCTGTATTATAATATTACAGACCAGCTAGATCTACTGTCTCTATTGTACTATGATAGACCAGCTAGATCTACTGTCTCTATTTTATTATGACTGACCAGCTAGATCTACTGTCTCTATTGTACTATGACAGACCAGCTAGATCTACTGTCTCTATTATAATATGACAGACCAGCTAGATCTACTGTCTCTATTATATTATGACAGACCAGCTAGATCTACTGTCTCTATTATATTATGACAGACCAGCTAGATCTATTAATATATGACAGACCAGCTAGATCTACTGTCTCTATTATATTATGACTGACCAGCTAGATCTACTGTCTCTATTATATTATGACAGACCAGCTAGATCTACTGTATCTATTGTATTATGACAGTCCAGCTAGATCTATTAAATTATGACAGACCAGCTAGATCTACTGTCTCTATTGTACTATGATAGACCAGCTAGATCTACTGTCTCTATTTTATTATGACTGACCAGCTAGATCTACTGTCTCTATTGTACTATGACAGACCAGCTAGATCTACTGTCTCTATTAGAATATGACAGACCAGCTAGATCTGCTGTCTCTATTATATTCTGACAAACCAGCTAGATCTACTGTCTCTATTATATTATGGCAGACCAGCTAGATCTACTGTCTTTATTATATTATGACAGACCAGCTAGATCTACTGTCTCTATTGTATTATGACAGACCAGGTATATCTACTGTGTCCATTATATTATGACAGACCAGCTAGATCTACTGTCTCTATTATATTATGACAGACCAGCTAGATCTACTGTCTCTATTATATTATGATAGACCAGCTAGATCTACTGTCTCTATTTTATTATGACTGACCAGCTAGATCTACTGTCTCTATTGTACTATGACAGACCAGCTACATCTACTGTCTCTATTATAATATGACAGACCAGCTAGATCTACTATCTCTATTATATTCTGACAAACCAGCTAGATCTACTGTCTCTATTATATTATGGCAGACCAGATAGATCTACTGTCTTTATTATATTATGACAGACCAGCTAGATCTACTGTCTCTATTGTATTATGACAGACCAGGTATATCTACTGTCTCTATTATAATATGACAGACCAGCTAGATCTGCTGTCTCTATTATATTCTGACAAACCAGCTAGATCTACTGTCTTTATTATATTATGGCAGACCAGCTAGATCTACTGTCTCTATTGTATTATGACATACCAGGTATATCTACTGTCTCTATTATAATATGACAGACCAGCTAGATCTGCTGTCTCTATTATATTCTGACAAACCAGCTAGATCTACTGTCTCTATTATATTATGATAGACCAGCTAGATCTACTGTCTCTATTTTATTATGACTGACAAGCTAGATCTACTGTCTCTATTGTACTATGACAGACCAGCTACATCTACTGTCTCTATTATAATATGACAGACCAGCTAGATCTACTGTCTCTATTATATTATGACTGACCAGCTAGATCTACTGTCTCTATTATATTATGACAGACCAGCTAGATCACTGTATCTATTGTATTATGACAGACCAGCTAGATCTATTAAATTATGACAGACCAGCTAGATCTACTGTCTCTATTGTACTATGATAGACCAGCTATATCTACTGTCTCTATTATATTATGGCAGACCAGCTAGATCTACTGTCTCTATTGTATTATGATAGACCAGGTATATCTACTGTGTCCATTATATTATGACAGACCAGCTAGATCTACTGTCTCTATTATATTATGACAGACCAGCTAGATCTACTGTCTCTATTATATTATGATAGACCAGCTAGATCTACTGTCTCTATTATAATATGACAGACCAGCTAGATCTACTGTCTCTATTATATTCTGACAAACCAGCTACATCTACTGTCTCTATTATCTTATGGCAGACCAGCTAGATCTACTGTCTTTATTATATTATGACAGACCAGCTAGATCTATTAATATATGACAGACCAGCTAGATCTACTGTCTCTATTGTACTATGACAGACCAGCTAGATCTACTGTCTCTATTATAATATGACAGACCAGCTAGATCTACTGTCTCTATTATATTCTGCCAAACCAGCTAGATCTACTGTCTCTATTATCTTATGGCAGACCAGCTAGATCTACTGTCTTTATTATATTATGACAGACCAGCTAGATCTACTGTCTCTATTGTATTATGATAGACCAGGTAGATCTACTGTCTCCATTATATTATGACAGACCAGCTAGATCTACTGTCTCTATTATATGACAGACCAGCTAGATCTACTGTCTCTATTATATTATTACAGACCAGGTAGATCTACTGTCTCCATTATATTATGACAGACCAGCTAGATCTACTGTCTCTATTGTACTATGACAGACCAGCTAGATCTACTGTCTCTATTATAATATGACAGACCAGCTAGATCTGCTGTCTCTATTATATTCCGACAAACCAGCTAGATCTACTGTCTCTATTATATTATGGCAGACCAGCTAGATCTACTGTCTTTATTATATTATGACAGACCAGCTAGATCTACTGTCTCTATTGTATTATGACAGACCAGGTATATCTACTGTGTCCATTATATTATGACAGACCAGCTAGATCTACTGTCTCTATTATAAGACAGACCAGCTAGATCTACTGTCTCTATTATATTATGACAGACCAGCTATATCTACTGTCTCTATTATAATATGACAGACCAGCTAGATCTACTGTCTCTATTATATTCTGACAAACCAGCTAGATCTACTGTCTCTATTATATTATGGCAGACCAGCTAGATCTACTGTCTCTATTGTATTATGACAGACCAGGTAGATCTACTGTCTCCATTATATTATGACAGACCAGCTAGATCTACTGTCTCTATTTTATTATGACTGACCAGCTAGATCTACTATCTCTTTTATATTATGTCAGACCAGCTAGATCTACTGTCTTTATTATATTATGACAGACCAGCTAGATCTACTGTCTCTATTATATTATGACAGACCAGCTAGATCTGCTGTCTCTATTATATTCTGACAAACCAGCTAGATCTACTGTCTCTATTATATTATGGCAGACCAGCTAGATCTACTGTCTTTATTATATTATGACAGACCAGCTAGATCTACTGTCTCTATTGTATTATGACAGACCAGGTATATCTACTGTGTCCATTATATTATGACAGACCAGCTAGATCTACTGTCTCTATTATATTATGACAGACCAGCTAGATCTACTGTCTCTATTTTATTATGACTGACCAGCTAGATCTACTGTCTCTATTGTACTATGACAGACCAGCTAGATCTACCGTCTCTATTATATTATGGCAGACCAGATAGATCTACTGTCTTTATTATATTATGACAGACCAGCTAGATCTACTGTCTCTATTGTATTATGACAGACCAGGTATATCTACTGTCTCTATTATAATATGACAGACCAGCTAGATCTGCTGTCTCTATAATATACTCTGACAAACCAGCTAGATCTATTGTCTTTATTATATTATGGCAGACCAGCTAGATCTACTGTCTCTATTGTATTATGACATACCAGGTATATCTACTGTCTCTATTATAATATGACAGACCAGCTAGATCTGCTGACTCTATTATATTCTGACAAACCAGCTAGATCTACTGTCTCTATTATATTATGATAGACCAGCTAGATCTACTGTCTCTATTTTATTATGACTGACAAGCTAGATCTACTGTCTCTATTGTACTATGACAGACCAGCTACATCTACTGTCTCTATTATAATATGACAGACCAGCTAGATCTACTGTCTCTATTATATTATGACTGACCAGCTAGATCTACTGTCTCTATTATATTATGACAGACCAGCTAGATCACTGTATCTATTGTATTATGACAGACCAGCTAGATCTATTAAATTATGACAGACCAGCTAGATCTACTGTCTCTATTGTACTATGATAGACCAGCTAGATCTACTGTCTCTATTATAATATGACAGACCAGCTAGATGTGCTGTCTCTATTATATTCTGACAAACCAGCTAGATCTACTGTCTCTATTATATTATGGCAGACCAGCTAGATCTACTGTCTCTATTGTATTATGACAGACCAGGTATATCTACTGTGTCCATTATATTATGACAGACCAGCTAGATCTACTGTCTCTATTATATTATGACAGACCAGCTAGATCTACTGTCTCTATTATATTATGATAGACCAGCTAGATCTACTGTCTCTATGTTATTATGACTGACGAGCTAGATCTACTGTCTCTATTGTACTATGACAGACCAGCTACATCTACTGTCTCTATTATAATATGACAGACCAGCTAGATCTACTGTCTCTATTATATTATGACTGACCAGCTAGATCTACTGTCTCTATTGTACTATCACAGACCAGCTAGATCTACTGTCTCTATTATAATATGACAGACCAGCTAGATCTACTGTCTCTATTATATTCTGACAAACCAGCTAGATCTACTGTCTCTATTATCTTATGGCAGACCAGCTAGATCTACTGTCTTTATTATATTATGACAGACCAGCTAGATCTATTAATATATGACAGACCAGCTAGATCTACTGTCTCTATTGTACTATGACAGACCAGCTAGATCTACTGTCTCTATTATAATATGACAGACCAGCTAGATCTACTGTCTCTATTATATTCTGACAAACCAGCTAGATCTACTGTCTCTATTATCTTATGGCAGACCAGCTAGATCTACTGTCTTTATTATATTATGACAGACCAGCTAGATCTACTGTCTCTATTGTATTATGATAGACCAGGTAGATCTACTGTCTCCATTATATTATGACAGACCAGCTAGATCTACTGTCTCTATTATATGACAGACCAGCTAGATCTACTGTCTCTATTATATTATGACAGACCAGGTAGATCTACTGTCTCCATTATATTATGACAGACCAGCTAGATCTACTGTCTCTATTGTACTATGACAGACCAGCTAGATCTACTGTCTCTATTATAATATGACAGACCAGCTAGATCTGCTGTCTCTATTATATTCCGACAAACCAGCTAGATCTACTGTCTCTATTATATTATGGCAGACCAGCTAGATCTACTGTCTTTATTATATTATGACAGACCAGCTAGATCTACTGTCTCTATTGTATTATGACAGACCAGGTATATCTACTGTGTCCATTATATTATGACAGACCAGCTAGATCTACTGTCTCTATTATAAGACAGACCAGCTAGATCTACTGTCTCTATTGTATTATGACAGACCAGGTAGATCTACTGTCTCCATTATATTATGACAGACCAGCTAGATCTACTGTCTCTATTTTATTATGACTGACCAGCTAGATCTACTATCTCTTTTATATTATGTCAGACCAGCTAGATCTACTGTCTTTATTATATTATGACAGACCAGCTAGATCTACTGTCTCTATTATATTATGACAGACCAGCTAGATCTACTGTCTCTATTATAATATGACAGACCAGCTAGATCTGCTGTCTCTATTATATTCTGACAAACCAGCTAGATCTACTGTCTCTATTATATTATGGCAGACCAGCTAGATCTACTGTCTTTATTATATTATGACAGACCAGCTAGATCTACTGTCTCTATTGTATTATGACAGACCAGGTATATCTACTGTGTCCATTATATTATGACAGACCAGCTAGATCTACTGTCTCTATTATATTATGACAGACCAGCTAGATCTACTGTCTCTATTATATTATGATAGACCAGCTAGATCTACTGTCTCTATTTTATTATCTCTATTATATTCTGACAAACCAGCTAGATCTACTGTCTCTATTATATTATGGCAGACCAGCTAGATCTACTGTCTTTATTATATTATGACAGACCAGCTAGATCTACTGTCTCTATTGTATTATGATAGACCAGGTAGATCTACTGTCTCCATTATATTATGACAGACCAGCTAGATCTACTGTCTCTATTATATGACAGACCAGCTAGATCTACTGTCTCTATTATATTATGACAGACCAGGTAGATCTACTGTCTCCATTATATTATGACAGACCAGCTAGATCTACTGTCTCTATTGTACTATGACAGACCAGCTAGATCTACTGTCTCTATTATAATATGACAGACCAGCTAGATCTGCTGTCTCTATTATATTCCGACAAACCAGCTAGATCTACTGTCTCTATTATATTATGGCAGACCAGCTAGATCTACTGTCTCTATTGTATTATGACAGACCAGGTAGATCTACTGTCTCCATTATATTATGACAGACCAGCTAGATCTACTGTCTCTATTTTATTATGACTGACCAGCTAGATCTACTATCTCTTTTATATTATGTCAGACCAGCTAGATCTACTGTCTTTATTATATTATGGCAGACCAGCTAGATCTACTGTCTCTATTATATTATGACAGACCAGCTAGATCTACTGTCTCTATTATAATATGACAGACCAGCTAGATCTGCTGTCTCTATTATATTCTGACAAACCAGCTAGATCTACTGTCTCTATTATATTATGGCAGACCAGCTATATCTACTGTCTTTATTATATTATGACAAACCAGCTAGATCTACTGTCTCTATTGTATTATGACAGACCAGGTATATCTACTGTGTCCATTATATTATGACAGACCAGCTAGATCTACTGTCTCTATTATATTATGACAGACCAGCTAGATCTACTGTCTCTATTATATTATGATAGACCAGCTAGATCTACTGTCTCTATTTTATTATCTCTATTATATTCTGACAAACCAGCTAGATCTACTGTCTCTATTATATTATGGCAGACCAGCTAGATCTACTGTCTTTATTATATTATGACAGACCAGCTAGATCTACGGTCTCTATTGTATTATGACAGACCAGGTATATCTACTGTCTCTATTATTATATGACAGACCAGCTAGATCTGCTGTCTCTATTATATTCTGACAAACCAGCTAGATCTACTGTCTCTATTATATTATGGCAGACCAGCTAGATCTATTAAATTATGACTGACAAGCTAGATCTACTGTCTCTATTGTACTATGACAGACCAGCTAGATCTACTGTCTCTATTATAATATGACAGACCAGCTAGATCTGCTGTCTCTATTATATTATGACAGACCAGCTAGATCTACTGTCTCTATTATATTATGATAGACCAGCTAGATCTACTGTCTCTATTTTATTATGACTGACCAGCTAGATCAACTGTCTCTATTGTACTATGACAGACCAGCTACATCTACTGTCTCTATTATAACATGACAGACCAGCTAGATCTAATGTCTGTATTATAATATTACAGACCAGCTAGATCTACTGTCTCTATTGTACTATGATAGACCAGCTAGATCTACTGTCTCTATTTTATTATGACTGACCAGCTAGATCTACTGTCTCTATTGTACTATGACAGACCAGCTAGATCTACTGTCTCTATTATAATATGACAGACCAGCTAGATCTACTGTCTCTATTATATTATGACAGACCAGCTAGATCTACTGTCTCTATTATATTATGACAGACCAGCTAGATCTATTAATATATGACAGACCAGCTAGATCTACTGTCTCTATTATATTATGACTGACCAGCTAGATCTACTGTCTCTATTATATTATGACAGACCAGCTAGATCACTGTATCTATTGTATTATGACAGACCAGCTAGATCTATTAAATTATGACAGACCAGCTAGATCTACTGTCTCTATTGTACTATGATAGACCAGCTAGATCTACTGTCTCTATTTTATTATGACTGACCAGCTAGATCTACTGTCTCTATTGTACTATGACAAACCAGCTAGATCTACTGTCTCTATTATATTATGGCAGACCAGCTAGATCTACTGTCTTTATTATATTATGACAGACCAGCTAGATCTACTGTCTCTATTGTATTATGACAGACCAGGTATATCTACTGTGTCCATTATATTATGACAGACCAGCTAGATCTACTGTCTCTATTATATTATGACAGACCAGCTAGATCTACAGTCTCTATTATATTATGATAGACCAGCTAGATCTACTGTCTCTATTTTATTATGACTGACCAGCTAGATCTACTGTCTCTATTATATTATGACAGACCAGCTAGATCACTGTATCTATTGTATTATGACAGACCAGCTAGATCTATTAAATTATGACAGACCAGCAAGATCTACTGTCTCTATTGTACTATGATAGACCAGCTAGATCTACTGTCTCTATTTTATTATGACTGACCAGCTAGATCTACTGTCTCTATTGTACTATGACAGACCAGCTAGATCTACTGTCTTTATTATATTATGACAGACCAGGTATATCTACTGTCTCTATTGTATTATGACAGACCAGGTATATCTGCTGTCTTTATTATATTATGACAGACCAGCTAGATCTACTGTCTCTATTGTATTATGACAGACCAGGTATATCTACTGTCTCTATTATATTATGACAGACCAGCTAGATCACTGTATCTATTGTATTATGACAGACCAGCTAGATCTATTAAATTATGACAGACCAGCTAGATCTACTGTCTCTATTGTACTATGATAGACCAGCTAGATCTACTGTCTCTATTTTATTATGACTGACCAGCTAGATCTACTGTCTCTATTGTACTATGACAGACCAGCTAGATCTACTGTCTCTATTATAATATGACAGACCAGCTAGATCTGCTGTCTCTATTATATTCTGACAAACCAGCTAGATCTACTGTCTCTATTATATTATGGCAGACCAGCTAGATCTACTGTCTTTATTATATTATGACAGACCAGCTAGATCTACTGTCTCTATTGTATTATGACAGACCAGGTATATCTACTGTGTCCATTATATTATGACAGACCAGCTAGATCTACTGTCTCTATTATATTATGACAGACCAGCTAGATCTACTGTCTCTATTATATTATGATAGACCAGCTAGATCTACTGTCTCTATTTTATTATGACAGACCAGCTAGATCTACTGTCTCTATTATATTATGACAGACCAGCTAGATCACTGTATCTATTGTATTATGACAGACCAGCTAGATCTATTAAATTATGACAGACCAGCTAGATCTACTGTCTCTATTGTACTATGATAGACCAGCTAGATCTACTGTCTCTATTTTATTATGACTGACCAGCTAGATCTACTGTCTCTATTGTACTATGACAGACCAGCTAGATCTACTGTCTTTATTATATTATGACAGACCAGGTATATCTACTGTCTCTATTGTATTATGACAGACCAGGTATATCTACTGTCTTTATTATATTATGACAGACCAGCTAGATCTACTGTCTCTATTGTATTATGACAGACCAGCTAGATCACTGTATCTATTGTATTATGACAGACCAGCTAGATCTATTAAATTATGACAGACCAGCTAGATCTACTGTCTCTATTGTACTATGATAGACCAGCTAGATCTACTGTCTCTATTTTATTATGACTGACCAGCTAGATCTACTGTCTCTATTGTACTATGACAGACCAGCTAGATCTACTGTCTTTATTATATTATGACAGACCAGGTATATCTACTGTCTCTATTGTATTATGACAGACCAGGTATATCTACTGTCTTTATTATATTATGACAGACCAGCTAGATCTACTGTCTCTATTGTATTATGACAGACCAGGTATATCTACTGTCTCTATTATATTATGACAGACCAGCTAGATCACTGTATCTATTGTATTATGACAGACCAGCTAGATCTATTAAATTATGACAGACCAGCTAGATCTACTGTCTCTATTGTACTATGATAGACCAGCGAGATCTACTGTCTCTATTTTATTATGACTGACCAGCTAGATCTACTGTCTCTATTGTACTATGACAGACCAGCTAGATCTACTGTCTCTATTATAATATGACAGACCAGCTAGATCTGCTGTCTCTATTATATTCCGACAAACCAGCTAGATCTACTGTCTCTATATTATGGCAGACCAGCTAGATCTACTGTCTTTATTATATTATGACAGACCAGCTAGATCTACTGTCTCTATTGTATTATGACAGACCAGGTATATCTACTGTGTCCATTATATTATGACAGACCAGCTAGATCTACTGTCTCTATTATAAGACAGACCAGCTAGATCTACTGTCTCTATTGTATTATGACAGACCAGGTAGATCTACTGTCTCCATTATATTATGACAGACCAGCTAGATCTACTGTCTCTATTTTATTATGACTGACCAGCTAGATCTACTATCTCTTTTATATTATGTCAGACCAGCTAGATCTACTGTCTTTATTATATTATGACAGACCAGCTAGATCTACTGTCTCTATTATATTATGACAGACCAGCTAGATCTACTGTCTCTATTATAATATGACAGACCAGCTAGATCTGCTGTCTCTATTATATTCTGACAAACCAGCTAGATCTACTGTCTCTATTATATTATGGCAGACCAGCTAGATCTACTGTCTTTATTATATTATGACAGACCAGCTAGATCTACTGTCTCTATTATATTATGGCAGACCAGCTAGATCTACTGTCTTTATTATATTATGACAGACCAGCTAGATCTACTGTCTCTATTGTATTATGACAGACCAGGTATATCTACTGTGTCCATTATATTATGACAGACCAGCTAGATCTACTGTCTCTATTATAAGACAGACCAGCTAGATCTACTGTCTCTATTGTATTATGACAGACCAGGTAGATCTACTGTCTCCATTATATTATGACAGACCAGCTAGATCTACTGTCTCTATTATAAGACAGACCAGCTAGATCTACTGTCTCTATTGTATTATGACAGACCAGGTAGATCTACTGTCTCCATTATATTATGACAGACCAGCTAGATCTACTGTCTCTATTTTATTATGACTGACCAGCTAGATCTACTATCTCTTTTATATTATCTCAGACCAGCTAGATCTACTGTCTTTATTATATTATGACAGACCAGCTAGATCTACTGTCTTTATTATATTATGACAGACCAGCTAGATCTACTGTCTCTATTGTATTATGACAGACCAGGTATATCTACTGTGTCCATTATATTATGACAGACCAGCTAGATCTACTGTCTCTATTATAAGACAGACCAGCTAGATCTACTGTCTCTATTGTATTATGACAGACCAGGTAGATCTACTGTCTCCATTATATTATGACAGACCAGCTAGATCTACTGTCTCTATTTTATTATGACTGACCAGCTAGATCTACTATCTCTTTTATATTATGTCAGACCAGCTAGATCTACTGTCTTTATTATATTATGACAGACCAGCTAGATCTACTGTCTCTATTATATTATGACAGACCAGCTAGATCTACTGTCTCTATTATAATATGACAGACCAGCTAGATCTGCTGTCTCTATTATATTCTGACAAACCAGCTAGATCTACTGTCTCTATTATATTATGGCAGACCAGCTAGATCTACTGTCTTTATTATATTATGACAGACCAGCTAGATCTACTGTCTCTATTGTATTATGACAGACCAGGTATATCTACTGTGTCCATTATATTATGACAGACCAGCTAGATCTACTGTCTCTATTATATTATGACAGACCAGCTAGATCTACTGTCTCTATTATATTATGATAGACCAGCTAGATCTACTGTCTCTATTTTATTATCTCTATTATATTCTGACAAACCAGCTAGATCTACTGTCTCTATTATATTATGGCAGACCAGCTAGATCTACTGTCTTTATTATATTATGACAGACCAGCTAGATCTACTGTCTCTATTGTATTATGATAGACCAGGTAGATCTACTGTCTCCATTATATTATGACAGACCAGCTAGATCTACTGTCTCTATTATATGACAGACCAGCTAGATCTACTGTCTCTATTATATTATGACAGACCAGGTAGATCTACTGTCTCCATTATATTATGACAGACCAGCTAGATCTACTGTCTCTATTATATTATGACAGACCAGCTAGATCTACTGTCTCTATTATAATATGACAGACCAGCTAGATCTACTGTCTCTATTATATTCTGACAAACCAGCTAGATCTACTGTCTCTATTATATTATGGCAGACCAGCTAGATCTACTGTCTCTATTGTATTATGACAGACCAGGTATATCTACTGTGTCCATTATATTATGACAGACCAGCTAGATCTACTGTCTCTATTATATTATGACAGACCAGCTAGATCTACTGTCTCTATTATATTATGATAGACCAGCTAGATCTACTGTCTCTATATTATTATCTCTATTATATTCTGACAAACCAGCTAGATCTACTGTCTCTATTATATTATGGCAGACCAGCTAGATCTACTGTCTTTATTATATTATGACAGACCAGCTAGATCTACTGTCTCTATTGTATTATGACAGACCAGGTATATCTACTGTCTCTATTATTATATGACAGACCAGCTAGATCTGCTGTCTCTATTATATTCTGACAAACCAGCTAGATCTACTGTCTCTATTATATTATGGCAGACCAGCTAGATCTATTAAATTATGACTGACCAGCTAGATCTACTGTCTCTATTGTACTATGACAGACCAGCTAGATCTACTGTCTCTATTATAATATGACAGACCAGCTAGATCTGCTGTCTCTATTATATTATGACAGACCAGCTAGATCTACTGTCTCTATTATATTATGATAGACCAGCTAGATCTACTGTCTCTATTTTATTATGACTGACCAGCTAGATCAACTGTCTCTATTGTACTATGACAGACCAGCTACATCTACTGTCTCTATTATAACATGACAGACCAGCTAGATCTAATGTCTGTATTATAATATTACAGACCAGCTAGATCTACTGTCTCTATTGTACTATGATAGACCAGCTAGATCTACTGTCTCTATTTTATTATGACTGACCAGCTAGATCTACTGTCTCTATTGTACTATGACAGACCAGCTAGATCTACTGTCTCTATTATAATATGACAGACCAGCTAGATCTACTGTCTCTATTATATTATGACAGACCAGCTAGATCTACTGTCTCTATTATATTATGACAGACCAGCTAGATCTATTAATATATGACAGACCAGCTAGATCTACTGTCTCTATTATATTATGACTGACCAGCTAGATCTACTGTCTCTATTATATTATGACAGACCAGCTAGATCACTGTATCTATTGTATTATGACAGACCAGCTAGATCTATTAAATTATGACAGACCAGCTAGATCTACTGTCTCTATTGTACTATGATAGACCAGCTAGATCTACTGTCTCTATTTTATTATGACTGACCAGCTAGATCTACTGTCTCTATTGTACTATGACAAACCAGCTAGATCTACTGTCTCTATTATATTATGGCAGACCAGCTAGATCTACTGTCTTTATTATATTATGACAGACCAGCTAGATCTACTGTCTCTATTGTATTATGACAGACCAGGTATATCTACTGTGTCCATTATATTATGACAGACCAGCTAGATCTACTGTCTCTATTATATTATGACAGACCAGCTAGATCTACAGTCTCTATTATATTATGATAGACCAGCTAGATCTACTGTCTCTATTTTATTATGACTGACCAGCTAGATCTACTGTCTCTATTATATTATGACAGACCAGCTAGATCACTGTATCTATTGTATTATGACAGACCAGCTAGATCTATTAAATTATGACAGACCAGCTAGATCTACTGTCTCTATTGTACTATGATAGACCAGCTAGATCTACTGTCTCTATTTTATTATGACTGACCAGCTAGATCTACTGTCTCTATTGTACTATGACAGACCAGCTAGATCTACTGTCTTTATTATATTATGACAGACCAGGTATATCTACTGTCTCTATTATATTATGACAGACCAGGTATATCTGCTGTCTTTATTATATTATGACAGACCAGCTAGATCTACTGTCTCTATTGTATTATGACAGACCAGGTATATCTACTGTCTCTATTATATTATGACAGACCAGCTAGATCACTGTATCTATTGTATTATGACAGACCAGCTAGATCTATTAAATTATGACAGACCAGCTAGATCTACTGTCTCTATTGTACTATGATAGACCAGCTAGATCTACTGTCTCTATTTTATTATGACTGACCAGCTAGATCTACTGTCTCTATTGTACTATGACAGACCAGCTAGATCTACTGTCTCTATTATAATATGACAGACCAGCTAGATCTGCTGTCTCTATTATATTCTGACAAACCAGCTAGATCTACTGTCTCTATTATATTATGGCAGACCAGCTAGATCTACTGTCTTTATTATATTATGACAGACCAGCTAGATCTACTGTCTCTATTGTATTATGACAGACCAGGTATATCTACTGTGTCCATTATATTATGACAGACCAGCTAGATCTACTGTCTCTATTATATTATGACAGACCAGCTAGATCTACTGTCTCTATTATATTATGATAGACCAGCTAGATCTACTGTCTCTATTTTATTATGACTGACCAGCTAGATCTACTGTCTCTATTATATTATGACAGACCAGCTAGATCACTGTATCTATTGTATTATGACAGACCAGCTAGATCTATTAAATTATGACAGACCAGCTAGATCTACTGTCTCTATTGTACTATGATAGACCAGCTAGATCTACTGTCTCTATTTTATTATGACTGACCAGCTAGATCTACTGTCTCTATTGTACTATGACAGACCAGCTAGATCTACTGTCTTTATTATATTATGACAGACCAGGTATATCTACTGTCTCTATTGTATTATGACAGACCAGGTATATCTACTGTCTTTATTATATTATGACAGACCAGCTAGATCTACTGTCTCTATTGTATTATGACAGACCAGCTAGATCACTGTATCTATTGTATTATGACAGACCAGCTAGATCTATTAAATTATGACAGACCAGCTAGATCTACTGTCTCTATTGTACTATGATAGACCAGCTAGATCTACTGTCTCTATTTTATTATGACTGACCAGCTAGATCTACTGTCTCTATTGTACTATGACAGACCAGCTAGATCTACTGTCTTTATTATATTATGACAGACCAGGTATATCTACTGTCTCTAT
Organism: Oncorhynchus keta; assembly: GCF_023373465.1. Classification (NCBI taxonomy): domain Eukaryota; kingdom Metazoa; phylum Chordata; class Actinopteri; order Salmoniformes; family Salmonidae; genus Oncorhynchus; species Oncorhynchus keta. The sequence continues at coordinate 49,543,311 of NC_068427.1, forward strand.
TGTATTATGACAGACCAGTATATCTACTGTCTTTATTATATTATGACAGACCAGCTAGATCTACTGTCTCTATTGTATTATGACAGACCAGGTATATCTACTGTCTCTATTATATTATGACAGACCAGCTAGATCACTGTATCTATTGTATTATGACAGACCAGCTAGATCTATTAAATTATGACAGACCAGCTAGATCTACTGTCTCTATTGTACTATGATAGACCAGCTAGATCTACTGTCTCTATTTTATTATGACTGACCAGCTAGATCTACTGTCTCTATTGTACTATGACAGACCAGCTAGATCTACTGTCTCTATTATAATATGACAGACCAGCTAGATCTGCTGTCTCTATTATATTCTGACAAACCAGCTAGATCTACTGTCTCTATTATATTATGGCAGACCAGCTAGATCTACTGTCTTTATTATATTATGACAGACCAGCTAGATCTACTGTCTCTATTGTATTATGACAGACCAGGTATATCTACTGTGTCCATTATATTATGACAGACCAGCTAGATCTACTGTCTCTATTATATTATGACAGACCAGCTAGATCTACTGTCTCTATTATATTATGATAGACCAGCTAGATCTACTGTCTCTATTTTATTATGACTGACCAGCTAGATCTACTGTCTCTATTGTACTATGACAGACCAGCTAGATCTACTGTCTCTATTGTATTATGACAGACCAGGTATATCTACTGTGTCCATTATATTATGACAGACCAGCTAGATCTACTGTCTCTATTATATTATGACAGACCAGCTAGATCTACTGTCTCTATTATATTATGATAGACCAGCTAGATCTACTGTCTCTATTTTATTATGACTGACCAGCTAGATCTACTGTCTCTATTGTACTATGACAGACCAGCTACATCTACTGTCTCTATTATAATATGACAGACCAGCTAGATCTACTATCTCTATTATATTCTGACAAACCAGCTAGATCTACTGTCTCTATTATATTATGGCAGACCAGATAGATCTACTGTCTTTATTATATTATGACAGACCAGCTAGATCTACTGTCTCTATTGTATTATGACAGACCAGGTATATCTACTGTCTCTATTATAATATGACAGACCAGCTAGATCTGCTGTCTCTATTATATTCTGACAAACCAGCTAGATCTACTGTCTTTATTATATTATGGCAGACCAGCTAGATCTACTGTCTCTATTGTATTATGACAGACCAGGTATATCTACTGTCTCTATTATAATATGACAGACCAGCTAGATCTGCTGTCTCTATTATATTCTGACAAACCAGCTAGATCTACTGTCTCTATTATATTATGGCAGACCAGCTAGATCTACTGTCTCTATTGTATTATGACAGACCAGGTATATCTACTGTGTCCATTATATTATGACAGACCAGCTAGATCTACTGTCTCTATTATATTATGACAGACCAGCTAGATCTACTGTCTCTATTATATTATGATAGACCAGCTAGATCTACTGTCTCTATTTTATTATCTCTATTATATTCTGACAAACCAGCTAGATCTACTGTCTCTATTATATTATGGCAGACCAGCTAGATCTACTGTCTCTATTGTATTATGACAGACCAGCTACATCTACTGTCTCTATTATAATATGACAGACCAGCTAGATCTACTGTCTCTATTATATTATGACTGACCAGCTAGATCTACTGTCTCTATTGTACTATGACAGACCAGCTAGATCTACTGTCTCTATTATAATATGACAGACCAGCTAGATCTACTGTCTCTATTATATTCTGACAAACCAGCTAGATCTACTGTCTCTATTATCTTATGGCAGACCAGCTAGATCTACTGTCTTTATTATATTATGACAGACCAGCTAGATCTATTAATATATGACAGACCAGCTAGATCTACTGTCTCTATTTTATTATGACTGACCAGCTAGATCTACTATCTCTTTTATATTATGGCAGACCAGCTAGATCTACTGTCTTTATTATATTATGACAGACCAGCTAGATCTACTGTCTCTATTATATTATGACAGACCAGCTAGATCTACTGTCTCTATTATATTATGGCACACCAGCTAGATCTACTGTCTTTATTATATTATGACAGACCAGCTAGATCTACTGTCTCTATTATATTATGATAGACCAGCTAGATCTACTGTCTCTATTTTATTATCTCTATTATATTCTGACAAACCAGCTAGATCTACTGTCTCTATTATATTATGGCAGACCAGCTAGATCTACTGTCTTTATTATATTATAACAGACCAGCTAGATCTACTGTCTCTATTGTATTATGACAGACCAGGTATATCTACTGTCTCTATTATAATATGACAGACCAGCTAGATCTGCTGTCTCTATTATATTCTGACAAACCAGCTAGATCTACTGTCTCTATTATATTATGGCAGACCAGCTAGATCTATTAAATTATGACAGACCAGCTAGATCTACTGTCTCTATTGTACTATGATAGACCAGCTAGATCTACTGTCTCTATTTTATTATGACTGACCAGCTAGATCTACTGTCTCTATTGTACTATGACAGACCAGCTAGATCTACTGTCTCTATTATAATATGACAGACCAGCTAGATCTACTGTCTCTATTATATTATGACAGACCAGCTAGATCTACTGTCTCTATTATATTATGATAGACCAGCTAGATCTACTGTCTCTATTTTATTATGACTGACCAGCTAGATCAACTGTCTCTATTGTACTATGACAGACCAGCTACATCTACTGTCTCTATTATAACATGACAAACCAGCTAGATCTACTGTCTCCATTATCTTATGGCAGACCAGCTAGATCTACTGTCTTTATTATATTATGACTGACCAGCTAGATCTACTATCTCTTTTATATTATGGCAGACCAGCTAGATCTACTGTCTTTATTATATTATGACAGACCAGCTAGATCTACTGTCTCTATTGTATTATGACAGACCAGGTATATCTACTGTCTCTATTATAATATGACAGACCAGCTAGATCTGCTGTCTCTATTATATTCTGACAAACCACCTAGATCTACTGTCTCTATTATATTATGGCAGACCAGCTAGATCTATTAAATTATGACAGACCAGCTAGATCTACTGTCTCTATTGTACTATGATAGACCAGCTAGATCTACTGTCTCTATTTTATTATGACTGACCAGCTAGATCTACTGTCTCTATTGTACTATGACAGACCAGCTATATCTACTGTCTCTATTATAATATGACAGACCAGCTAGATCTGCTGTCTCTATTATATTATGACAGACCAGCTAGATCTACTGTCTCTATTATATTATGATAGACCAGCTAGATCTACTGTCTCTATTTTATTATGACTGACCAGCTAGATCAACTGTCTCTATTGTACTATGACAGACCAGCTACATCTACTGTCTCTATTATAACATGACAGACCAGCTAGATCTAATGTCTGTATTATAATATTACAGACCAGCTAGATCTACTGTCTCTATTGTACTATGATAGACCAGCTAGATCTACTGTCTCTATTTTATTATGACTGACCAGCTAGATCTACTGTCTCTATTGTACTATGACAGACCAGCTAGATCTACTGTCTCTATTATAATATGACAGACCAGCTAGATCTACTGTCTCTATTATATTATGACAGACCAGCTAGATCTATTAATATATGACAGACCAGCTAGATCTACTGTCTCTATTATATTATGACTGACCAGCTAGATCTACTGTCTCTATTATATTATGACAGACCAGCTAGATCACTGTATCTATTGTATTATGACAGACCAGCTAGATCTATTAAATTATGACAGACCAGCTAGATCTACTGTCTCTATTGTACTATGATAGACCAGCTAGATCTACTGTCTCTATTTTATTATGACTGACCAGCTAGATCTACTGTCTCTATTGTACTATGACAGACCAGCTAGATCTACTGTCTCTATTATAATATGACAGACCAGCTAGATCTGCTGTCTCTATTATATTCTGACAAACCAGCTAGATCTACTGTCTCTATTATATTATGGCAGACCAGCTAGATCTACTGTCTTTATTATATTATGACAGACCAGCTAGATCTACTGTCTCTATTGTATTATGACAGACCAGGTATATCTACTGTGTCCATTATATTATGACAGACCAGCTAGATCTACTGTCTCTATTATATTATGACAGACCAGCTAGATCTACTGTCTCTATTATATTATGATAGACCAGCTAGATCTACTGTCTCTATTTTATTATGACTGACCAGCTAGATCTACTGTCTCTATTGTACTATGACAGACCAGCTACATCTACTGTCTCTATTATAATATGACAGACCAGCTAGATCTGCTGTCTCTATTATATTATGACAGACCAGCTAGATCTACTGTCTCTATTATATTATGATAGACCAGCTAGATCTACTGTCTCTATTTTATTATGACTGACCAGCTAGATCAACTGTCTCTATTGTACTATGACAGACCAGCTACATCTACTGTCTCTATTATAACATGACAGACCAGCTAGATCTAATGTCTGTATTATAATATTACAGACCAGCTAGATCTACTGTCTCTATTGTACTATGATAGACCAGCTAGATCTACTGTCTCTATTTTATTATGACTGACCAGCTAGATCTACTGTCTCTATTGTACTATGACAGACCAGCTAGATCTACTGTCTCTATTATAATATGACAGACCAGCTAGATCTTCTGTCTCTATTATATTATGACAGTCCAGCTAGATCTACTGTCTCTATTATATTATGACAGACCAGCTAGATCTATTAAATTATGACAAACCAGCTAGATCTACTGTCTCTATTGTACTATGATAGACCAGCTAGATCTACTGTCTCTATTTTATTATGACTGACCAGCTAGATCTACTGTCTCTATTGTACTATGACAGACCAGCTAGATCTACTGTCTCTATTATAATATGACAGACCAGCTAGATCTACTGTCTCTATTATAATATGACAGACCAGCTAGATCTGCTGTCTCTATTATATTCTGACAAACCAGCTAGATCTACTGTCTCTATTATATTATGGCAGACCAGCTAGATCTACTGTCTTTATTATATTATGACAGACCAGCTAGATCTACTGTCTCTATTGTATTATGATAGACCAGCTAGATCTACTGTCTCTATTTTATTATGACTGACAAGCTAGATCTACTGTCTCTATTGTACTATGACAGACCAGCTACATCTACTGTCTCTATTATAATATGACAGACCAGCTAGATCTACTGTCTCTATTATATTATGACTGACCAGCTAGATCTACTGTCTCTATTATATTATGACAGACCAGCTAGATCACTGTATCTATTGTATTATGACAGACCAGCTAGATCTATTAAATTATGACAGACCAGCTAGATCTACTGTCTCTATTGTACTATGATAGACCAGCTAGATCTACTGTCTCTATTTTATTATGACTGACCAGCTAGATCTACTGTCTCTATTGTACTATGACAGACCAGCTAGATCTACTGTCTCTATTATAATATGACAGACCAGCTAGATCTGCTGTCTCTATTATATTCTGACAAACCAGCTAGATCTACTGTCTCTATTATATTATGGCAGACCAGCTAGATCTACTGTCTTTATTATATTATGACAGACCAGCTAGATCTACTGTCTCTATTGTATTATGACAGACCAGGTATATCTACTGTGTCCATTATATTATGACAGACCAGCTAGATCTACTGTCTCTATTATATTATGACAGACCAGCTAGATCTACTGTCTCTATTATATTATGATAGACCAGCTAGATCTACTGTCTCTATTTTATTATGACTGACCAGCTAGATCTACTGTCTCTATTGTACTATGACAGACCAGCTACATCTACTGTCTCTATTATAATATGACAGACCAGCTAGATCTGCTGTCTCTATTATATTATGACAGACCAGCTAGATCTACTGTCTCTATTATATTATGATAGACCAGCTAGATCTACTGTCTCTATTTTATTATGACTGACCAGCTAGATCAACTGTCTCTATTGTACTATGACAGACCAGCTACATCTACTGTCTCTATTATAACATGACAGACCAGCTAGATCTACTGTCTCTATTATATTATGACAGACCAGCTAGATCTACTGTCTCTATTATATTATGACAGACCAGCTAGATCTATCAATATATGACAGACCAGCTAGATCTACTGTCTCTATTATATTATGACTGACCAGCTAGATCAACTGTCTCTATTATATTATGACAGACCAGCTAGATCACTGTATCTATTGTATTATGACAGACCAGCTAGATCTATTAAATTATGACAGACCAGCTAGATCTACTGTCTCTATTGTACTATGATAGACCAGCTAGATCTACTGTCTCTATTTTATTATGACTGACCAGCTAGATCTACTGTCTCTATTGTACTATGACAGACCAGCTAGATCTACTGTCTCTATTATAATATGACAGACCAGCTAGATCTGCTGTCTCTATTATATTCTGACAAACCAGCTAGATCTACTGTCTCTATTATATTATGGCAGACCAGCTAGATCTACTGTCTTTATTATATTATGACAGACCAGCTAGATCTACTGTCTCTATTGTATTATGACAGACCAGGTATATCTACTGTGTCCATTATATTATGACAGACCAGCTAGATCTACTGTCTCTATTATATTATGATAGACCAGCTAGATCTACTGTCTCTATTTTATTATGACTGACCAGCTAGATCTACTGTCTCTATTGTACTATGACAGACCAACTACATCTACTGTCTCTATTATAATATGACAGACCAGCTAGATCTACTATCTCTATTATATTCTGACAAACCAGCTAGATCTACTGTCTCTATTATATTATGGCAGACCAGATAGATCTACTGTCTTTATTATAATATGACAGACCAGCTAGATCTACTGTCTCTATTATATTCTGACAAACCAGCTATATCTACTGTCTTTATTATATTATGGCAGACCAGCTAGATCTACTGTCTCTATTGTATTATGACAGACCAGGTATATCTACTGTCTCTATTATAATATGACAGACCAGCTAGATCTGCTGTCTCTATTATATTCTGACAAACCAGCTAGATCTACTGTCTCTATTATATTATGATAGACCAGCTAGATCTACTGTCTCTATTTTATTATGACTGACAAGCTAGATCTACTGTCTCTATTGTACTATGACAGACCAGCTACATCTACTGTCTCTATTATAATATGACAGACCAGCTAGATCTACTGTCTCTATTATATTATGACTGACCAGCTAGATCTACTGTCTCTATTATATTATGACAGACCAGCTAGATCTACTGTCTCTATTATATTATGACTGACCAGCTAGATCTACTGTCTCTATTATATTATGACAGACCAGCTAGATCACTGTATCTATTGTATTATGACAGACCAGCTAGATCTATTAAATGATGACAGACCAGCTAGATCTACTGTCTCTATTGTACTATGATAGACCAGCTAGATCTACTGTCTCTATTGTACTATGACAGACCAGCTAGATCTACTGTCTCTATTATAATATGACAGACCAGCTAGATCTACTGTCTCTATTATATTCTGACAAACCAGCTAGATCTACTGTCTCTATTATATTATGGCAGACCAGCTAGATCTACTGTCTTTATTATATTATGACAGACCAGCTAGATCTACTGTCTCTATTGTATTATGACAGACCAGGTATATCTACTGTGTCCATTATATTATGACAGACCAGCTAGATCTACTGTCTCTATTATATTATGGCAGACCAGCTAGATCTACTGTCTTTATTATATTATGACAGACCAGCTAGATCTACTGTCTCTATTGTATTATGACAGACCAGGTATATCTACTGTGTCCATTATATTATGACAGACCAGCTAGATCTACTGTCTCTATTATATTATGACAGACCAGCTAGATCTACTGTCTCTATTATATTATGATAGACCAGCTAGATCTACTGTCTCTATTTTATTATGACTGACAAGCTAGATCTACTGTCTCTATTGTACTATGACAGACCAGCTACATCTACTGTCTCTATTATAATATGACAGACCAGCTAGATCTACTGTCTCTATTATATTATGACTGACCAGCTAGATCTACTGTCTCTATTATATTATGACAGACCAGCTAGATCACTGTATCTATTGTATTATGACAGACCAGCTAGATCTATTAAATTATGACAGACCAGCTAGATCTACTGTCTCTATTGTACTATGATAGACCAGCTAGATCTACTGTCTCTATTTTATTATGACTGACAAGCTAGATCTACTGTCTCTATTGTACTATGACAGACCAGCTACATCTACTGTCTCTATTATAATATGACAGACCAGCTAGATCTACTGTCTCTATTATATTATGACTGACCAGCTAGATCTACTGTCTCTATTATATTATGACAGACCAGCTAGATCACTGTATCTATTGTACTATGATAGACCAGCTAGATCTACTGTCTCTATTTTATTATGACTGACAAGCTAGATCTACTGTCTCTATTGTACTATGACAGACCAGCTACATCTACTGTCTCTATTATAATATGACAGACCAGCTAGATCTACTGTCTCTATTATATTATGACTGACCAGCTAGATCTACTGTCTCTATTATATTATGACAGACCAGCTAGATCACTGTATCTATTGTATTATGACAGACCAGCTAGATCTATTAAATTATGACAGACCAGCTAGATCTACTGTCTCTATTGTACTATGATAGACCAGCTAGATCTACTGTCTCTATTATAATATGACAGACCAGCTAGATGTGCTGTCTCTATTATATTCTGACAAACCAGCTAGATCTACTGTCTCTATTATATTATGGCAGACCAGCTAGATCTACTGTCTCTATTGTATTATGACAGACCAGGTATATCTACTGTCTCTATTGTACTATGACAGACCAGCTACATCTACTGTCTCTATTATAATATGACAGACCAGCTAGATCTACTGTCTCTATTATATTATGACTGACCAGCTAGATCTACTGTCTCTATTGTACTATGACAAACCAGCTAGATCTACTGTCTCTATTATCTTATGGCAGACCAGCTAGATCTACTGTCTTTATTATATTATGACAGACCAGCTAGATCTATTAATATATGACAGACCAGCTAGATCTACTGTCTCTATTGTACTATGACAGACCAGCTAGATCTACTGTCTCTATTATAATATGACAGACCAGCTAGATCTACTGTCTCTATTATATTCTGACAAACCAGCTAGATCTACTGTCTCTATTATCTTATGGCAGACCAGCTAGATCTACTGTCTTTATTATATTATGACAGACCAGCTAGATCTATTAATATATGACAGACCAGCTAGATCTACTGTCTCTATTGTACTATGACAGACCAGCTAGATCTACTTTCTCTATTATAATATGACAGACCAGCTAGATCTACTGTCTCTATTATATTCTGACAAACCAGCTAGATCTACTGTCTCTATTATCTTGTGGCAGACCAGCTAGATCTACTGTCTTTATTATATTATGACAGACCAGCTAGATCTACTGTCTCTATTGTATTATGATAGACCAGGTAGATCTACCGTCTCCATTATATTATGACAGACCAGCTAGATCTACTGTCTCTATTATATAACAGACCAGCTAGATCTACTGTCTCCATTATATTATGACAGACCAGCTAGATCTACTGTCTCCATTATATTATGACAGACCAGCTAGATCTACTGTCTCTATTGTACTATGACAGAACAGCTAGATCTACTGTCTCTATTATAATATGACAGACCAGCTAGATCTGCTGTCTCTATTATATTCCGACAAAGCAGCTAGATCTACTGTCTCTATTATATTATGGCAGACCAGCTAGATCTACTGTCTTTTTTATATTATGACAGACCAGCTAGATCTACTGTCTCTAGTGTATTATGACAGACCAGGTAGATCTACTGTCTCCATTATATTATGACAGACCAGCTAGATCTACTGTCTCTATTGTACTATGACAGACCAGCTAGATCTACTGTCTCTATTATATTATGACAGACCAGGTAGATCTACTGTCTCTATTATATTATGACAGACCAGGTAGATCTACTGTCTCCATTATATTATGACAGACTAGCTAGATCTACTGTCTCTATTGTACTATGACAGACCAGCTAGATCTACTGTCTCTATTATAATATGACAGACCAGCTAGATCTGCTGTCTCTATTATATTCCGACAAACCAGCTAGATCTACTGTCTCTATTATATTATGGCAGACCAGCTAGATCTACTGTCTTTATTATATTATGACAGACCAGCTAGATCTACTGTCTCTATTGTATTATGACAGACCAGGTATATCTACTGTGTCCATTATATTATGACAGACCAGCTAGATCTACTGTCTCTATTATAAAACAGACCAGCTAGATCTACTGTCTCTATTATAATATGACAGACCAGCTAGATGTGCTGTCTCTATTATATTCTGACAAACCAGCTAGATCTACTGTCTCTATTATATTATGGCAGACCAGCTAGATCTACTGTCTCTATTGTATTATGACAGACCAGGTATATCTACTGTGTCCATTATATTATGACAGACCAGCTAGATCTACTGTCTCTATTATATTATGACAGACCAGCTAGATCTACTGTCTCTATTATATTATGATAGACCAGCTAGATCTACTGTCTCTATGTTATTATGACTGACCAGCTAGATCTACTGTCTCTATTGTACTATGACAGACCAGCTACATCTACTGTCTCTATTATAATATGACAGACCAGCTAGATCTACTGTCTCTATTATATTATGACTGACCAGCTAGATCTACTGTCTCTATTGTACTATGACAGACCAGCTAGATCTACTGTCTCTATTATAATATGACAGACCAGCTAGATCTACTGTCTCTATTATATTCTGACAAACCAGCTAGATCTACTGTCTCTATTATCTTATGGCAGACCAGCTAGATCTACTGTCTTTATTATATTAGGACAGACCAGCTAGATCTATTAATATATGACAGACCAGCTAGATCTACTGTCTCTATTGTACTATGACAGACCAGCTAGATCTACTGTCTCTATTATAATATGACAGACCAGCTAGATCTACTGTCTCTATTATATTCTGACAAACCAGCTAGATCTACTGTCTCTATTATCTTGTGGCAGACCAGCTAGATCTACTGTCTTTATTATATTATGACAGACCAGCTAGATCTACTGTCTCTATTGTATTATGATAGACCAGGTAGATCTACTGTCTCCATTATATTATGACAGACCAGCTAGATCTACTGTCTCTATTATATAACAGACCAGCTAGATCTACTGTCTCTATTACATTATGACAGACCAGGTAGATCTACTGTCTCCATTATATTATGACAGACCAGCTAGATCTACTGTCTCCATTATATTATGACAGACCAGCTAGATCTACTGTCTCTATTGTACTATGACAGACCAGCTAGATCTACTGTCTCTATTATAATATGACAGACCAGCTAGATCTGCTGTCTCTATTATATTCCGACAAAGCAGCTAGATCTACTGTCTCTATTATATTATGGCAGACCAGCTAGATCTACTGTCTTTATTATATTATGACAGACCAGCTAGATCTACTGTCTCTAGTGTATTATGACAGACCAGGTAGATCTACTGTCTCCATTATATTATGACAGACCAGCTAGATCTACTGTCTCTATTGTACTATGACAGACCAGCTAGATCTACTGTCTCTATTATATTATGACAGACCAGGTAGATCTACTGTCTCTATTATATTATGACAGACCAGGTAGATCTACTGTCTCCATTATATTATGACAGACTAGCTAGATCTACTGTCTCTATTGTACTATGACAGACCAGCTAGATCTACTGTCTCTATTATAATATGACAGACCAGCTAGATCTGCTGTCTCTATTATATTCCGACAAACCAGCTAGATCTACTGTCTCTATTATATTATGGCAGACCAGCTAGATCTACTGTCTTTATTATATTATGACAGACCAGCTAGATCTACTGTCTCTATTTTATTATGACTGACCAGCTAGATCTACTGTCTCTATTGTACTATGACAGACCAGCTAGATCTACTGTCTTTATTATATTATGACAGACCAGCTAGATCTACTGTCTCTATTTTATTATGACTGACCAGCTAGATCTACTGTCTCTATTGTACTATGACAGACCAGCTAGATCTACTGTCTTTATTATATTATGACAGACCAGGTATATCTACTGTCTCTATTGTATTATGACAGACCAGGTATATCTACTGTCTTTATTATATTATGACAGACCAGCTAGATCTACTGTCTCTATTGTATTATGACAGACCAGGTATATCTACTGTCTTTATTATATTATGACAGACCAGCTAGATCTACTGTCTCTATTGTATTATGACAGACCAGGTATATCTACTGTCTCTATTATATTATGACAGACCAGCTAGATCACTGTATCTATTGTATTATGACAGACCAGCTAGATCTATTAAATTATGACAGACCAGCTAGATCTACTGTCTCTATTGTACTATGACAGACCAGCTAGATCTACTGTCTCTATTATATTATGACAGACCAGGTAGATCTACTGTCTCTATTATATTATGACAGACCAGGTAGATCTACTGTCTCCATTATATTATGACAGACTAGCTAGATCTACTGTCTCTATTGTACTATGACAGACCAGCTAGATCTACTGTCTCTATTATAATATGACAGACCAGCTAGATCTGCTGTCTCTATTATATTCCGACAAACCAGCTAGATCTACTGTCTCTATTATATTATGGCAGACCAGCTAGATCTACTGTCTTTATTATATTATGACAGACCAGCTAGATCTACTGTCTCTATTGTATTATGACAGACCAGGTATATCTACTGTGTCCATTATATTATGACAGACCAGCTAGATCTACTGTCTCTATTATAAAACAGACCAGCTAGATCTACTGTCTCTATTATAATATGACAGACCAGCTAGATGTGCTGTCTCTATTATATTCTGACAAACCAGCTAGATCTACTGTCTCTATTATATTATGGCAGACCAGCTAGATCTACTGTCTCTATTGTATTATGACAGACCAGGTATATCTACTGTGTCCATTATATTATGACAGACCAGCTAGATCTACTGTCTCTATTATATTATGACAGACCAGCTAGATCTACTGTCTCTATTATATTATGATAGACCAGCTAGATCTACTGTCTCTATGTTATTATGACTGACCAGCTAGATCTACTGTCTCTATTGTACTATGACAGACCAGCTACATCTACTGTCTCTATTATAATATGACAGACCAGCTAGATCTACTGTCTCTATTATATTATGACTGACCAGCTAGATCTACTGTCTCTATTGTACTATGACAGACCAGCTAGATCTACTGTCTCTATTATAATATGACAGACCAGCTAGATCTACTGTCTCTATTATATTCTGACAAACCAGCTAGATCTACTGTCTCTATTATCTTATGGCAGACCAGCTAGATCTACTGTCTTTATTATATTAGGACAGACCAGCTAGATCTATTAATATATGACAGACCAGCTAGATCTACTGTCTCTATTGTACTATGACAGACCAGCTAGATCTACTGTCTCTATTATAATATGACAGACCAGCTAGATCTACTGTCTCTATTATATTCTGACAAACCAGCTAGATCTACTGTCTCTATTATCTTGTGGCAGACCAGCTAGATCTACTGTCTTTATTATATTATGACAGACCAGCTAGATCTACTGTCTCTATTGTATTATGATAGACCAGGTAGATCTACTGTCTCCATTATATTATGACAGACCAGCTAGATCTACTGTCTCTATTATATAACAGACCAGCTAGATCTACTGTCTCTATTATATTATGACAGACCAGGTAGATCTACTGTCTCCATTATATTATGACAGACCAGCTAGATCTACTGTCTCCATTATATTATGACAGACCAGCTAGATCTACTGTCTCTATTGTACTATGACAGACCAGCTAGATCTACTGTCTCTATTATAATATGACAGACCAGCTAGATCTGCTGTCTCTATTATATTCCGACAAAGCATCTAGATCTACTGTCTCTATTATATTATGGCAGACCAGCTAGATCTACTGTCTTTATTATATTATGACAGACCAGCTAGATCTACTGTCTCTAGTGTATTATGACAGACCAGGTAGATCTACTGTCTCCATTATATTATGACAGACCAGCTAGATCTACTGTCTCTATTGTACTATGACAGACCAGCTAGATCTACTGTCTCTATTATATTATGACAGACCAGGTAGATCTACTGTCTCTATTATATTATGACAGACCAGGTAGATCTACTGTCTCCATTATATTATGACAGACTAGCTAGATCTACTGTCTCTATTGTACTATGACAGACCAGCTAGATCTACTGTCTCTATTATAATATGACAGACCAGCTAGATCTGCTGTCTCTATTATATTCCGACAAACCAGCTAGATCTACTGTCTCTATTATATTATGGCAGACCAGCTAGATCTACTGTCTTTATTATATTATGACAGACCAGCTAGATCTACTGTCTCTATTTTATTATGACTGACCAGCTAGATCTACTGTCTCTATTGTACTATGACAGACCAGCTAGATCTACTGTCTTTATTATATTATGACAGACCAGGTATATCTACTGTCTCTATTGTATTATGACAGACCAGGTATATCTACTGTCTTTATTATATTATGACAGACCAGCTAGATCTACTGTCTCTATTGTATTATGACAGACCAGGTATATCTACTGTCTCTATTATATTATGACAGACCAGCTAGATCACTGTATCTATTATATTATGACAGACCAGCTAGATCTATCTATTGTATTATGACAGACCAGCTAGATCTACTGTCTCTATTGTATTATGACAGACCAGCTAGATCTACTGTCTCTATTATATTATGGCAGACCAGCTAGATCTACTGTCTCTATTATATTATGACAGACCAGCTAGATCTACTGTCTCTATTATATTATGACAGACCAGCTAGATCTACTGTCTCTATTATATTATGACAGACCAGCTAGATCTACTGTCTCTATTATATTATGACAGACCAGCTAGATCTACTGTCTCTATTATATTATGACAGACCAGCTAGATCTACTGTCTCTATTGTATTATGACAGACCAGGTATATCTACTGTGTCCATTATATTATGACAGACCAGCTAGATCTACTGTCTCTATTATATTATGACAGACCAGCTAGATCTACTGTCTCTATTATATTATGATAGACCAGCTAGATCTACTGTCTCTATTTTATTATGACTGACCAGCTAGATCTACTGTCTCTATTGTACTATGACAGACCAGCTACATCTACTGTCTCTATTATAATATGACAGACCAGCTAGATCTACTGTCTCTATTATATTATGACAGACCAGCTAGATCTACTGTCTCTATTATATTATGACAGACCAGCTAGATCTACTGTCTCTATTATATTATGACAGACCAGCTAGATCTACTGTCTCTATTATATTATGACAGACCAGCCAGATCTACTGTCTCTATTATATTATGACAGACCAGCTAGATCTACTGTCTCTATTATATTATGACAGACCAGCTAGATCTATTATTATATATGACAGACCAGCTAGATCTACTGTCTCTATTGTACTATGACAGACCAGCTAGATCTACTGTCTCTATTATAATATGACAGACCAGCTAGATCTACTGTCTCTATTATATTCTGACAAACCAGCTAGATCTACTGTCTCTATTATATTATGGCAGACCAGCTAGATCTACTGTCTTTATTATATTATGACAGACCAGCTAGATCTACTGTCTCTATTATATTATGATAGACCAGGTAGATCTACTGTCTCTATTATATTATGACAGACCAGCTAGATCTACTGTCTCTATTATATAACAGACCAGCTAGATCTACTGTCTCTATTATATTATGACAGACCAGGTAGATCTACTGTCTCCATTATATTATGACAGACCAGCTAGATCTACTGTCTCCATTATATTATGACAGACCAGCTAGATCTACTGTCTCTATTGTACTATGACAGACCAGCTAGATCTACTGTCTCTATTATAATATGACAGACCAGCTAGATCTACTGTCTCTATTATATTATGACAAACCAGCTAGATCTACTGTCTCTATTATATTATGACAGACCAGCTAGATCTACTGTCTTTATTATATTATGACAGACCAGCTAGATCTACTGTCTCTATTGTATTATGACAGACCAGGTAGATCTACTGTCTCCATTATATTATGACAGACCAGCTAGATCTACTGTCTCTATTATATTATGACAGACCAGCTAGATCTACTGTCTCTATTATATTATGACAGACCAGGTAGATCTACTGTCTCCATTATATTATGACAGACCAGGTAGATCTACTGTCTCCATTATATTATGACAGACCAGCTAGATCTACTGTCTCTATTGTATTATGACAGACCAGCTAGATCTACTGTCTCTATTATAATATGACAGACCAGCTAGATCTGCTGTCTCTATTATATTATGACAAACCAGCTAGATCTACTGTCTCTATTATATTATGGCAGACCAGCTAGATCTACTGTCTTTATTATATTATGACAGACCAGCTAGATCTACTGTCTCTATTTTATTATGACTGACCAGCTAGATCTACTGTCTCTATTGTACTATGACAGACCAGCTAGATCTACTGTCTTTATTATATTATGACAGACCAGCTATATCTACTGTCTCTATTGTATTATGACAGACCAGGTATATCTACTGTCTTTATTATATTATGACAGACCAGCTAGATCTACTGTCTCTATTGTATTATGACAGACCAGGTATATCTACTGTCTCTATTATATTATGACAGACCAGCTAGATCACTGTATCTATTGTATTATGACAGACCAGCTAGATCTATTAAATTATGACAGACCAGCTAGATCTACTGTCTCTATTGTACTATGATAGACCAGCTAGATCTACTGTCTCTATTTTATTATGACTGACCAGCTAGATCTACTGTCTCTATTGTACTATGACAGACCAGCTAGATCTACTGTCTCTATTATAATATGACAGACCAGCTAGATCTGCTGTCTCTATTATATTCTGACAAACCAGCTAGATCTACTGTCTCTATTATATTATGGCAGACCAGCTAGATCTACTGTCTTTATTATATTATGACAGACCAGCTAGATCTACTGTCTCTA
Organism: Oncorhynchus keta; assembly: GCF_023373465.1. Taxonomy (NCBI): domain Eukaryota; kingdom Metazoa; phylum Chordata; class Actinopteri; order Salmoniformes; family Salmonidae; genus Oncorhynchus; species Oncorhynchus keta. The sequence goes on from NC_068427.1 coordinate 49,560,663, forward strand.
TTGTATTATGACAGACCAGGTATATCTACTGTGTCATTATATTATGACAGACCAGCTAGATCTACTGTCTCTATTATATTATGACAGACCAGCTAGATCTACTGTCTCTATTATATTATGATAGACCAGCTAGATCTACTGTCTCTATTTTATTATGACTGACCAGCTAGATCTACTGTCTCTATTGTACTATGACAGACCAGCTACATCTACTGTCTCTATTATAATATGACAGACCAGCTAGATCTACTATCTCTATTATATTCTGACAAACCAGCTAGATCTACTGTCTCTATTATATTATGCAGACCAGATAGATCTACTGTCTTTATTATATTATGACAGACCAGCTAGATCTACTGTCTCTATTGTATTATGACAGACCAGGTATATCTACTGTCTCTATTATAATATGACAGACCAGCTAGATCTGCTGTCTCTATTATATTCTGACAAACCAGCTAGATCTACTGTCTTTATTATATTATGACAGACCAGCTAGATCTACTGTCTCTATTGTATTATGACAGACCAGGTATATCTACTGTCTCTATTATAATATGACAGACCAGCTAGATTTGCTGTCTCTATTATATTCTGACAAACCAGCTAGATCTACTGTCTCTATTATATTATGGCAGACCAGCTAGATCTACTGTCTCTATTGTATTATGACAGACCAGGTATATCTACTGTGTCCATTATATTATGACAGACCAGCTAGATCTACTGTCTCTATTATATTATGACAGACCAGCTAGATCTACTGTCTCTATTATATTATGATAGACCAGCTAGATCTACTGTCTCTATGTTATTATGACTGACCAGCTAGATCTACTGTCTTTATTATATTATGACAGACCAGCTAGATCTACTGTCTCTATTGTATTATGATAGACCAGGTAGATCTACTGTCTCCATTATATTATGACAGACCAGCTAGATCTACTGTCTCTATTATATAACAGACCAGCTAGATCTACTGTCTCTATTATATTATGACAGACCAGGTAGATCTACTGTCTCCATTATATTATGACAGACCAGCTAGATCTACTGTCTCCATTATATTATGACAGACCAGCTAGATCTACTGTCTCTATTGTTATGACAGACCAGCTAGATCTACTGTCTCTATTATAATATGACAGACCAGCTAGATCTGCTGTCTCTATTATATTCCGACAAAGCATCTAGATCTACTGTCTCTATTATATTATGACAGACCAGCTAGATCTACTGTCTTTATTATATTATGACAGACCAGCTAGATCTACTGTCTCTATTATATTATGACAGACCAGGTAGATCTACTGTCTCCATTATATTATGACAGACCAGCTAGATCTACTGTCTCTATTGTACTATGACAGACCAGCTAGATCTACTGTCTCTATTATATTATGACAGACCAGGTAGATCTACTGTCTCTATTATATTATGACAGACCAGGTAGATCTACTGTCTCCATTATATTATGACAGACTAGCTAGATCTACTGTCTCTATTGTACTATGACAGACCAGCTAGATCTACTGTCTCTATTATAATATGACAGACCAGCTAGATCTGCTGTCTCTATTATATTATGACAAACCAGCTAGATCTACTGTCTCTATTATATTATGGCAGACCAGCTAGTTCTACTGTCTTTATTATATTATGACAGACCAGCTAGATCTACTGTCTCTATTTTATTATGACTGACCAGCTAGATCTACTGTCTCTATTGTACTATGACAGACCAGCTAGATCTACTGTCTTTATTATATTATGACAGACCAGGTATATCTACTGTCTCTATTGTATTATGACAGACCAGGTATATCTACTGTCTTTATTATATTATGACAGACCAGCTAGATCTACTGTCTCTATTGTATTATGACAGACCAGGTATATCTACTGTCTCTATTATATTATGACAGACCAGCTAGATCACTGTATCTATTGTATTATGACAGACCAGCTAGATCTATTAAATTATGACAGACCAGCTAGATCTACTGTCTCTATTGTACTATGATAGACCAGCTAGATCTACTGTCTCTATTTTATTATGACTGACCAGCTAGATCTACTGTCTCTATTGTACTATGACAGACCAGCTAGATCTACTGTCTCTATTATAATATGACAGACCAGCTAGATCTGCTGTCTCTATTATATTCTGACAAACCAGCTAGATCTACTGTCTCTATTATATTATGGCAGACCAGCTAGATCTACTGTCTTTATTATATTATGACAGACCAGCTAGATCTACTGTCTCTATTGTATTATGACAGACCAGGTATATCTACTGTGTCCATTATATTATGACAGACCAGCTAGATCTACTGTCTCTATTATATTATGACAGACCAGCTAGATCTACTGTCTCTATTATATTATGATAGACCAGCTAGATCTACTGTCTCTATTTTATTATGACTGACCAGCTAGATCTACTGTCTCTATTGTACTATGACAGACCAGCTACATCTACTGTCTCTATTATAATATGACAGACCAGCTAGATCTACTATCTCTATTATATTCTGACAAACCAGCTAGATCTACTGTCTCTATTATATTATGGCAGACCAGATAGATCTACTGTCTTTATTATATTATGACAGACCAGCTAGATCTACTGTCTCTATTGTATTATGACAGACCAGGTATATCTACTGTCTCTATTATAATATGACAGACCAGCTAGATCTGCTGTCTCTATTATATTCTGACAAACCAGCTAGATCTACTGTCTTTATTATATTATGGCAGACCAGCTAGATCTACTGTCTCTATTGTATTATGACAGACCAGGTATATCTACTGTCTCTATTATAATATGACAGACCAGCTAGATTTGCTGTCTCTATTATATTCTGACAAACCAGCTAGATCTACTGTCTCTATTATATTATGGCAGACCAGCTAGATCTACTGTCTCTATTGTATTATGACAGACCAGGTATATCTACTGTGTCCATTATATTATGACAGACCAGCTAGATCTACTGTCTCTATTATATTATGACAGACCAGCTAGATCTACTGTCTCTATTATATTATGATAGACCAGCTAGATCTACTGTCTCTATGTTATTATGACTGACCAGCTAGATCTACTGTCTCTATTGTACTATGACAGACCAGCTACATCTACTGTCTCTATTATAATATGACAGACCAGCTAGATCTACTGTCTCTATTATATTATGACTGACCAGCTAGATCTACTGTCTCTATTGTACTATGACAGACCAGCTAGATCTACTGTCTCTATTATAATATGACAGACCAGCTAGATCTACTGTCTCTATTATATTCTGACAAACCAGCTAGATCTACTGTCTCTATTATCTTATGGCAGACCAGCTAGATCTACTGTCTTTATTATATTATGACAGACCAGCTAGATCTATTAATATATGACAGACCAGCTAGATCTACTGTCTCTATTGTACTATGACAGACCAGCTACATCTACTGTCTCTATTATAACATGACAAACCAGCTAGATCTACTGTCTCAATAATCTTATGGCAGACCAGCTAGATCTACTGTCTTTATTATATTATGACAGACCAGCTAGATCTATTAATATATGACAGACCAGCTAGATCTACTGTCTCTATTTTATTATGACTGACCAGCTAGATCTACTATCTCTTTTATATTATGGCAGACCAGCTAGATCTACTGTCTTTATTATATTATGACAGACCAGCTAGATCTACTGTCTCTATTATATTATGACAGACCAGCTAGATCTACTGTCTAAATTATAATATGACAGATCAGCTAGATCTGCTGTCTCTATTATATTCTGACAAACCAGCTAGATCTACTGTCTCTATTATATTATGGCACACCAGCTAGATCTACTGTCTTTATTATATTATGACAGACCAGCTAGATCTACTGTCTCTATTATATTATGATAGACCAGCTAGATCTACTGTCTCTATTTTATTATCTCTATTATATTCTGACAAACCAGCTAGATCTACTGTCTCTATTATATTATGGCAGACCAGCTAGATCTACTGTCTTTATTATATTATGACAGACCAGCTAGATCTACTGTCTCTATTGTACTATGACAGACCAGCTAGATCTACTGTCTCTATTATAATATGACAGACCAGCTAGATCTACTGTCTCTATTCTATTCTGACAAACCAGCTAGATCTACTGTCTCTATTATATTATGGCAGACCAGCTAGATCTATTAAATTATGACAGACCAGCTAGATATACTGTCTCTATTGTACTATGATAGACCAGATAGATCTACTGTCTCTATTTTATTATGACTGACCAGCTAGATCTACTGTCTCTATTGTACTATGACAGACCAGCTAGATCTACTGTCTCTATTATAATATGACAAACCAGCTAGATCTACTGTCTCTATTATATTATGACAGACCAGGTAGATCTACTATGTCCATTATATTATGACAGACCAGCTAGATCTACTGTCTCTATTTTATTATGACTGACCAGCTAGATCAACTGTCTCTATTGTACTATGACAGACCAGCTACATCTACTGTCTCTATTATAACATGACAAACCAGCTAGATCTACTGTCTCCATTATCTTATGGCAGACCAGCTAGATCTACTGTCTTTATTATATTATGACAGACCAGCTAGATCTATTAATATATGACAGACCAGCTAGATCTACTGTCTCTATTGTACTATGACAGACCAGCTAGATATACTGTCTCTATTTTATTATGACTGACCAGCTAGATCTACTATCTCTTTTATATTATGGCAGACCAGCTAGATCTACTGTCTTTATTATATTATGACAGACCAGCTAGATCTACTGTCTCTATTATATTATGACAGACCAGCTAGATCTACTGTCTCTATTATAATATGACAGATCAGCTAGATCTGCTGTCTCTATTATATTCTGACAAACCAGCTAGATCTACTGTCTCTATTATATTATGGCAGACCAGCTAGATCTACTGTCTTTATTATATTATGACAGACCAGCTAGATCTACTGTCTCTATTATATTATGATAGACCAGCTAGATCTACTGTCTCTATTTTATTATCTCTATTATATTCTGACAAACCAGCTAGATCTACTGTCTCTATTATATTATGACAGACCAGCTAGATCTACTGTCTTTATTATATTATGACAGACCAGCTAGATCTACTGTCTCTATTGTATTATGACAGACCAGGTATATCTACTGTCTCTATTATAATATGACAGACCAGCTAGATCTGCTGTCTCTATTATATTCTGACAAACCAGCTAGATCTACTGTCTCTATTATATTATGGCAGACCAGCTAGATCTATTAAATTATGACAGACCAGCTAGATCTACTGTCTCTATTGTACTATGACAGACCAGCTAGATCTACTGTCTCTATTTTATTATGACTGACCAGCTAGATCTACTGTCTCTATTGTACTATGACAGACCAGCTAGATCTACTGTCTCTATTATAATATGACAGACCAGCTAGATCTGCTGTCTCTATTATATTATGACAGACCAGCTAGATCTACTGTCTCTATTATATTATGATAGACCAGCTAGATCTACTGTCTCTATTTTATTATGACTGACCAGCTAGATCAACTGTCTCTATTGTACTATGACAGACCAGCTACATCTACTGTCTCTATTATAACATGACAGACCAGCTAGATCTAATGTCTGTATTATAATATTACAGACCAGCTAGATCTACTGTCTCTATTGTACTATGATAGACCAGCTAGATCTACTGTCTCTATTTTATTATGACTGACCAGCTAGATCTACTGTCTCTATTGTACTATGACAGACCAGCTAGATCTACTGTCTCTATTATAATATGACAGACCAGCTAGATCTACTGTCTCTATTATATTATGACAGACCAGCTAGATCTACTGTCTCTATTATATTATGACAGACCAGCTAGATCTATTAATATATGACAGACCAGCTAGATCTACTGTCTCTATTATATTATGACTGACCAGCTAGATCTACTGTCTCTATTATATTATGACAGACCAGCTAGATCACTGTATCTATTGTATTATGACAGACCAGCTAGATCTATTAAATTATGACAGACCAGCTAGATCTACTGTCTCTATTGTACAATGATAGACCAGCTAGATCTACTGTCTCTATTTTATTATGACTGACCAGCTAGATCTACTGTCTCTATTGTACTATGACAGACCAGCTAGATCTACTGTCTCTATTATAATATGACAGACCAGCTAGATCTGCTGTCTCTATTATATTCTGACAAACCAGCTAGATCTACTGTCTCTATTATATTATGGCAGACCTGCTAGATCTACTGTCTTTATTATATTATGACAGACCAGCTAGATCTACTGTCTCTATTGTATTATGACAGACCAGGTATATCTACTGTGTCCATTATATTATGACAGACCAGCTAGATCTACTGTCTCTATTATATTATGACAGACCAGCTAGATCTACTGTCTCTATTATATTATGATAGACGAGCTAGATCTACTGTCTCTATTTTATTATGACTGACCAGCTAGATCTACTGTCTCTATTGTACTATGACAGACCAGCTACATCTACTGTCTCTATTATAATATGACAGACCAGCTAGATCTGCTGTCTCTATTATATTATGACAGACCAGCTAGATCTACTGTCTCTATTATATTATGACAGACCAGCTAGATCTACTGTCTCTATTTTATTATGACTGACCAGCTAGATCTACTGTCTCTATTGTACTATGACAGACCAGCTACATCTACTGTCTCTATTATAACATGACAGACCAGCTAGATCTAATGTCTGTATTATAATATTACAGACCAGCTAGATCTACTGTCTCTATTGTACTATGATAGACCAGCTAGATCTACTGTCTCTATTTTATTATGACTGACCAGCTAGATCTACTGTCTCTATTGTACTATGACAGACCAGCTAGATCTACTGTCTCTATTATAATATGACAGACCAGCTAGATCTACTGTCTCTATTATATTATGACAGACCAGCTAGATCTACTGTCTCTATTATATTATGACAGACCAGCTAGATCTATTAATATATGACAGACCAGCTAGATCTACTGTCTCTATTATATTATGACTGACCAGCTAGATCTACTGTCTCTATTATATTATGACAGACCAGCTAGATCACTGTATCTATTGTATTATGACAGACCAGCTAGATCTATTAAATTATGACAGACCAGCTAGATCTACTGTCTCTATTGTACTATGATAGACCAGCTAGATCTACTGTCTCTATTTTATTATGACTGACCAGCTAGATCTACTGTCTCTATTGTACTATGACAGACCAGCTAGATCTACTGTCTCTATTATAATATGACAGACCAGCTAGATCTACTGTCTATTATAATATGACAGACCAGCTAGATCTGCTGTCTCTATTATATTCTGACAAACCAGCTAGATCTACTGTCTCTATTATATTATGGCAGACCAGCTAGATCTACTGTCTTTATTATATTATGACAGACCAGCTAGATCTACTGTCTCTATTGTATTATGATAGACCAGCTAGATCTACTGTCTCTATTTTATTATGACTGACCAGCTAGATCTACTGTCTCTATTGTACTATGACAGACCAGCTAGATCTACTGTCTCTATTATAATATGACAGACCAGCTAGATCTGCTGTCTCTATTATATTCTGACAAACCAGCTAGATCTACTGTCTCTATTATATTATGGCAGACCAGCTAGATCTACTGTCTTTATTATATTATGACAGACCAGCTAGATCTGCTGTCTCTATTATATTCTGACAAACCAGCTAGATCTACTGTCTCTATTATATTATGGCAGACCAGCTAGATCTACTGTCTTTATTATATTATGACAGACCAGCTAGATCTACTGTCTCTATTGTATTATGACAGACCAGGTATATCTACTGTGTCCATTATATTATGACAGACCAGCTAGATCTACTGTCTCTATTATATTATGACAGACCAGCTAGATCTACTGTCTAAATTATAATATGACAGATCAGCTAGATCTGCTGTCTCTATTATATTCTGACAAACCAGCTAGATCTACTGTCTCTATTATATTATGGCACACCAGCTAGATCTACTGTCTTTATTATATTATGACAGACCAGCTAGATCTACTGTCTCTATTATATTATGATAGACCAGCTAGATCTACTGTCTCTATTTTATTATCTCTATTATATTCTGACAAACCAGCTAGATCTACTGTCTCTATTATATTATGACAGACCAGCTAGATCTACTGTCTCTATTATATTATGACAGACCAGGTATATCTACTGTCTCTATTATAATATGACAGACCAGCTAGATCTGCTGTCTCTATTATATTCTGACAAACCAGCTAGATCTACTGTCTCTATTATATTATGGCAGACCAGCTAGATCTATTAAATTATGACAGACCAGCTAGATCTACTGTCTCTATTGTACTATGATAGACCAGCTAGATCTACTGTCTCTATTTTATTATGACTGACCAGCTAGATCTACTGTCTCTATTGTACTATGACAGACCAGCTAGATCTACTGTCTCTATTATAATATGACAGACCAGCTAGATCTGCTGTCTCTATTATATTATGACAGACCAGCTAGATCTACTGTCTCTATTATATTATGATAGACCAGCTAGATCTACTGTCTCTATTTTATTATGACTGACCAGCTAGATCAACTGTCTCTATTGTACTATGACAGACCAGCTACATCTACTGTCTCTATTATAACATGACAAACCAGCTAGATCTACTGTCTCCATTATCTTATGGCAGACCAGCTAGATCTACTGTCTTTATTATATTATGACAGACCAGCTAGATCTATTAATATATGACAGACCAGCTAGATCTACTGTCTCTATTGTACTATGACAGACCAGCTAGATATACTGTCTCTATTTTATTATGACTGACCAGCTAGATCTACTATCTCTTTTATATTATGGCAGACCAGCTAGATCTACTGTCTTTATTATAATATGACAGATCAGCTAGATCTGCTGTCTCTATTATATTCTGACAAACCAGCTAGATCTACTGTCTCTATTATATTATGGCAGACCAGCTAGATCTACTGTCTTTATTATATTATGACAGACCAGCTAGATCTACTGTCTCTATTGTATTATGACAGACCAGGTATATCTACTGTGTCCATTATATTATGACAGACCAGCTAGATCTACTGTCTCTATTATATTATGACAGACCAGCTAGATCTACTGTCTCTATTATATTATGATAGACCAGCTAGATCTACTGTCTCTATTTTATTATGACTGACCAGCTAGATCAACTGTCTCTATTGTACTATGACAGACCAGCTACATCTACTGTCTCTATTATAACATGACAAACCAGCTAGATCTACTGTCTCCATTATCTTATGGCAGACCAGCTAGATCTACTGTCTTTATTATATTATGACAGACCAGCTAGATCTATTAATATATGACAGACCAGCTAGATCTACTGTCTCTATTGTACTATGACAGACCAGCTAGATATACTGTCTCTATTTTATTATGACTGACCAGCTAGATCTACTATCTCTTTTATATTATGGCAGACCAGCTAGATCTACTGTCTTTATTATAATATGACAGATCAGCTAGATCTGCTGTCTCTATTATATTCTGACAAACCAGCTAGATCTACTGTCTCTATTATATTATGACAGACCAGCTAGATTTATTATATTATGACAGACCAGCTAGATCTACTGTCTCTATTGTATTATGACAGACCAGGTATATCTACTGTGTCCATTATATTATGACAGACCAGCTAGATCTACTGTCTCTATTATATTATGACAGACCAGCTAGATCTACTGTCTCTATTATATTATGATAGACCAGCTAGATCTACTGTCTTTATTATATTATGACAGACCAGCTAGATCTACTGTCTCTATTGTATTATGACAGACCAGGTATATCTACTGTCTCTATTATAATATGACAGACCAGCTAGATCTACTATCTCTATTATATTCTGACAAACCAGCTAGATCTACTGTCTCTATTATATTATGGCAGACCAGATAGATCTACTGTCTTTATTATATTATGACAGACCAGCTAGATCTACTGTCTCTATTGTATTATGACAGACCAGGTATATCTACTGTCTCTATTATAATATGACAGACCAGCTAGATCTACTGTCTCTATTATATTCTGACAAACCAGCTAGATCTACTGTCTCTATTATATTATGGCAGACCAGATAGATCTACTGTCTTTATTATATTATGACAGACCAGCTAGATCTACTGTCTCTATTGTATTATGACAGACCAGGTATATCTACTGTCTTTATTATATTATGACAGACCAGCTAGATCTATTAATATATGACAGACCAGCTAGATCTACTGTCTCTATTGTACTATGACAGACCAGCTAGATATACTGTCTCTATTTTATTATGACAGACCAGCTAGATCTACTGTCTCTATTATATTATGACAGACCAGCTAGATCTACTGTCTCTATTATAATATGACAGATCAGCTAGATCTGCTGTCTCTATTATATTCTGACAAACCAGCTAGATCTACTGTCTCTATTATATTATGGCAGACCAGCTAGATCTACTGTCTTTATTATATTATGACAGACCAGCTAGATCTACTGTCTCTATTATATTATGATAGACCAGCTAGATCTACTGTCTCTATTTTATTATCTCTATTATATTCTGACAAACCAGCTAGATCTACTGTCTCTATTATATTATGGCAGACCAGCTAGATCTACTGTCTTTATTATATTATGACAGACCAGCTAGATCTACTGTCTCTATTGTATTATGACAGACCAGGTATATCTACTGTCTCTATTATAATATGACAGACCAGCTAGATCTGCTGTCTCTATTATATTCTGACAAACCAGCTAGATCTACTGTCTCTATTATATTATGGCAGACCAGCTAGATCTATTAAATTATGACAGACCAGCTAGATCTACTGTCTCTATTGTACTATGATAGACCAGCTAGATCTACTGTCTCTATTTTATTATGACTGACCAGCTAGATCTACTGTCTCTATTGTACTATGACAGACCAGCTAGATCTACTGTCTCTATTATAATATGACAGACCAGCTAGATCTGCTGTCTCTATTATATTATGACAGACCAGCTAGATCTACTGTCTCTATTATATTATGATAGACCAGCTAGATCTACTGTCTCTATTTTATTATGACTAACTAGCTAGATCAACTGTCTCTATTGTACTATGACAGACCAGCTACATCTACTGTCTCTATTATAACATGACAGACCAGCTAGATCTAATGTCTGTATTATAATATTACAGACCAGCCAGATCTACTTTCTCTATTGTACTATGATAGACCAGCTAGATCTACTGTCTCTATTTTATTATGACTGACCAGCTAGATCTACTGTCTCTATTGTACTATGACAGACCAGCTAGATCTACTGTCTCTATTATAATATGACAGACCAGCTAGATCTACTGTCTCTATTATATTATGACAGACCAGCTAGATCTACTGTCTCTATTATATTATGACAGACCAGCTAGATCTATTAATATATGACAGACCAGCTAGATCTACTGTCTCTATTATATTATGACTGACCAGCTAGATCTACTGTCTCTATTATATTATGACAGACCAGCTAGATCACTGTATCTATTGTATTATGACAGACCAGCTAGATCTATTAAATTATGACAGACCAGCTAGATCTACTGTCTCTATTGTACTATGATAGACCAGCTAGATCTACTGTCTCTATTTTATTATGACTGACCAGCTAGATCTACTGTCTCTATTGTACTATGACAGACCAGCTAGATCTACTGTCTCTATTATAATATGACAGACCAGCTAGATCTACTGTCTCTATTATATTCTGACAAACCAGCTAGATATACTGTCTCTATTATATTATGGCAGACCAGCTAGATCTACTGTCTTTATTATATTATGACAGACCAGCTAGATCTACTGTCTCTATTGTATTATGACAGACCAGGTATATCTACTGTGTCCATTATATTATGACAGACCAGCTAGATCTACTGTCTCTATTATATTATGACAGACCAGCTAGATCTACTGTCTCTATTTTATTATGACTGACCAGCTAGATCTACTGTCTCTATTGTACTATGACAGACCAGCTACATCTACTGTCTCTATTATAATATGACAGACCAGCTAGATCTACTATCTCTATTATATTCTGACAAACCAGCTAGATCTACTGTCTCTATTATATTATGGCAGACCAGATAGATCTACTGTCTTTATTATGTTATGACAGACCAGCTAGATCTACTGTCTCTATTGTATTATGACAGACCAGGTATATCTACTGTCTCTATTATAATATGACAGACCAGCTAGATCTACTGTCTCTATTATATTATGACAGACCAGCTAGATCTACTGTCTCTATTATATTATGACAGACCAGCTAGATCTACTGTCTCTATTATATTATGACAGACCAGCTAGATCTACTGTCTCTATTATATTATGACAGACCAGCTAGATCTACTGTCTCTATTATATTATGACAGACCAGCTAGATCTACTGTCTCTATTATATTATGACAGACCAGCTAGATCTACTGTCTCTATTATATTATGACAAACCAGCTAGATCTACTGTCTCTATTATATTATGGCAGACCAGCTAGATCTACTGTCTTAAATTATGACAGACCAGCTAGATCTACTGTCTCTATTGTACTATGATAGACCAGCTAGATCTACTGTCTCTATTTTATTATGACTGACCAGCTAGATCTACTGTCTCTATTGTACTATGACAGACCAGCTAGATCTACTGTCTCTATTATAATATGACAGACCAGCTAGATCTACTGTCTCTATTATATTATGACAGACCAGCTAGATCTACTGTCTCTATTATATTATGACAGACCAGCTAGATCTACTGTCTCTATTGTATTATGACAGACCAGCTAGATCTACTGTCTCTATTATATTATGACAGACCAGCTAGATCTACTGTCTCTATTATAATATGACAGACCAGCTAGATCTACTGTCTCTATTATAATATGACAGACCAGCTAGATCTACTGTCTCTATTATATTATGACAGACCAGCTAGATCTACTGTCTCTATTTTATTATGACAGACCAGCTAGATCTACTGTCTCTATTATACTATGACAGACCAGCTAGATCTACTGTCTCTATTATATTATGACAGACCAGCTAGATCTACTGTCTCTATTATATTATGACAGACCAGCTAGATCTACTGTCTCTATTATATTATGACAGACCAGCTAGATCTACTGTCTTATTATATGACAGACCAGCTAGATCTACTGTCTCTATTATATTATGACAGACCAGCTAGATCTACTGTCTCTATTATATTATGACAGACCAGCTAGATCACTGTATCTATTGTATTATGACAGACCAGCTAGATCTATTAAATTATGACAGACCAGCTAGATCTACTGTCTCTATTGTACTATGACAGACCAGCTAGATCTACTGTCTCTATTTTATTATGACAGACCAGCTAGATCTACTGTCTCTATTATATTATGACAGACCAGCTAGATCTACTGTCTCTATTATAATATGACAGACCAGCTAGATCTACTGTCTCTATTATATTCTGACAGACCAGCTAGATCTACTGTCTCTATTATATTATGACAGACCAGCTAGATCTACTGTCTTTATTATAGTATGACAGACCAGCTAGATCTACTGTCTCTATTGTATTATGACAGACCAGCTAGATCTACTGTCTCTATTATATTATGACAGACCAGCTAGATCTACTGTCTCTATTATATTATGACAGACCAGCTAGATCTACTGTCTATTATATTATGACAGACCAGCTAGATCTACTGTCTCTATTATATTATGACAGACCAGCTAGATCTACTGTCTCTATTATATTATGACAGACCAGCTAGATCTACTGTCTCTATTATAATATGACAGACCAGCTAGATCTACTGTCTCTATTATATTATGACAGACCAGCTAGATCTACTGTCTCTATTATATTATGACAGACCAGCTAGATCTACTGTCTTTATTATATTATGACAGACCAGCTAGATCTACTGTCTCTATTATATTATGACAGACCAGCTAGATCTACTGTCTCTATTATAATATGACAGACCAGCTAGATCTACTGTCTCTATTATATTATGACAGACCAGCTAGATCTACTGTCTCTATTATATTATGACAGACCAGCTAGATCTACTGTCTTTATTATATTATGACAGACCAGCTAGATCTACTGTCTCTATTATATTATGACAGACCAGTATATCTACTGTCTCATTATATTATGACAGACCAGCTAGATCTACTGTCTCTATTATATTATGACAGACCAGCTAGATCTACTGTCTCTATTATATTATGACAGACCAGGTAGATCTACTGTCTCTATTATATTATGACAGACCAGCTAGATCTACTGTCTCTGTGTCACTATTATATTCTGACAGACCAGCTAGATCTACTGTCTCTATTATATTATGACAGACCAGCTAGATCTACTGTCTCTATTATATTATGACAGACCAGGTAGATCTACTGTCTCTATTATATTATGACAGACCAGCTAGATCTACTGTCTCTATTATATTATGACAGACCAGCTAGATCTACTGTCTCTATTATATTATGACAGACCAGCTAGATCTACTGTCTCTATTTTATTATGACAGACCAGCTAGATCTACTGTCTCTATTGTACTATGACAGACCAGCTAGATCTACTGTCTCTATTATAATATGACAGACCAGCTAGATCTACTGTCTCTATTATATTATGACTGACCAGCTAGATCTACTGTCTCTATTATATTATGACAGACCAGCTAGATCACTGTATCTATTGTATTATGACAGACCAGCTAGATCTATTAAATTATGACAGACCAGCTAGATCTACTGTCTCTATTGTACTATGATAGACCAGCTAGATCTACTGTCTCTATTATATTATGACAGACCAGCTAGATCTACTGTCTCTATTATATTATGACAGACCAGCTAGATCTACTGTCTCTATTATATTATGACAGACCAGCTAGATCTACTGTCTCTATTATATTATGACAGACCAGCTAGATCTACTGTCTCTATTATATTATGACAGACCAGCTAGATCTACTGTCTCTATTATATTATGACAGACCAGCTAGATCTACTGTCTCTATTATATTATGACAGACCAGCTAGATCTACTGTCTCTATTATATTATGACAGACCAGCTAGATCTACTGTCTCTATTGTACTATGACAGACCAGCTAGATCTACTGTCTCTATTATAATATGACAGACCAGCTAGATCTACTGTCTCTATTATATTATGACAGACCAGCTAGATCTACTGTCTCTATTGTATTATGACTGACCAGCTAGATCTACTATCTATTTTATATTATGGCAGACCAGTACTGTCTTTATTATATTATGACAGACCAGCTAGATCTACTGTCTCTATTATATTATGACAGACCAGCTAGATCTACTGTCTCTATTATAATATGACAGACCAGCTAGATCTACTGTCTCTATTATATTCTGACAAACCAGCTAGATCTACTGTCTCTATTATATTATGGCAGACCAGCTAGATCTACTGTCTCTATTATATTATGACAGACCAGCTAGATCTACTGTCTCTATTATATTATGACAGACCAGCTAGATCTACTGTCTCTATTATATTATGACAGACCAGCTAGATCTACTGTCTCTATTGTATTATGACAGACCAGCTAGATCTACTGTCTCTATTATATTATGACAGACCAGCTAGATCTACTGTCTCTATTATACTGTCTCTATGACAGACCAGCTAGATCTACTGTCTCTATTATATTATGACAGACCAGCTAGATCTACTGTCTCTATTGTATTATGACAGACCAGGTATATCTACTGTCTCTATTATAATATGACAGACCAGCTAGATCTACTGTCTCTATTATATTATGACAGACCAGCTAGATCTACTGTCTCTATTATATTATGACAGACCAGCTAGATCTACTGTCTCTATTATATTATGACAGACCAGCTAGATCTACTGTCTCTATTATATGATGACAGACCAGCTAGATCTACTGTCTCTATTATATTATGACAGACCAGCTAGATCTACTGTCTCTATTATATGATGACAGACCAGCTATATCTACTGTCTCGATTGTATTATGACAGACCAGCTAGATCTGTCTCTTATATTATGACAGACCAGCTAGATCTACTGTCTCTATTATATTATGACAGACCAGCTAGATCTACTGTCTCTATTATATTATGACAGACCAGCTAGATCTACTGTCTCTATTATATTATGACAGACCAGCTAGATCTACTGTCTCTATTATATTATGACAGACCAGCTAGATCTACTGTCTCTATTATATTATGACAGACCAGCTAGATCTACTGTCTTTATTATATTATGACAGACCAGCTAGATCTACTGTCTCTATTATATTATGACAGACCAGCTAGATCTACTGTCTTTATTTTATTATGACAGACCAGCTAGATCTACTGTCTCTATTATATTATGACAGACCAGCTAGATCGACTGTCTCTGTTATATTATGACAGACCAGCTAGATCTACTGTCTCTATTATATTATGACAGACCAGCTAGATCTACTGTCTCTATTATATTATGACAGACCAGCTAGATCTACTGTCTCTATTATATTATGACAGACCAGCTAGATCTACTGTCTCTATTATATTATGACAGACCAGCTAGATCTACTGTCTCTATTATATTATGACAGACCAGCTAGATCTACTGTCTCTATTGTACTATGACAGACCAGCTACATCTACTGTCTCTATTATAATATGACAGACCAGCTAGATCTACTATCTCTATTATATTATGACAAACCAGCTAGATCTACTGTCTCTATTATATTATGACAGACCAGCTAGATCTACTGTCTTTATTATATTATGACAGACCAGCTAGATCTACTGTCTCTATTATATTATGACAGACCAGGTAGATCTACTGTCTCTATTATAATATGACAGACCAGCTAGATCTGCTGTCTCTATTATATTATGACAGACCAGCTAGATCTACTGTCTCTATTATATTATGACAGACCAGCTAGATCTACTGTCTCTATTATATTATGACAGACCAGCTAGATCTACTGTCTCTATTATATTATGACAGACCAGCTAGATCTACTGTCTCTATTATATTATGACAGACCAGCTAGATCTACTGTCTCTATTATATTATGACAGACCAGCTAGATCTACTGTCTCTATTATATTATGACAGACCAGCTAGATCTACTGTCTCTATTATACTATGACAGACCAGCTAGATCTACTGTCTCTATTATAATATGACAGACCAGCTAGATCTACTGTCTCTATTATATTATGACAGACCAGCTAGATCTACTGTCTCTATTATATTATGACAGACCAGCTAGATCACTGTATCTATTGTATTATCTAGATCTATTATATTATGACAGACCAGCTAGATCTACTGTCTCTATTGTATTATGACAGACCAGCTAGATCTACTGTCTCTATTTTATTATGACAGACCAGCTAGATCTACTGTCTCTATTATATTATGACAGACCAGCTAGATCTACTGTCTCTATTATAATATGACAGACCAGCTAGATCTACTGTCTCTATTATATTATGACAGACCAGCTAGATCTACTGTCTCTATTATATTATGACAGACCAGCTAGATCTACTGTCTCTATTATATTATGACAGACCAGCTAGATCTACTGTCTCCATTATATTATGACAGACCAGCTAGATCTACTGTCTCTATTATATTATGACAGACCAGCTAGATCTACTGTCTCTATTGTATTATGACAGACCAGCTAGATCTACTGTCTCTATTGTATTATGACAGACCAGCTAGATCTACTGTCTCTATTATATTATGACAGACCAGCTAGATCTACTGTCTCTATTATATTATGACAGACCAGCTAGATCTACTGTCTCTATTATATTATGACAGACCAGCTAGATCTACTGTCTCTATTATATATGACAGACCAGCTAGATCTACTGTCTCTATTATATTTTGACAGACCAGCTAGATCTACTGTCTCTATTATATTATGACAAAACAGCTAGATCTACTGTCTATTAAATTATGACAGACCAGCGAGATCTACTGTCTCTTATTATATTATGACAGACCAGCTAGATCTACTGTCTCTATTATATTATGACAGACCAGCGAGATCTACGGTCTCTATTGTATTATGACAGACCAGCTAGATCTGCTGTATCTATTGTATTATGACAGACTAGCTAGATCTACTGTCTCTATATTATGACAGACCAGCTAGATCTACTGTCTCTATTATATTATGACAGACCAGCGAGATCTACGGTCTCTATTGTATTATGACAGACCAGCTAGATCTGCTGTATCTATTATATTATGACAGACCAGCTAGATCTACTGTCTCTATTATATTATGACAGACCAGCTAGATCTACTGTCTCTATTATATTATGACAGACCAGCTAGATCTACTGTCTCTATTATATTATGACAGACCAGCTAGATCTACTGTCTCTATTATATTATGACAGACCAGCTAGATCTACTGTCTCTATTATATTATGACAGACCAGCTAGATCTACTGTCTCTATTATATTATGACAGACCAGCTAGATCTACTGTCTCTATTGTATTATGACAGACCAGCTAGATCTACTGTCTCTATTTTATTATGACAGACCAGCTAGATCTACTGTCTCTATTATATTATGACAGACCAGCTAGATCTACTGTCTCTATTATATTATGACAGACCAGCTAGATCTACTGTCTCTATTATATTATGACAGACCAGCTAGATCTACTGTCTCTATTATATTATGACAGACCAGCTAGATCTACTGTCTCTATTATATTATGACAGACCAGCTAGATCTACTGTCTCTATTATATTATGACAGACCAGCTAGATCTACTGTCTCTATTGTACTATGACAGACCAGCTAGATCTACTGTCTCTATTATATTATGACAGACCAGCTAGATCTACTGTCTCTATTATATTATGACAGACCAGCTAGATCTACTGTCTCTATTATATTATGACAGACCAGCTAGATCTACTATTATTATATATGACAGACCAGCTAGATCTACTGTCTCTATTATATTATGACAGACCAGCTAGATCTACTGTCTCTATTATATTATGACAGACCAGCTAGATCTACTGTCTCTATTGTATTATGACAGACCAGCTAGATCTATTAAATTATGACAGACCAGCAAGATCTACTGTCTCTATTATATTATGACAGACCAGCTAGATCTACTGTCTCTATTTTATTATGACAGACCAGCTAGATCTACTGTCTCTATTGTATTATGACAGACCAGCTAGATCTACTGTCTCTATTATAATATGACAGACCAGCTAGATCTACTGTCTCTATTATATTCTGACAAACCAGCTAGATCTACTGTCTCTATTATATTATGACAGACCAGCTAGATCTACTGTCTCTATTGTATTATGACAGACCAGGTAGATCTACTGTCTCTATTATATTATGACAGACCAGCTAGATCTACTGTCTCTATTATATTATGACAGACCAGCTAGATCTACTGTCTCTATTATATTATGACTGACCAGCTAGATCTACTGTCTCTATTATATTATGACAGACCAGCTAGATCACTGTATCTATTGTATTATGACAGACCAGCTAGATCTATTAAATTATGACAGACCAGCTAGATCTACTGTCTCTATTGTACTATGATAGACCAGCTAGATCTACTGTCTCTATTTTATTATGACTGACCAGCTAGATCTACTGTCTCTATTATATTATGACAGACCAGCTAGATCTACTGTCTCTATTATATTATGACAGACCAGCTAGATCTACTGTCTCTATTATATTATGACAGACCAGCTAGATCTACTGTCTTTATTATATTATGACAGACCAGCTAGATCTACTGTCTCTATTATATTATGACAGACCAGCTAGATCTACTGTCTCTATTATATTATGACAGACCAGCTAGATCTACTGTCTCTATTATATTATGACAGACCAGCTAGATCTACTGTCTCTATTGTATTATGACAGACCAGCTAGATCTACTGTCTCTATTATATTATGACAGACCAGCTAGATCTACTATCTCTATTATATTATGACAAACCAGCTAGATCTACTGTCTCTATTATATTATGACAGACCAGCTAGATCTACTGTCTCTATTATATTATGACAGACCAGCTAGATCTACTGTCTCTATTGTATTATGACAGACCAGCTAGATCTACTGTCTCTATTATAATTATGACAGACCAGCTAGATCTACTGTCTCTATTATATTATGACAGACCAGCTAGATCTACTGTCTCTATTATATTATGACAGACCAGCTAGATCTACTGTCTCTATTATATTATGACAGACCAGCTAGATCTACTGTCTCTATTATATTATGACAGACCAGCTAGATCTACTGTCTCTATTATATTATGACAGACCAGCTAGATCTACTGTCTCTATTATATTATGACAGACCAGCTAGATCTACTGTCTCTATTATATTATGACAGACCAGCTAGATCTACTGTCTCTATTATATTATGACAGACCAGCTAGATCACTGTATCTATTGTATTATGACAGACCAGCTAGATCTATTAAATTATGACAGACCAGCTAGATCTACTGTCTCTATTATACTATGACAGACCAGCTAGATCTACTGTCTCTATTATATTATGACTGACCAGCTAGATCTACTGTCTCTATTGTATTATGACAGACCAGCTAGATCTACTGCCTCTATTATAATATGACAGACCAGCTAGATCTACTGTCTCTATTATATTATGATTGACCAGCTAGATCTACTGTCTCTATTATATTATGACAGACCAGCTAGATCTACTGTCTCTATTATATTATGACAGACCAGCTAGATCTACTGTCTCTATTGTATTATGACAGACCAGGTAGATCTACTGTCTCTATTATATTATGACAGACCAGCTAGATCTACTGTCTCTATTATATTATGACAGACCAGCTAGATCTACTGTCTCTATTATATTATGACAGACCAGCTAGATCACTGTATCTATTGTATTATGACAGACCAGCTAGATCTATTAAATTATGACAGACCAGCTAGATCTACTGTCTCTATTATATTATGACAGACCAGCTAGATCTACTGTCACTATTATATTATGACAGACCAGCTAGATCTACTGTCTCTATTATATTATGACAGACCAGCTAGATCTACTGTCTCTATTATATTATGACAGACCAGCTAGATCTACTGTCTCTATTATATTATGACAGACCAGCTAGATCTACTGTCTCTATTATATTATGACAGACCAGCTAGATCTACTGTCTCTATTGTATTATGACAGACCAGCTAGATCTACTGTCTCTATTATAATATGACAGACCAGCTAGATCTACTGTCTCTATTATATTATGACAGACCAGCTAGATCTACTGTCTCTATTGTATTATGACAGACCAGCTAGATCTACTGTCTCTATTATAATATGACATACCAGCTAGATCTACTGTCTCTATTATATTATGACAAGACCAGCTAGATCTACTGTCTCTATTATATTATGACAGACCAGCTAGATCTACTGTCTTTATTATATTATGACAGACCAGCTAGATCTACTGTCTCTATTATATTATGACAGACCAGCTAGATCTACTGTCTCTATTATAATTATGACAGACCAGCTAGATCTACTGTCTCTATTATATTATGACAGACCAGCTAGATCTACTGTCTCTATTATATTATGACAGACCAGCTAGATCTACTGTCTCTATTATATTATGACAGACCAGCTAGATCTACTGTCTCTATTATATTATGACAGACCAGCTAGATCTACTGTCTCTATTATATTATGACAGACCAGCTAGATCTACTGTCTCTATTATATTATGACAGACCAGCTAGATCTACTGTCTCTATTATATTATGACAGACCAGCTAGATCTACTGTCTCTATTATATTATGACAGACCAGCTAGATCTACTGTATCTATTGTATTATGACAGACCAGCTAGATCTATTAATATTATGACAGACCAGCTAGATCTACTGTCTCTATTGTATTATGACAGACCAGCTAGATCTACTGTCTCTATTATATTATGACAGACCAGCTAGATCTACTGTCTCTATTGTACTATGACAGACCAGCTAGATCTACTGTCTCTATTATAATATGACAGACCAGCTAGATCTACTGTCTCTATTATATTCTGACAGACCAGCTAGATCTACTGTCTCTATTATATTATGACAGACCAGCTAGATCTACTGTCTCTATTATATTATGACAGACCAGCTAGATCTACTGTCTCTATTATATTATGACAGACCAGCTAGATCTACTGTCTCTATTATATTATGACAGACCAGCTAGATCTACTGTCTCTATTATATTATGACAGACCAGCTAGATCTACTGTCTCTATTATATTATGACAGACCAGCTAGATCTACTGTCTCTATTATATTATGACAGACCAGCTAGATCTATTAAATTATGACAGACCAGCTAGATCTACTGTCTCTATTGTACTATGATAGACCAGCTAGATCTACTGTCTCTATTTTATTATGACTGACCAGCTAGATCTACTGTCTCTATTATATTATGACAGACCAGCTAGATCTACTGTCTCTATTATATTATGACAGACCAGCTAGATCTACTGTCTCTATTATATTATGACAGACCAGCTAGATCTACTGTCTCTATTATATTATGACAGACCAGCTAGATCTACTGTCTCTATTGTATTATGACAGACCAGCTAGATCTACTGTCTCTATTATAATATGACAGACCAGCTAGATCTACTGTCTCTATTATATTATGACAGACCAGCTAGATCTACTGTCTCTATTGTATTATGACAGACCAGCTAGATCTACTGTCTCTATTATAATATGACAGACCAGCTAGATCTACTGTCTCTATTATATTATGACAGACCAGCTAGATCTACTGTCTCTATTATATTATGACAGACCAGCTAGATCTACTGTCTTTATTATATTATGACAGACCAGCTAGATCTACTGTCTCTATTGTATTATGACAGACCACGTAGATCTACTGTCTCCATTATATTATGACAGACCAGCTAGATCTACTGTCTCTATTATATTATGACAGACCAGCTAGATCTACTGTCTCTATTGTATTATGACAGACCACGTAGATCTACTGTCTCCATTATATTATGACAGACCAGCTAGATCTACTGTCTCTATTATATTATGACAGACCAGCTAGATCTACTGTCTCTATTATATTATGACAGACCAGCTAGATCTACTGTCTCTATTATATTATGACAGACCAGCTAGATCTACTGTCTCTATTATAATATGACAGACCAGCTAGATCTACTGTCTCTATTATATTATGACTGACCAGCTAGATCTACTGTCTCTATTGTATTATGACAGACCAGCTAGATCTACTGTCTCTATTATATTATGACAGACCAGCTAGATCTACTGTCTCTATTGTATTATGACAGACCAGCTAGATCTACTGTCTCTATTGTACTATGACAGACCAGCTAGATCTACTGTCTCTATTGTATTATGACAGACCAGCTAGATCTACTGTCTCTATTATATTATGACAGACCAGCTAGATCTACTGTCTCTATTTTATTATGACATACCAGCTAGATCTACTGTCTCTATTGTATTATGACAGACCAGCTAGATCTACTGTCTCTATTATATTATGACAGACCAGCTAGATCTACTGTCTCTATTATATTATGACAGACCAGCTAGATCTACTGTCTCTATTATATTATGACAGACCAGCTAGACTGTATCTATTGTATTATGACAGACCAGCTAGATCTACTGTCTCTATTGTATTATGACAGACCAGCTAGATCTACTGTCTCTATTATATTATGACAGACCAGCTAGATCTACTGTATCTATTATATTATGACAGACCAGCTAGATCTACTGTCTCTATTATACTATGACAGACCAGCTAGATCTACTGTCTCTATTATATTATGACAGACCAGCTAGATCTACTGTCTCTATTATATTATGACAGACCAGCTAGATCTACTGTCTCTATTATATTATGACAGACCAGCTAGATCTACTGTCTCTATTATATTATGACAGACCAGCTAGATCTACTGTCTCTATTATATTATGACAGACCAGCTAGATCTACTGTCTCTATTATATTATGACAGACCAGCTAGATCACTGTATTTATTGTATTATGACAGACCAGCTAGATCTATTAAATTATGACAGACCAGCTAGATCTACTGTCTCTATTGTACTATGACAGACCAGGTAGATCAACTGTCTCCATTATATTATGACAGACCATCTAGATCTACTGTCTCTATTATATTATGACAGACCAGCTAGATCTACTGTCTCTATTATAACATGACAGACCAGCTAGATCTAATGTCTGTATTATAATATTACAGACCAGCTAGATCTACTGTCTCTATTGTACTATGATAGACCAGCTAGATCTACTGTCTTTATTATATTATGACAGACCAGCTAGATCTACTGTCTCTATTGTATTATGACAGACCAGGTATATCTACTGTCTCTATTATATTATGACAGACCAGCTAGATCTACTGTCTCTATTATAATATGACAGACCAGCTAGATATACAGTCTCTATTATATTATGACAGACCAGCTAGATCACTGTATCTATTGTATTATGACAGACCAGCTAGATCTATTGATTTATGACAGACCAGCTAGATCTACTGTCTCTATTGTACTATGACAGACCAGCTAGATCTACTGTCTCTATTTTATTATGACTGACCAGCTAGATCTACTGTCTCTTTTATATTATGACCGACCAGCGAGATCTACTGTCTCTATTTTATTATGACAGACCAGCTAGATCTACTGTCTCTATTATAATATGACAGACCAGCTAGATCTACTGTCTCTATTGTACTATGACAGACCAGCTAGATCTACTGTCTCTATTATATTATGACAGACCAGCTAGATCTACTGTCTCTATTATAATATGACAGACCAGCTAGATCTACTGTCTCTATTATATTATGACAGACCAGCTAGATCTACTGTCTCTATTGTATTATGACAGACGAGCTAGATCTACTGTCTCTATTGTACTATGATAGACCAGCTAGATCTACTTTCTCTATTATAATATGACAAACCAGCTAGATCTACTGTCTCTATTATATTATGGCAGACCAGCTAGATCTACTGTCTTTATTATATTATGACAGACCAGCTAGATCTACTGTCTCTATTGTATTATGACAGACCAGCTAGATCAACTGTCTCTATTATAATATGACAAACCAGCTAGATCTACTGTCTCTATTATAATATGACAGACCAGCTAGATCTACTGTCTCTATTATATTATGACAGACCAGGTATATCTACTGTCTCATTATATTATGACAGACCAGCTAGATCTACTGTCTCTATTATATTATGACAGACCAGCTAGATCTACTGTCTCTATTATATTATGACAGACCAGCTAGATCTACTGTCTCTATTGTACTATGACAGACCAGCTACATCTACTGTCTCTATTATAATATGACAGACCAGCTAGATCTACTGTCTCTATTATATTATGACTGACCAGCTAGATCTACTGTCTCTATTATATTATGACAGACCAGCTAGATCACTGTATCTATTGTATTATGACAGACCAGCTAGATCTATTAAATTATGACAGACCAGCTAGATCTACTGTCTCTATTGTATTATGACAGACCAGCTAGATCTATTGATTTATGACAGACCAGCTAGATCTACTGTCTCTATTATATTATGACTTACCAGCTAGATCTACTGTCTCTATTATATTATGACAGACCAGCAAGATCTACTGTCTCTATTATATTATGATAGACCAGCTATATCTACTGTCTCTATTATATTATGACAGACCAGCTAGATCTACTGTCTCTATTATATTATGACAGACCAGCTAGATTTACTGTCTCTATTATATTATGACAGACCAGCTAGATCTACTGTCTCTATTATATTATGATTGACCAGCTAGATCTACTGTCTCTATTGTATTATGATAGACCAGCTAGATCTACTGTCTCTATTTTATTATGACAGACCGGCTAGATCTACTATCTCTATTATATTCTGACAAACCAGCTAGATCTACTGTCTCTATTATATTATGACAGACCAGCTAGATCACTGTATCTGTTGTATTATGACAGATCAGCTAGATCTACTGTCTCTATTGTACTATGACAGACCAGCTAGATCTACTGTCTCTATTATATTATGACAGACCAGCTAGATCACTGTATCTATTAAATTATGACAGACCAGCTAGATCTACTGTCTCTATTGTACTATGGTAGACCAGCTAGATCTACTGTCTCTATTTTATTATGACTGACCAGCTAGATC
The DNA here is from genome assembly GCF_023373465.1 of Oncorhynchus keta. Classification (NCBI taxonomy): domain Eukaryota; kingdom Metazoa; phylum Chordata; class Actinopteri; order Salmoniformes; family Salmonidae; genus Oncorhynchus; species Oncorhynchus keta. The sequence goes on from NC_068427.1 coordinate 49,587,311, forward strand.
TACTGTCTCTATTATATTATGACAGACCAGCTAGATCTACTGTCTCTATTATATTATGACATACCAGCTAGATCTATTAATATATGACAGACCAGCTAGATCTACTGTCTCTATTATATTATGACTGACCAGCTTGATCTACTGTCTCTATTATATTATGACAGACCAGCTAGATCTACTGTCTCTATTATATTATGACAGACCAGCTAGATCTATTAAATTATGACAGACCAGCAAGATCTACTGTCTCTATTGTACTATGATAGACCAGCTAGATCTACTGTCTCTATTTTATTATGACTGACCAGCTAGATCTACTGTCTCTATTGTACTATGACAGACCAGCTAGATCTACTGTCTCTATTATAATATGACAGACCAGCTAGATCTGCTGTCTCTATTATATTCTGACAAACCAGCTAGATCTACTGTCTCTATTATATTATGACAGACCAGCTAGATCTACTGTCTTTATTATATTATGACAGACCAGCTAGATCTACTGTCTCTATTGTATTATGACAGACCAGGTATATCTACTGTGTCCATTATATTATGACAGACCAGCTAGATCTACTGTCTCTATTATATTATGACTGACCAGCTAGATCTACTGTCTCTATTATATTATGACAGACCAGCTAGATCACTGTATCTATTGTATTATGACAGACCAGCTAGATCTATTAAATTATGACAGACCAGCTAGATCTACTGTCTCTATTGTACTATGATAGACCAGCTAGATCTACTGTCTCTATTTTATTATGACTGACCAGCTAGATCTACTGTCTCTATTATATTATGACAGACCAGCTAGATCTACTGTCTCTATTATATTATGACAGACCAGCTAGATCTACTGTCTCTATTATATTATGATAGACCAGCTAGATCTACTGTCTTTATTATATTATGACAGACCAGCTAGATCTACTGTCTCTATTGTATTATGACAGACCAGGTATATCTACTGTCTCTATTATAATATGACAGACCAGCTAGATCTACTGTCTCTATTATATTATGACAGACCAGCTAGATCTACTGTCTCTATTGTACTATGACAGACCAGCTACATTTACTGTCTCTAATATAATATGACAGACCAGCTAGATCTACTATCTCTATTATATTCTGACAAACCAGCTAGATCTACTGTCTCTATTATATTATGGCAGACCAGCTAGATCTACTGTCTTTATTATATTATGACAGACCAGCTAGATCTACTGTCTCTATTGTATTATGACAGACCAGGTATATCTACTGTCTCTATTATAATATGACAGACCAGCTAGATCTGCTGTCTCTATTATAATATGACAGACCAGCTAGATCTACTGTCTCTATTGTATTATGACAGACCAGGTATATCTACTGTGTCCATTATATTATGACAGACCAGCTAGATCTACTGTCTCTATTATATTATGACAGACCAGCTAGATCTACTGTCTATTTTATTATGACAGACCAGCTAGATCTACTGTCTCTATTGTATTATGACAGACCAGCTAGATCTACTGTCTCTATTATAATATGACAGACCAGCTAGATCTACTGTCTCTATTATATTATGACTGACCAGCTAGATCTACTGTCTCTATTATATTATGACAGACCAGCTAGATCACTGTATCTATTGTATTATGACAGACCAGCTAGATATATTAAATTATGACAGACCAGCTAGATCTACTGTCTCTATTGTATTATGACAGACCAGGTATATCTACTGTGTCCATTATATTATGACAGACCAGCTAGATCTACTGTCTCTATTATATTATGATAGACCAGCTAGATCTACTGTCTCTATTTTATTATGACTGACCAGCTAGATCTACTGTCTCTATTGTACTATGACAGACCAGCTAGATCTACTGTCTCTATTATAATATGACAGACCAGCTAGATCTACTATCTCTATTATATTCTGACAAACCAGCTAGATCTACTGTCTCTATTATATTATGGCAGACCAGCTAGATCTACTGTCTTTATTATATTATGACAGACCAGCTAGATCTACTGTCTCTATTGTATTATGACAGACCAGGTATATCTACTGTGTCCATTATATTATGACAAACCAGCTAGATCTACTGTCTCTATTATATTATGACAGACCAGCTAGATCTACTGTCTCTATTATATTATGATAGACCAGCTAGATCTACTGTCTCTATTTTATTATGACTGACCAGCTAGATCTACTGTCTCTATTGTACTATGACAGACCAGCTAGATCTACTGTCTCTATTATAATATGACAGACCAGCTAGATCTACTGTCTCTATTATATTATGACTGACCAGCTAGATCTACTGTCTCTATTATATTATGACAGACCAGCTAGATCACTGTATCTATTGTATTATGACAGACCAGCTAGATCTATTAAATTATGACAGACCAGCTAGATCTACTGTCTCTATTGTACTATGATAGACCAGCTAGATCTACTGTCTCTATTTTATTATGACTGACCAGCTAGATCTACTGTCTCTATTGTACTATGACAGACCAGCTAGATCTACTGTCTCTATTATAATATGACAGACCAGCTAGATCTGCTGTCTCTATTATATTCTGACAAACCAGCTAGATCTACTGTCTCTATTATATTATGACAGACCAGCTAGATCTACTGTCTCTATTGTATTATGACAGACCAGGTATATCTACTGTGTCCATTATATTATGACAGACCAGCTAGATCTACTGTCTCTATTATATTATGACAGACCAGCTAGATCACTGTATCTATTGTATTATGACAGACCAGCTAGATCTACTGTCTCTATTATACTATGACAGACCAGCTAGATCTACTGTCTCTATTATAATATGACAGACCAGCTAGATCTACTGTCTCTATTATATTATGACAGACCAGCTAGATCTACTGTCTCTATTATATTATGACAGACCAGCTAGATCTACTGTCTCTATTATAATATGACAGACCAGGTAGATCTACTGTCTCTATTATATTCTGACAGACCAGCTAGATCTACTGTCTCTATTATATTATGACAGACCAGCTAGATCTACTGTCTTTATTATATTATGACAGACCAGCTAGATCTACTGTCTCTATTGTATTATGACAGACCAGGTATATCTACTGTCCATTATATTATGACAGACCAGCTAGATCTACTGTCTCTGTTATATTATGACTGACCAGCTAGATCTACTGTCTCTATTATATTATGACAGACCAGCTAGATCACTGTATCTATTGTATTATGACAGACCAGCTAGATCTATTACATTATGACAGACCAGCTAGATCTACTGTCTCTATTGTACTATGATAGACAAGCTAGATCTACTGTCTCTATTTTATTATGACTGACCAGCTAGATCTACTGTCTCTATTGTATTATGACAGACCAGGTATATCTACTGTCTCTATTATAATATGACAGACCAGCTAGATCTGCTGTCTCTATTATAATATGACAGACCAGCTAGATCTACTGTCTCTATTGTACTATGACAGACCAGCTACATTTACTGTCTCTAATATAATATGACAGACCAGCTAGATCTACTATCTCTATTATATTCTGACAAACCAGCTAGATCTACTGTCTCTATTATATTATGGCAGACCAGCTAGATCTACTGTCTTTATTATATTATGACAGACCAGCTAGATCTACTGTCTCTATTGTATTATGACAGACCAGGTATATCTACTGTGTCCATTATATTATGACAAACCAGCTAGATCTACTGTCTCTATTATATTATGACAGACCAGCTAGATCTACTGTCTCTATTATATTATGACAGACCAGCTAGATCTACTGTCTCTATTTTATTATGACTGACCAGCTAGATCTACTGTCTCTATTATATTATGACAGACCAGCTAGATCTACTGTCTCTATTATATTATGACAGACCAGCTAGATCTACTGTCTCTATTATATTATGACTGACCAGCTAGATATACTGTCTCTATTATATTATGACAGACCAGCTAGATCACTGTATCTATTGTATTATGACAGACCAGCTAGATCTATTAAATTATGACAGACCAGCTAGATCTACTGTCTCTATTGTACTATGATAGACCAGCTAGATCTACTGTCTCTATTTTATTATGACTGACCAGCTAGATCTACTGTCTCTATTGTACTATGACAGACCAGCTAGATCTACTGTCTCTATTATAATATGACAGACCAGCTAGATCTGCTGTCTCTATTATATTCTGACAAACCAGCTAGATCTGCTGTCTCTATTATATTATGGCAGACCAGCTAGATCTACTGTCTCTATTATAATATGACAGACCAGGTATATCTACTGTGTCCATTATATTATGACAGACCAGCTAGATCTACTGTCTCTATTATATTATGACAGACCAGCTAGATCACTGTATCTATTGTATTATGACAGACCAGCTAGATCTACTGTCTCTATTGTACTATGATAGACCAGCTAGATCTACTGTCTCTATTATAATATGACAGACCAGCTAGATCTGCTGTCTCTATTATATTCTGACAAACCAGCTAGATCTGCTGTCTCTATTATATTATGGCAGACCAGCTAGATCTACTGTCTCTATTATAATATGACAGACCAGGTATATCTACTGTGTCCATTATATTCTGACAAACCAGCTAGATCTACTGTCTCTATTATATTATGGCAGACCAGCTAGATCTACTGTCTTTATTATATTATGACAGACCAGCTAGATCTACTGTCTCTATTGTATTATGACAGACCAGGTATATCTACTGTGTCCATTATATTATGACAGACCAGCTAGATCTACTGTCTCTGTTATATTATGACTGACCAGCTAGATCTACTGTCTCTATTATATTATGACAGACCAGCTAGATCACTGTATCTATTGTATTATGACAGACCAGCTAGATCTATTACATTATGACAGACCAGCTAGATCTACTGTCTCTATTGTACTATGATAGACAAGCTAGATCTACTGTCTCTATTTTATTATGACTGACCAGCTAGATCTACTGTCTCTATTATATTATGACAGACCAGCTAGATCTACTGTCTCTATTATAATATGACAGACCAGCTAGATCTACTGTCTCTATTATATTATGACAGACCAGCTAGATCTACTGTCTCTATTGTATTATGACAGACCAGCTAGATCTACTGTCTCTATTATAATATGACAGACCAGCTAGATCTACTGTCTCTATTATATTATGACAGACCAGCTAGATCTACTGTCTCTATTATATTATGACAGACCAGCTAGATCTACTGTCTCTATTATATTATGACAGACCAGCTAGATCTACTGTCTCTATTGTATTATGACAGACCAGCTAGATCTACTGTCTCTATTATAATATGACAGACCAGCTAGATCTACTGTCTCTATTATATTATGACAAACCAGCTAGATCTATTATATTATGACAGACCAGCTAGATCTACTGTCTCTATTGTACTATGACAGACCAGCGAGATCTACTGTCTCTATTATATTCTGACAAACCAGCTAGATCTACTGTCTCTATTATATTATGGCAGACCAGCTAGATCTACTGTCTTTATTATATTATGACAGACCAGCTAGATCTACTGTCTCTATTGTATTATGACAGACCAGGTATATCTACTGTGTCCATTATATTATGACAGACCAGCTAGATCTACTGTCTCTATTATATTATGACTGACCAGCTAGATCTACTGTCTCTATTATATTATGACAGACCAGCTAGATCACTGTATCTATTGTATTATGACAGACCAGCTAGATCTATTACATTATGACAGACCAGCTAGATCTACTGTCTCTATTGTACTATGATAGACAAGCTAGATCTACTGTCTCTATTTTATTATGACTGACCAGCTAGATCTACTGTCTCTATTATATTATGACAGACCAGCTAGATCTACTGTCTCTATTATATTATGACAGACCAGCTAGATCTACTGTCTCTATTATATTATGATAGACCAGCTAGATCTACTGTCTTTATTATATTATGACAGACCAGCTAGATCTACTGTCTCTATTGTATTATGACAGACCAGGTATATCTACTGTCTCTATTATAATATGACAGACCAGCTAGATCTGCTGTCTCTATTATAATATGACAGACCAGCTAGATCTACTGTCTCTATTGTACTATGACAGACCAGCTACATTTACTGTCTCTATTATAATATGACAGACCAGCTAGATCTACTATCTCTATTATATTCTGACAAACCAGCTAGATCTACTGTCTCTATTATATTATGGCAGACCAGCTACAGATCTACTGTCTTTATTATATTATGACAGACCAGCTAGATCTACTGTCTCTATTGTATTATGACAGACCAGGTATATCTACTGTCTCTATTATATTATGACAGACCAGCTAGATCTGCTGTCTCTATTATAATATGACAGACCAGCTAGATCTACTGTCTCTATTGTATTATGACAGACCAGCTAGATCTACTGTGTCCATTATATTATGACAGACCAGCTAGATCTACTGTCTCTATTATATTATGACAGACCAGCTAGATCTACTGTCTCTATTATATTATGACAGACCAGCTAGATCTACTGTCTCTATTATAATATGACAGACCAGCTAGATCTACTGTCTCTATTATATTATGACAGACCAGCTAGATCTACTGTCTCTATTATATTATGACAGACCAGCTAGATCTATTATATTATGACAGACCAGCTAGATCTACTGTCTCTATTATATTATGACAGACCAGCTAGATCTACTGTCTCTATTATATTATGACAGACCAGCTAGATCACTGTATCTATTGTATTATGACAGACCAGCTAGATCTACTGTCTTTAATATTATGACAGACCAGCTAGATCTACTGTCTCTATTGTACTATGACAGACCAGCAGATCTACTGTCTCTATTATATATGACAGACCAGCTAGATCTACTGTCTCTATTATATTATGACAAACCAGCTAGATCTACTGTCTCTATTATATTATGACAGACCAGCTAGATCTACTGTCTCTATTATATTATGACAGACCAGCTAGATCTACTGTCTCTATTATATTATGACAGACCAGCTAGATCTACTCTCTCTATTATATTATGACAGACCAGCTAGATCTACTGTCTCTATTATATTATGACAGACCAGCTAGATCTACTGTCTCTATTGTATTATGACAGACCAGCTAGATCTACTGTCTCTATTATATTATGACAGACCAGCTAGATCTACTGTCTCTTTTATATTATGACCGACCAGCGAGATCTACTGTCTCTATTATATTATGACAGACCAGCTAGATCACTGTATCTATTGTATTATGACAGACCAGCTAGATCTATTGATTTATGACAGACCAGCTAGATCTACTGTCTCTATTGTACTATGACAGACCAGCTAGATCTACTGTCTCTATTTTATTATGACAGACCAGCTAGATCTACTGTCTCTTTTATATTATGACAGACCAGCTAGATCTACTGTCTCTATTATATTATGACAGACCAGCTAGATCTACTGTCTCTATTATATTATGACAGACCAGCTAGATCTACTGTCTTTATTATATTATGACAGACCAGCTAGATCTACTGTCTCTATTGTATTATGACAGACCAGGTATATCTACTGTCTCTATTATAATATGACAGACCAGCTAGATCTACTGTCTCTATTATAATATGACAGACCAGCTAGATCTACTGTCTCTATTATACTATGACAGACCAGCTAGATCTACTGTCTCTATTATAATATGACAGACCAGCTAGATCTACTATCTCTATTATATTCTGACAGACCAGCTAGATCTACTGTCTCTATTATATTATGACAGACCAGCTAGATCTACTGTCTTTATTATATTATGACAGACCAGCTAGATCTACTGTCTCTATTTGTATTATGACAGACCAGCTAGATCTACTGTCTCTATTATAATATGACAGACCAGCTAGATCTACTGTCTCTATTATAATATGACAGACCAGCTAGATCTACTGTCTCTATTGTATTATGACAGACCAGCTAGATCTACTGTCTCTATTATATTATGACAGACCAGCTAGATCTACTGTCTCTATTATATTATGACTGACCAGCTAGATCTACTGTCTCTATTGTACTATGACTGACCAGCTAGATCTACTGTCTCTATTATAATATGACAGACCAGCTAGATCTACTGTCTCTATTATATTATGACAGACCAGCTAGATCTACTGTCTCTATTATATTATGACAGACCAGCTAGATCTATCTATTATATATGACAGACCAGCTAGATCTACTGTCTCTATTATATTATGACTGACCAGCTAGATCTACTGTCTCTATTATATTATGACAGACCAGCTAGATCACTGTATCTATTATATTATGACAGACCAGCTAGATCTACTGTCTCTATTATATTATGACAGACCAGCTAGATCTACTGTCTCTATTATATTATGACAGACCAGCTAGATCTACTGTCTCTATTATAATATGACAGACCAGCTAGATCTACTGTCTCTATTATATTCTGACAAACCAGCTAGATCTACTGTCTCTATTATATTATGACAGACCAGCTAGATCTACTGTCTCTATTATATTATGACAGACCAGCTAGATCTACTGTCTCTATTATATTATGACAGACCAGCTAGATCTACTGTCTCTATTATAATATGACAGACCAGCTAGATCTACTGTCTCTATTATATTATGACAGACCAGCTAGATCTACTGTCTCTATTGTATTATGACAGACCAGCTAGATCTACTGTCTCTATTTTATTATGACAGACCAGCTAGATCTACTGTCTCTATTATATTATGACAGACCAGCTAGATCTACTGTCTCTATTATATATGACAGACCAGCTAGATCTACTGTCTTTATTATAATATGACAGACCAGCTAGATCTACTGTCTCTATAATATTATGACTGACCAGCTAGATCTACTGTCTCTATTGTACTATGACAGACCAGCTAGATCTACTGTCTTTATTATATTATGACAGACCAGCTAGATCTACTGTCTCTATTATATTATGACAGACCAGCTAGATCTACTGTCTCTATTATATTATGACAGACCAGCTAGATCTACTGTCTCTATTATAATATGACAGACCAGCTAGATCTACTGTCTTTATTATAATATTACAGACCAGCTGGATCTACTGTCTCTATAATATTATGACTGACCAGCTAGATCTACTGTCTCTATTGTACTATGACAGACCAGCTAGATCTACTGTCTATATTATAACATGACAGACCAGCTAGATCTGCTGTCTCTATTATATTCTGACAAACCAGCTAGATCTACTGTCTCTATTTTATTATGACTGACCAGCTAGATCTACTGTCTTTATTATATTATGAAAGACCAGCTAGATCTACTGTCTCTATTATATTATGACAGACCAGCTAGATCTACTGTCTCTATTATAATATGACAGACCAGCTAGATCTACTGTCTCTATTATATTATGACAGACCAGCTAGATCTACTGTCTCTATTATATTATGACAGACCAGCTAGATCACTGTATCTATTGTATTATGACAGACCAGCTAGATCTATTAAATTATGACAGACCAGCTAGATCTACTGTCTCTATTGTACTATGACAGACCAGCTAGATCTACTGTCTCTATTATATTATGACAGACCAGCTAGATCTACTGTCTCTATTATATTATGACAGACCAGCTAGATCTACTGTCTCTATTTTATTATGACTGACCAGCTAGATCTACTGTCTCTATTGTATTATGACAGACCAGGTAGATCTACTGTCTCTATTATATTATGACAGACCAGCTAGATCTACTGTCTCTATTATATTATGACAGACCAGCTAGATCTACTGTCTCTATTATATTATGACAGACCAGCTAGATCTATTATTATATATGACAGACCAGCTAGATCTACTGTCTCTATTATATTATGACAGACCAGCTAGATCTACTGTCTCTATTATATTATGACAGACCAGCTAGATCACTGTCTCTATTATAATATGACAGACCAGCTGGACCTTCTGTCTTATTATATTATGGCAGACCAGCTAGATCTACTGTCTTTATTATATTATGACAGACCAGCTAGATCTACTGTCTCTATTGTATTATGACAGACCAGGTATATCTACTGTGTCCATTATATTATGACAGACCAGCTAGATGTACTGTCTCTATTATATTATGACAGACCAGCTAGATCACTGTATCTATTGTATTATGACAGACCAGCTAGATCTATTAAATTATGACAGACCAGCTAGATCTACTGTCTCTATTGTACTATGATAGACCAGCTAGATCTACTGTCTCTATTTTATTATGACTGACCAGCTAGATCTACTGTCTCTATTGTACTATGACAGACCAGCTAGATCTACTGTCTCTATTATAATATGACAGACCAGCTAGATCTACTGTCTCTATTATATTATGACAGACCAGCTAGATCTACTGTCTCTATTATATTATGACATACCAGCTAGATCTATTAATATATGACAGACCAGCTAGATCTACTGTCTCTATTATATTATGACTGACCAGCTTGATCTACTGTCTCTATTATATTATGACTGACCAGCTTGATCTACTGTCTCTATTATATTATGACAGACCAGCTAGATCTATTAAATTATGACAGACCAGCTAGATCTACTGTCTCTATTGTACTATGACAGACCAGCTAGATCTACTGTCTCTATTATAATATGACAGACCAGCTAGATCTACTGTCTCTATTATATTCTGACAAACCAGCTAGATCTACTGTCTCTATTAAATTATGACAGACCAGCTAGATCTACTGTCTCTATTGTACTATGACAGACCAGCGAGATCTACTGTCTCTATTGTATTATGACAGACCAGGTATATCTACTGTGTCCATTATATTATGACAGACCAGCTAGATCTACTGTCTCTATTATATTATGACTGACCAGCTAGATCTACTGTCTCTATTATATTATGACAGACCAGCTAGATCACTGTATCTATTGTATTATGACAGACCAGCTAGATCTATTAAATCATGACAGACCAGCTAGATCTACTGTCTCTATTGTACTATGATAGACCAGCTAGATCTACTGTCTCTATTTTATTATGACTGACCAGCTAGATCTACTGTCTCTATTATATTATGACAGACCAGCTAGATCTACTGTCTCTATTATATTATGACAGACCAGCTAGATCTACTGTCTCTATTATATTATGATAGACCAGCTAGATCTACTGTCTTTATTATATTATAACAGACCAGCTAGATCTACTGTCTCTATTGTATTATGACAGACCAGGTATATCTACTGTCTCTATTATAATATGACAGACCAGCTAGATCTACTGTCTTTATTATAATATTACAGACCAGCTGGATCTACTGTCTCTATAATATTATGACTGACCAGCTAGATCTACTGTCTCTATTGTACTATGACAGACCAGCTAGATCTACTGTCTATATTATAACATGACAGACCAGCTAGATCTGCTGTCTCTATTATATTCTGACAAACCAGCTAGATCTACTGTCTCTATTTTATTATGACTGACCAGCTAGATCTACTGTCTTTATTATATTATGATAGACCAGCTAGATCTACTGTCTCTATAATATTATGACTGATCAGCTAGATCTACTGTCTCTATTGTACTATGACAGACCAGCTAGATCTACTGTCTCTATTATATTATGACAGACCAGCTAGATCTACTGTCTCTATTATAGTATGACAGACCAGCTAGATCTACTGTCTCTATTATAATATGACAGACCAGCTAGATCTACTGTCTTTATTATAATATTACAGACCAGCTGGATCTACTGTCTCTATAATATTATGACTGACCAGCTAGATCTACTGTCTCTATTGTACTATGACAGACCAGCTAGATCTACTGTCTATATTATAACATGACAGACCAGCTAGATCTGCTGTCTCTATTATATTCTGACAAACCAGCTAGATCTACTGTCTCTATTTTATTATGACTGACCAGCTAGATCTACTGTCTTTATTATATTATGATAGACCAGCTAGATCTACTGTCTCTATAATATTATGACTGATCAGCTAGATCTACTGTCTCTATTGTACTATGACCGACCAGCTAGATCTACTGTCTCTATTATATTATGACAGACCAGCTAGATCTACTGTCTCTATTATAGTATGACAGACCAGCAAGATCTACTGTCTCTATGAATAATATGACAGACCTGCTAGATCTACTGTTTCTATTATATTCTGACAAACCAGCTAGATCTACAGTCTCTATTATAATATGACAGACCAGCTGGACCTACTGTCTCTATTATATTATGGCAGACCAGCTAGATCTACTGTCTTTATTATATTATGACAGACCAGCTAGATCTACTGTCTCTATTGTATTATGACAGACCAGGTATATCTACTGTGTCCATTATATTATGACAGACCAGCTAGAGCTATTATTTTACACCTGCATTGTTTCTACTGTCTGTCACTTTTATATCAGCTGATGACAGACCAGCTAGATCTACTGTCTCTATTATATTATGACTGACCAGCTAGATCTACTGTCTCTATTATATTATGACAGACCAGCTAGATCTACTGATCTATTGTATTATGACAGACCAGCTAGATCTAAATTATGACAGACCAGCTAGATCTACTGTCTCTATTATAATATGACAGACCAGCTAGATCTACTGTCTCTATTATATTATGACAGACCAGCTAGATCTACTGTCTCTATTATATTATGACAGACCAGCTAGATCTACTGTCTCTATTATATATGACAGACCAGCTAGATCTACTGTCTCTATTATATTATGACAGACCAGCTAGATCTACTGTCTCTATAATATTATGACAGACCAGCTAGATCTACTGTCTCTATTGTACTATGACAGACCAGCTAGATCTACTGTCTCTATTATATTATGACAGACCAGCTAGATCTACTGTCTCTATTATTATTATGACAGACCAGCTAGATCTACTGTCTCTATTATAATATGACAGACCAGCTAGATCTACTGTCTCTATTATATTATGACAGACCAGCTAGATCTACTGTCTCTATTATATTATGACAGACCAGCTAGATCTACTGTCTCTATTATATTATGACAGACCAGCTAGATCTACTGTCTTTATTATATTATGACAGACCAGCTAGATCTACTGTCTCTATTGTATTATGACAGACCAGCTAGATCTACTGTGTATTATATTATGACAGACCAGCTAGATCCTGTCTTTTATACCTGCATTGTTTGCTGATCTACTGTCTTTATTATATTTCTGACAGCACTTTGAGATATCAGCTGATGTACGAAGGTCTATATAAATAAATTTGACAGACCAGATTTGATCTACTGTCTCTATTATATTATGACTGACCAGCTAGATCTACTGTCTCTATTATATTATGACAGACCAGCTAGATCACTGTATCTATTGTATTATGACAGACCAGCTAGATCTATTATTAATTATGACAGACCAGCTAGATCTACTGTCTCTATTATAATATGACAGACCAGCTAGATCTACTGTCTCTATTATATTATGACAGACCAGCTAGATCTACTGTCTCTATTATATTATGACTGACCAGCTAGATCTACTGTCTCTTTTATATTATGACCGACCAGCGAGATCTACTGTCTTTATTATATTATGACAGACCAGCTAGATCACTGTATCTATTGTATTATGACAGACCAGCTAGATCTATTATATTATGACAGACCAGCTAGATCTACTGTCTCTATTATACTATGACAGACCATCGAGATCTACTGTCTCTATTATAATATGACAGACCAGCTAGATCTGCTGTCTCTATTATATTCTGACAAACCAGCTAGATCTACTGTCTCTATTATATTATGGCAGACCAGCTAGATCTACTGTCTTTATTATATTATGGCAGACCAGCTAGATCACTGTATCTATTGTATTATGACAGACCAGCTAGATCTATTAAATCATGACAGACCAGCTAGATCTACTGTCTCTATTGTACTATGATAGACCAGCTAGATCTACTGTCTCTATTTAATTATGACTGACCAGCTAGATCTACTGTCTCTATTATATTATGACAGACCAGCTAGATCTACTGTCTCTATTATATTATGACAGACCAGCTAGATCTACTGTCTCTATTATATTATCATAGACCAGCTAGATCTACTGTTTTTATTATATTAAAACAGACCAGCTAGATCTACTATCTCTATTGTATTTTGACAGACCAGCTAGATCTACTTTCTCTATTATAATATTACAGACCAGCTGGATCTGCTGTCTCTATTATATTATGACAGACCAGCTAGATCTACTGTCTCTATTGTACTATGATAGACCAGCTAGATCTACTGTCTCTATTATAATATGACAGACCAGCTAGATCTACTGTCTCTATTATATTATGACAGACCAGCTAGATCTACTGTCTCTATTATAATATGACAGACCAGCTAGATCTACTGTCTCTATTATACTATGACAGACCAGCTAGATCTACTGTCTCTATTGTACTATGACAGACCAGCTAGATCTACTGTCTCTATTATAATATGACAGACCAGCTAGATCTACTGTCTCTATTATATTCTGACAAACCAGCTAGATCTACTGTCTCTATTATATTATGGCAGACCAGCTAGATCTACTGTCTTTATTATATTATGACAGACCAGCTAGATCTACTGTCTCTATTGTATTATGACAGACCAGGTAGATCTACTGTCTCTATTATAATATGACAGACCAGCTAGATCTACTGTCTCTATTATATTCTGACAGACCAGCTAGATCTACTGTCTCTATTATATTATGACAGACCAGCTAGATCTACTGTCTCTATTATAATATGACAGACCAGCTATATCTACTGTGTCCATTATATTCTGACAAACCAGCTAGATCTACTGTCTCTATTATATTATGACAGACCAGCTAGATCTACTGTCTTTATTATATTATGACAGACCAGCTAGATCTACTGTCTCTATTGTATTATGACAGACCAGGTATATCTACTGTGTCCATTATATTATGACAGACCAGCTAGATCTACTGTCTCTATTATATTATGACTGACCAGCTAGATCTACTGTCTCTATTATATTATGACAGACCAGCTAGATCACTGTATCTATTGTATTATGACAGACCAGCTAGATCTATTACATTATGACAGACCAGCTAGATCTACTGTCTCTATTGTACTATGATAGACCAGCTAGATCTACTGTCTCTATTTTATTATGACTGACCAGCTAGATCTACTGTCTCTATTATATTATGACAGACCAGCTAGATCTACTGTCTCTATTATATTATGACAGACCAGCTAGATCTACTGTCTCTATTATATTATGATAGACCAGCTAGATCTACTGTCTTTATTATATTATGACAGACCAGCTAGATCTACTGTCTCTATTGTATTATGACAGACCAGGTATATCTACTGTCTCTATTATAATATGACAGACCAGCTAGATCTGCTGTCTCTATTATAATATGACAGACCAGCTAGATCTACTGTCTCTATTGTACTATGACAGACCAGCTACATTTACTGTCTCTAATATAATATGACAGACCAGCTAGATCTACTATCTCTATTATATTCTGACAAACCAGCTAGATCTACTGTCTCTATTATATTATGGCAGACCAGCTAGATCTACTGTCTTTATTATATTATGACAGACCAGCTAGATCTACTGTCTCTATTGTATTATGACAGACCAGGTATATCTACTGTCTCTATTATAATATGACAGACCAGCTAGATCTGCTGTCTCTATTATAATATGACAGACCAGCTAGATCTACTGTCTCTATTGTATTATGACAGACCAGGTATATCTACTGTGTCCATTATATTATGACAGACCAGCTAGATCTACTGTCTCTATTGTATTATGACAGACCAGCTAGATCTACTGTCTCTATTTTATTATGACTGACCAGCTAGATCTACTGTCTCTATTGTACTATGACAGACCAGCTACATCTACTGTCTCTATTATAATATGACAGACCAGCTAGATCTACTGTCTCTATTATATTATGACAGACCAGCTAGATCTACTGTCTCTATTATATTATGACAGACCAGCTAGATCACTGTATCTATTGTATTATGACAGACCAGCTAGATATATTAAATTATGACAGACCAGCTAGATCTACTGTCTCTATTGTATTATGACAGACCAGGTATATCTACTGTGTCCATTATATTATGACAGACCAGCTAGATCTACTGTCTCTATTATATTATGACAGACCAGCTAGATCTACTGTCTCTATTTTATTATGACTGACCAGCTAGATCTACTGTCTCTATTGTACTATGACAGACCAGCTACATCTACTGTCTCTAATATAATATGACAGACCAGCTAGATCTACTATCTCTATTATATTCTGACAAACCAGCTAGATCTACTGTCTCTATTATATTATGGCAGACCAGCTAGATCTACTGTCTTTATTATATTATGACAGACCAGCTAGATCTACTGTCTCTATTGTATTATGACAGACCAGGTATATCTACTGTGTCCATTATATTATGACAAACCAGCTAGATCTACTGTCTCTATTATATTATGACAGACCAGCTAGATCTACTGTCTCTATTATATTATGATAGACCAGCTAGATCTACTGTCTCTATTTTATTATGACTGACCAGCTAGATCTACTGTCTCTATTGTACTATGACAGACCAGCTAGATCTACTGTCTCTATTATAATATGACAGACCAGCTAGATCTACTGTCTCTATTATATTATGACTTACCAGCTAGATCTACTGTCTCTATTGTACTATGACAGACCAGCTAGATCTACTGTCTCTATTTTATTATGACTGACCAGCTAGATCTACTGTCTCTATTATATTATGACAGACCAGCTAGATCTACTGTCTCTATTATAATATGACAGACCAGCTAGATCTACTGTCTTTATTATAATATTACAGACCAGCTGGATCTACTGTCTCTATAATATTATGACTGACCAGCTAGATCTACTGTCTCTATTGTACTATGACAGACCAGCTAGATCTACTGTCTATACTATAACATGACAGACCAGCTAGATCTGCTGTCTCTATTATATTCTGACAAACCAGCTAGATCTACTGTCTCTATTTTATTATGACTGACCAGCTAGATCTACTGTCTTTATTATATTATGATAGACCAGCTAGATCTACTGTCTCTATAATATTATGACTGATCAGCTAGATCTACTGTCTCTATTGTACTATGACAGACCAGCTAGATCTACTGTCTATTATATTATGACAGACCAGCTAGATGTACTGTCTCTATTATATTATGACAGACCAGCTAGATCACTGTATCTATTGTATTATGACAGACCAGCTAGATCTATTAAATTATGACAGACCAGCTAGATCTACTGTCTCTATTGTACTATGATAGACCAGCTAGATCTACTGTCTCTATTTTATTATGACTGACCAGCTAGATCTACTGTCTCTATTGTACTATGACAGACCAGCTAGATCTACTGTCTCTATTTTATTATGACTGACCAGCTAGATCTACTGTCTCTATTGTACTATGACAGACCAGCTAGATCTACTGTCTCTATTATAATATGACAGACCAGCTAGATCTACTGTCTCTATTATATTATGACAGACCAGCTAGATCTACTGTCTCTATTATATTATGACATACCAGCTAGATCTATTAATATATGACAGACCAGCTAGATCTACTGTCTCTATTATATTATGACTGACCAGCTTGATCTACTGTCTCTATTATATTATGACAGACCAGCTAGATCACTGTATCTATTGTATTATGACAGACCAGCTAGATCTATTAAATTATGACAGACCAGCTAGATCTACTGTCTCTATTGTACTATGACAGACCAGCGAGATCTACTGTCTCTATTGTATTATGACAGACCAGGTATATCTACTGTGTCCATTATATTATGACAGACCAGCTAGATGTACTGTCTCTATTATATTATGACAGACCAGCTAGATCACTGTATCTATTGTATTATGACAGACCAGCTAGATCTATTAAATTATGACAGACCAGCTAGATCTACTGTCTCTATTGTACTATGATAGACCAGCTAGATCTACTGTCTCTATTTTATTATGACTGACCAGCTAGATCTTCTGTCTCTATTGTACTATGACAGACCAGCTAGATCTACTGTCTCTATTATAATATGACAGACCAGCTAGATCTACTGTCTCTATTATATTATGACAGACCAGCTAGATCTACTGTCTCTATTATATTATGACATACCAGCTAGATCTATTAATATATGACTGACCAGCTAGATCACTGTATCTATTGTATTATGACAGACCAGCTAGATCTATTAAATTATGACAGACCAGCTAGATCTACTGTCTCTATTGTACTATGACAGACCAGCGAGATCTACTGTCTCTATTATAATATGACAGACCAGCTAGATCTGCTGTCTCTATTATATTCTGACAAACCAGCTAGATCTACTGTCTCTATTATATTATGGCAGACCAGCTAGATCTACTGTCTTTATTATATTATGACAGACCAGCTAGATCTACTGTCTCTATTGTATTATGACAGACCAGGTATATCTACTGTGTCCATTATATTATGACAGACCAGCTAGATCTACTGTCTCTATTATATTATGACTGACCAGCTAGATCTACTGTCTCTATTATATTATGACAGACCAGCTAGATCACTGTATCTATTGTATTATGACAGACCAGCTAGATCTATTAAATCATGACAGACCAGCTAGATCTACTGTCTCTATTGTACTATGATAGACCAGCTAGATCTACTGTCTCTATTTTATTATGACTGACCAGCTAGATCTACTGTCTCTATTATATTATGACAGACCAGCTAGATCTACTGTCTCTATTATATTATGACAGACCAGCTAGATCTACTGTCTCTATTATATTATGATAGACCAGCTAGATCTACTGTCTTTATTATATTATAACAGACCAGCTAGATCTACTGTCTCTATTGTATTATGACAGACCAGGTATATCTACTGTCTCTATTATAATATGACAGACCAGCTAGATCTACTGTCTTTATTATAATATTACAGACCAGCTGGATCTACTGTCTCTATAATATTATGACTGACCAGCTAGATCTACTGTCTCTATTGTACTATGACAGACCAGCTAGATCTACTGTCTCTATTATAACATGACAGACCAGCTAGATCTGCTGTCTCTATTATATTCTGACAAACCAGCTAGATCTACTGTCTCTATTTTATTATGACTGACCAGCTAGATCTACTGTCTTTATTATATTATGATAGACCAGCTAGATCTACTGTCTCTATAATATTATGACTGATCAGCTAGATCTACTGTCTCTATTGTACTATGACAGACCAGCTAGATCTACTGTCTCTATTATATTATGACAGACCAGCTAGATCTACTGTCTCTATTATAGTATGACAGACCAGCAAGATCTACTGTCTCTATTATATTATGACAGACCAGCTAGATCTACTGTCTTTATTATATATGACAGACCCAGCTGGATCTACTGTCTCTATAATATTATGACTGACCAGCTAGATCTACTGTCTCTATTATATTATGACAGACCAGCTAGATCTACTGTCTCTATTATATTATGACAGACCAGCTAGATCTACTGTCTCTATTATATTATGACAGACCAGCTAGATCTACTGTCTCTATTTTATTATGACTGACCAGCTAGATCTACTGTCTTTATTATATTATGACAGACCAGCTAGATCTACTGTCTCTATAATATTATGACAGACCAGCTAGATCTACTGTCTTATTGTATTATGACAGACCAGCTAGATCTACTGTCTCTATTAT
Source organism: Oncorhynchus keta (assembly GCF_023373465.1). Classification (NCBI taxonomy): domain Eukaryota; kingdom Metazoa; phylum Chordata; class Actinopteri; order Salmoniformes; family Salmonidae; genus Oncorhynchus; species Oncorhynchus keta. The sequence goes on from NC_068427.1 coordinate 49,607,288, forward strand.
ATTATGACAGACCAGACCAGCTGACAGACCAGCAAGATCTACTGTCTCTATGAATATATTAGCTAGATCTACTGACCAGCTAGATCACAGTCTCTATTATAATATGACAGACCAGCTAGATCTACTGTCTCTATTATATTATGACAGACCAGCTAGATCTACTGTCTTTATTATATTATGACAGACCAGCTAGATCTACTGTCTCTATTGTATTATGACAGACCAGGTATATCTACTGTGTCCATTATATTATGACAGACCAGCTAGATCTACTGTCTCTATTATTATGACAGACCAGCTAGATCTACTGTCTCTATTATATTATGACAGACCAGCTAGATCACTGTATCTATTGTATTATGACAGACCAGCTAGATCTATTATTGTACTATTAGACCAGCTGACAGACCAGCTAGATCTACTGTCTCTATTGTACTATGACAGACCAGCTAGATCTACTGTCTCTATTATAATATGACAGACCAGCTAGATCTACTGTCTCTATTATATTCTGACAGACCAGCTAGATCTACTGTCTCTATTATATTATGACAGACCAGCTAGATCTACTGTCTTTATTATATTATGACAGACCAGCTAGATCTACTGTCTCTATTGTCTCTATTGTATTATGACAGACCAGGTATATCTACTGTGTCCATTATATTATGACAGACCAGCTAGATCTACTGTCTCTATTATATTATGACTGACAGACCAGCTAGATCTACTGTCTCTATTATATTATGACAGACCAGCTAGATCACTGTATCTATTGTATTATGACAGACCAGCTAGATCTATTAAATCATGACAGACCAGCTAGATCTACTGTCTCTATTGTACTATGATAGACCAGCTAGATCTACTGTCTCTATTTTATTATGACTGACCAGCTAGATCTACTGTCTCTATTATATTATGACAGACCAGCTAGATCTACTGTCTCTATTATATTATGACAGACCAGCTAGATCTACTGTCTCTATTATATTATGATAGACCAGCTAGATCTACTGTCTTTATTATATTATAACAGACCAGCTAGATCTACTGTCTCTATTGTAATATGACAGACCAGGTATATCTACTGTCTCTATTATAATATGACAGACCAGCTAGATCTGCTGTCTCTATTATAATATGACAGACCAGCTAGATCTACTGTCTCTATTGTACTATGACAGACCAGCTACATTTACTGTCTCTAATATAATATGACAGACCAGCTAGATCTACTATCTCTATTATATTCTGACAAACCAGCTAGATCTACTGTCTCTATTATATTATGGCAGACCAGCTAGATCTACTGTCTTTATTATATTATGACAGACCAGCTAGATCTACTGTCTCTATTGTATTATGACAGACCAGGTATATCTACTGTCTCTATTATAATATGACAGACCAGCTAGATCTGCTGTCTCTATTATAATATGACAGACCAGCTAGATCTACTGTCTCTATTGTATTATGACAGACCAGGTATATCTACTGTGTCCATTATATTATGACAGACCAGCTAGATCTACTGTCTCTATTATATTATGACAGACCAGCTAGATCTACTGTCTCTATTTTATTATGACTGACCAGCTAGATCGACTGTCTCTATTGTACTATGACAGACCAGCTACATCTACTGTCTCTATTATAATATGACAGACCAGCTAGATCTACTGTCTCTATTATATTATGACTGACCAGCTAGATCTACTGTCTCTATTATATTATGACAGACCAGCTAGATCACTGTATCTATTGTATTATGACAGACCAGCTAGATATATTAAATTATGACAGACCAGCTAGATCTACTGTCTCTATTGTATTATGACAGACCAGGTATATCTACTGTGTCTATTATATTATGACAGACCAGCTAGATCTACTGTCTTTATTATATTATGACAGACCAGCTAGATCTACTGTCTCTAATATAATATGACAGACCGGCTAGATCTACTATCTCTATTATACTCTGACAAACCAGCTAGATCTACTGTCTCTATTATATTATGGCAGACCAGCTAGATCTACTGTCTCTATTATATTATGACAGACCAGCTAGATCTACTGTCTCTATTATATTATGACAGACCAGCTAGATCACTGTATCTATTGTATTATGACAGACCAGCTAGATCTATTAAATTATGACAGACCAGCTAGATCTACTGTCTCTATTGTACTATGATAGACCAGCTAGATCTACTGTCTCTATTGTACTATGATAGACCAGCTAGATCTACTGTCTCTATTTTATTATGACTGACCAGCTAGATCTACTGTCTCTATTGTACTATGACAGACCAGCTAGATCTACTGTCTCTATTATAATATGACAGACCAGCTAGATCTACTGTCTCTATTATATTCTGACAAACCAGCTAGATCTACTGTCTCTATTATATTATGGCAGACCAGCTAGATCACTGTATCTATTGTATTATGACAGACCAGCTAGATCTATTAAATTATGACAGACCAGCTAGATCTACTGTCTCTATTGTACTATGATAGACCAGCTAGATCTACTGTCTCTATTTTATTATGACTGACCAGCTAGATCTACTGTCTCTATTGTACTATGACAGACCAGCTAGATCTACTGTCTCTATTATATTATGACAGACCAGCTAGATCACTGTATCTATTGTATTATGACAGACCAGCTAGATCTATTGATTTATGACAGACCAGCTAGATCTACTGTCTCTATTATATTATGACTTACCAGCTAGATCTACTGTCTCTATTGTACTATGACAGACCAGCTAGATCTACTGTCTCTATTTTATGATGACTGACCAGCTAGATCTACTGTCTCTATTATATTATGACAGACCAGCTAGATCTACTGTCTCTATTATAATATGACAGACCACCTAGATCTACTGTCTTTATTATATTATGACAGACCAGCTAGATCTACTGTCTCTATTGTATTATGACAAACCAGCTAGATCTACTGTCTCTATTATATTATGGCAGACCAGCTAGATCTACTGTCTCTATTATAATATGACAGACCACCTAGATCTACTGTCTTTATTATATTATGACAGACCAGCTAGATCTACTGTCTCTATTGTATTATGACGACAGACCAGCTAGATCTACTGTCTCTATTATATTATGACAGACCAGCTAGATCACTGTATTTATTGTATTATGACAGACCAGCTAGATCTATTAAATTATGACAGACCAGCTAGATCTACTGTCTCTATTATATTATGACAGACCAGCTAGATCACTGTATCTATTGTATTATGACAGACCAGCTAGATCTATTAAATTATGTCAGACCAGCTAGATCTACTGTCTCTATTGTACTATGATAGACCAGCTAGATCTACTGTCTCTATTTTATTATGACTGACCAGCTAGATCTACTGTCTCTATTGTACTATGACAGACCAGCTAGATCTACTGTCTCTATTATAATATGACAGACCAGCTAGATCTACTGTCTCTATTATATTCTGACAAACCAGCTAGATCTACTGTCTCTATTATATTATGGCAGACCAGCTAGATCTACTGTCTCTATTGTACTATGACAGACCAGGTAGATCAACTGTCTCCATTATATTATGACAGACCAGCTAGATCTACTGTCTCTATTATATTATGACAGACCAGCTAGATCTACTGTCTCTATTATATTATGACAGACCAGCTAGATCTACTGTCTCTATTATAACAAGACAGACCAGCTAGAGCTAATGTCTGTATTATAATATTACAGACCAGCTAGATCTACTGTCTCTATTGTACTATGATAGACCAGCTAGATCTACTGTCTCTATTTTATTATGACTGACCAACTAGATCTACTGTCTCTATTGTACTATGACAGACCAGCTAGATCTACTGTCTCTATTATAATATGACAGACCAGCTAGATCTACTGTCTCTATTATATTATTATGACAGACCAGCTAGATCTACTGTCTCTATTATATTATGACAGACCAGCTAGATCTATTAATATATGACATACCAGCTAGATTTACTGTCTCTATTGTACTATGACAGACCAGCTAGATCTACTGTCTCTATTTTATTATGACTGACCAGCTAGATCTACTGTCTCTATTGTACTATGCCAGACCAGCTAGATATACTGCCTCTATTATAATATGACAGACCAGCTAGATCTACTGTCTCTATTATATTCTGACAAACCAGCTAGATCTACTGTCTCTATTATATTATGACAGACCAGCTAGATCTACTGTCTCTATTATATTATGACAGACCAGCTAGATCACTGTATTTATTGTATTATGACAGACCAGCTAGATCTACTGTCTCTATTGTACTATGACAGACCAGCTAGATCTACTGTCTCTATTATAATATGACAGACCAGCTAGATCTACTGTCTCTATTATATTATGACAGACCAGCTAGATCTACTGTCTCTATTATATTATGACAGACCAGCTAGATCTATTAATATATGACAGACAAGCTAGATCTACTGTCTCTATTATATTATGACAGACCAGCTAGATCTACTGTCTCTATTATATTATGACAGACCAGCTAGATCTACTGTCTCTATTATAACATGACAGACCAGCTAGAGCTAATGTCTGTATTATAATATTACAGACCAGCTAGATCTACTGTCTCTATTGTACTATGATAGACCAGCTATATCTACTGTCTCTATTTTATGATGACTGACCAACTAGATATACTGTCTCTATTGTACTATGACAGACCAGCTAGATCTACTGTCTCTATTATAATATGACAGACCAGCTAGATCTATTAATATATGACAGACCAGCTAGATCTACTGTCTCTATTATATTATGACAGACCAGCTAGATCACTGTATCTATTTTATTATGACAGACCAGCTAGATCTATTAAATTATGTCAGACCAGCTAGATCTACTGTCTCTATTATATTATTATGACAGACCAGCTAGATCTACTGTCTCTATTATATTATGACAGACCAGCTAGATCTATTAATATATGACAGACCAGCTAGATCTACTGTCTCTATTATATTATGACAGACCAGCTAGATCACTGTATCTATTGTATTATGACAGACCAGCTAGATCTATTAAAATTTTGTCAGACCAGCTAGATCTACTGTCTCTATTGTACTATGACAGACCAGCTAGATCTACTGTCTCTATTATAATATGACAGACCAGCTAGATCAACTGTCTCTATTATATTATGACAGACCAGCTAGATCTACTGTCTCTATTATATTATGACAGACCAGCTAGATCTATTAATATAAGACAGACCAGCTAGATCTACTGTCTCTATTATATTATGACTGACCAGCTAGATCTACTGTCTCTATTATATTATGACAGACCAGCTAGATCTACTGTCTCTATTATATTATGACAGACCAGCTAGATCACTGTATCTATTGTATTATGACAGACCAGATAGATCTATTAAATTATGACAGACCAGCTAGATCTACTGTCTCTATTGTACTATGATAGACCAGCTAGATCTACTGTCTCTATTTTATTATGACTGACCAGCTAGATCTACTGTCTCTATTGTACTATGACAGACCAGCTAGATCTACTGTCTCTATTATAATATGACAGACCAGCTAGATCTGCTGTCTCTATTATATTCTGACAAACCAGCTAGATCTACTGTCTCTATTGTATTATGACAGACCAGGTATATCTACTGTGTCCATTATATTATGACAGACCAGCTAGATCTACTGTCTCTATTATATTATGACACACCAGCTAGATCTACTGTCTCTATTATATTATGATAGACCAGCTAGATCTACTGTCTCTATTTTATTATGACTGACCAGCTAGATCTACTGTCTCTATTGTACTATGACAGACCAGCTACATCTACTGTCTCTATTATAATATAACAGACCAGCTAGATCTACTGTCTCTATTATATTCTGACAAACCAGCTAGATCTACTGTCTCTATTATATTATGGCAGACCAGCTAGATCTACTGTCTTTATTATATTATGACAGACCAGGTAGATCTACTGTCTCCATTATATTATGACAGACCAGCTAGATCTACTGTCTCTATTATATTATGACAGACCAGCTAGATCAACTGTCTCCATTATATTATGACAGACCAGCTAGATCTACTGTCTCTATTATATTATGACAGACCAGCTAGATCTACTGTCTCTATTATATTATGACAGACCAGCTAGATCTACTGTCTCTATTGTATTATGACAGACCAGGTAGATCTACTGTCTCCATTATATTATGACAGACCAGCTAGATCTACTGTCTCTATTATATTATGACAGACCAGCTAGATCAACTGTCTCCATTATATTATGACAGACCAGCAAGATCTACTGTCTCTATTGTACTATGATAGACCAGCTAGATCTACTGTCTCTATTTTATTATGACTGACCAGCTAGATCTACTGTCTCTATTGTACTATGACAGACCAGCTAGATCTACTGTCTCCATTATATTATGACAGACCAGCTAGATCTACTGTCTTTATTATATTATGACAGACCAGCTAGATCTACTGTCTCTATTGTATTATGACAGACCAGGTAGATCTACTGTGTCCATTATATTATGACAGACCAGCTAGATCTACTGTCTCTATTATATTATGACAGACCAGCTAGATCTACTGTCTCTATTATATTATGACAGACCAGCTAGATCTACTGTCTCTATTATATTATGACTGACCAGCTAGATCTACTGTCTCTATTATATTATGACAGACCAGCTAGATCACTGTATTTATTGTATTATGACAGACCAGCTAGATCTATTAAATTATGACAGACCAGCTAGATCTACTGTCTCTATTATATTATGACAGACCAGCTAGATCTACTGTCTCTATTATATTATGACAGACCAGCTATATCTACTGTCTCTATTATATTATGACAGACCAGCTAGATCTACTGTCTCTATTGTATTATGACAGACCAGGTAGATCTACTGTCTCCATTATATTATGACAGACCAGCTAGATCTACTGTCTCTATTATATTATGACAGACCAGCTAGATCAACTGTCTCCATTATATTATGACAGACCAGCTAGATCACTGTCTCTATTGTATTATGACAGACCAGCAAGATCTACTGTCTCTATTGTACTATGATAGACCAGCTAGATCTACTGTCTCTATTTTATTATGACTGACCAGCTAGATCTACTGTCTCTATTGTACTATGACAGACCAGCTAGATCTAATGTCTCCATTATATTATGACAGACCAGCTAGATCTACTGTCTTTATTATATTATGACAGACCAGCTAGATCTACTGTCTCTATTGTATTATGACAGACCAGGTAGATCTACTGTGTCCATTATATTATGACAGACCAGCTAGATCTACTGTCTCTATTATATTATGACAGACCAGCTAGATCTACTGTCTCTATTATATTATGACAGACCAGCTAGATCTACTGTCTCTATTATATTATGACTGACCAGCTAGATCTACTGTCTCTATTATATTATGGCAGACCAGCTAGATCTACTGTCTTTATTATATTATGACAGACCAGCTAGATCTACTGTCTCTATTGTATTATGACAGACCAGGTATATCTACTGTCTCTATTATAATATGACAGACCAGCTAGATCTGCTGTCTCTATTATAATATGACAGACCAGCTAGATCTACTGTCTCTATTGTATTATGACAGACCAGGTATATCTACTGTGTCCATTATATTATGACAGACCAGCTAGATCTACTGTCTCTATTATATTATGACAGACCAGCTAGATCTACTGTCTCTATTTTATTATGACTGACCAGCTAGATCGACTGTCTCTATTGTACTATGACAGACCAGCTACATCTACTGTCTCTATTATAATATGACAGACCAGCTAGATCTACTGTCTCTATTATATTATGACTGACCAGCTAGATCTACTGTCTCTATTATATTATGACAGACCAGCTAGATCACTGTATCTATTGTATTATGACAGACCAGCTAGATATATTAAATTATGACAGACCAGCTAGATCTACTGTCTCTATTGTATTATGACAGACCAGGTATATCTACTGTGTCCATTATATTATGACAGACCAGCTAGATCTACTGTCTCTATTATATTATGATAGACCAGCTAGATCTACTGTCTCTAATATAATATGACAGACCGGCTAGATCTACTATCTCTATTATATTCTGACAAACCAGCTAGATCTACTGTCTCTATTATATTATGGCAGACCAGCTAGATCTACTGTCTTTATTATATTATGACAGACCAGCTAGATCTACTGTCTCTATTATATTATGACAGACCAGCTAGATCACTGTATCTATTGTATTATGACAGACCAGCTAGATCTATTAAATTATGACAGACCAGCTAGATCTACTGTCTCTATTGTACTATGATAGACCAGCTAGATCTACTGTCTCTATTTTATTATGACTGACCAGCTAGATCTACTGTCTCTATTGTATTATGACAGACCAGCTAGATCTACTGTCTCTATTATAATATGACAGACCAGCTAGATCTGCTGTCTCTATTATATTCTGACAAACCAGCTAGATCTGCTGTCTCTATTATATTATGACAGACCAGCTAGATCACTGTATCTATTGTATTATGACAGACCAGCTAGATCTATTAAATTATGACAGACCAGCTAGATCTACTGTCTCTATTGTACTATGATAGACCAGCTAGATCTACTGTCTCTATTTTATTATGACTGACCAGCTAGATCTACTGTCTCTATTGTACTATGACAGACCAGCTAGATCTACTGTCTCTATTATATTATGACAGACCAGCTAGATCACTGTATCTATTGTATTATGACAGACCAGCTAGATCTATTGATTTATGACAGACCAGCTAGATCTACTGTCTCTATTATATTATGACTTACCAGCTAGATCTACTGTCTCTATTGTACTATGACAGACCAGCTAGATCTACTGTCTCTATTTTATGATGACTGACCAGCTAGATCTACTGTCTCTATTATATTATGACAGACCAGCTAGATCTACTGTCTCTATTATAATATGACAGACCACCTAGATCTACTGTCTTTATTATATTATGACAGACCAGCTAGATCTACTGTCTCTATTGTATTATGACAAACCAGCTAGATCTACTGTCTCTATTATATTATGGCAGACCAGCTAGATCTACTGTCTCTATTATAATATGACAGACCACCTAGATCTACTGTCTTTATTATATTATGACAGACCAGCTAGATCTACTGTCTCTATTGTATTATGACGACAGACCAGCTAGATCTACTGTCTCTATTATATTATGACAGACCAGCTAGATCACTGTATTTATTGTATTATGACAGACCAGCTAGATCTATTAAATTATGACAGACCAGCTAGATCTACTGTCTCTATTATATTATGACAGACCAGCTAGATCACTGTATCTATTGTATTATGACAGACCAGCTAGATCTATTAAATTATGTCAGACCAGCTAGATCTACTGTCTCTATTGTACTATGATAGACCAGCTAGATCTACTGTCTCTATTTTATTATGACTGACCAGCTAGATCTACTGTCTCTATTGTACTATGACAGACCAGCTAGATCTACTGTCTCTATTATAATATGACAGACCAGCTAGATCTACTGTCTCTATTATATTCTGACAAACCAGCTAGATCTACTGTCTCTATTATATTATGGCAGACCAGCTAGATCTACTGTCTCTATTGTACTATGACAGACCAGGTAGATCAACTGTCTCCATTATATTATGACAGACCAGCTAGATCTACTGTCTCTATTGTACTATGACAGACCAGGTAGATCAACTGTCTCCATTATATTATGACAGACCAGCTAGATCTACTGTCTCTATTATAACAAGACAGACCAGCTAGAGCTAATGTCTGTATTATAATATTACAGACCAGCTAGATCTACTGTCTCTATTGTACTATGATATACCAGCTAGATCTACTGTCTCTATTTTATTATGACTGACCAACTAGATCTACTGTCTCTATTGTACTATGACAGACCAGCTAGATCTACTGTCTCTATTATAATATGACAGACCAGCTAGATCTACTGTCTCTATTATATTATTATGACAGACCAGCTAGATCTACTGTCTCTATTATATTATGACAGACCAGCTAGATCTATTAATATATGACATACCAGCTAGATTTACTGTCTATTATATTATGACAGACCAGCTAGATCACTGTATTTATTGTATTATGACAGACCAGCTAGATCTATTAAATTATGACAGACCAGCTAGATCTACTGTCTCTATTATATTATGACAGACCAGCTAGATCACTAGATCTATTGTATTATGACAGACCAGCTAGATCTATTAAATTATGTCAGACCAGCTAGATCTACTGTCTCTATTGTACTATGACAGACCAGCTAGATCTACTGTCTCTATTTTATTATGACTGACCAGCTAGATCTACTGTCTCTATTGTACTATGCCAGACCAGCTAGATATACTGCCTCTATTATAATATGACAGACCAGCTAGATCTACTGTCTCTATTATATTCTGACAAACCAGCTAGATCTACTGTCTCTATTATATTATGACAGACCAGCTAGATCTACTGTCTCTATTATATTATGACAGACCAGCTAGATCACTGTATTTATTGTATTATGACAGACCAGCTAGATCTACTGTCTCTATTGTACTATGACAGACCAGCTAGATCTACTGTCTCTATTATAATATGACAGACCAGCTAGATCTACTGTCTCTATTATATTATTATGACAGACCAGCTAGATCTACTGTCTCTATTATATTATGACAGACCAGCTAGATCTATTAATATATGACATACCAGCTAGATTTACTGTCTATTATATTATGACAGACCAGCTAGATCACTGTATTTATTGTATTATGACAGACCAGCTAGATCTATTAAATTATGACAGACCAGCTAGATCTACTGTCTCTATTATATTATGACAGACCAGCTAGATCACTAGATCTATTGTATTATGACAGACCAGCTAGATCTATTAAATTATGTCAGACCAGCTAGATCTACTGTCTCTATTGTACTATGACAGACCAGCTAGATCTACTGTCTCTATTTTATTATGACTGACCAGCTAGATCTACTGTCTCTATTGTACTATGCCAGACCAGCTAGATATACTGCCTCTATTATAATATGACAGACCAGCTAGATCTACTGTCTCTATTATATTCTGACAAACCAGCTAGATCTACTGTCTCTATTATATTATGACAGACCAGCTAGATCTACTGTCTCTATTATATTATGACAGACCAGCTAGATCACTGTATTTATTGTATTATGACAGACCAGCTAGATCTACTGTCTCTATTGTACTATGACAGACCAGCTAGATCTACTGTCTCTATTATAATATGACAGACCAGCTAGATCTACTGTCTCTATTATATTATGACAGACCAGCTAGATCTACTGTCTCTATTATATTATGACAGACCAGCTAGATCTATTAATATATGACAGACAAGCTAGATCTACTGTCTTTATTATATTATGACAGACCAGCTAGATCTACTGTCTCTATTATATTATGACAGACCAGCTAGATCTACTGTCTCTATTATAACATGACAGACCAGCTAGAGCTAATGTCTGTATTATAATATTACAGACCAGCTAGATCTACTGTCTCTATTGTACTATGATAGACCAGCTATATCTACTGTCTCTATTTTATGATGACTGACCAACTAGATATACTGTCTCTATTGTACTATGACAGACCAGCTAGATCTACTGTCTCTATTTTATGATGACTGACCAGCTAGATCTACTGTCTCTATTATATTATGACAGACCAGCTAGATCTACTGTCTCTATTATAATATGACAGACCACCTAGATCTACTGTCTTTATTATATTATGACAGACCAGCTAGATCTACTGTCTCTATTGTATTATGACAAACCAGCTAGATCTACTGTCTCTATTATATTATGGCAGACCAGCTAGATCTACTGTCTCTATTATAATATGACAGACCACCTAGATCTACTGTCTTTATTATATTATGACAGACCAGCTAGATCTACTGTCTCTATTGTATTATGACGACAGACCAGCTAGATCTACTGTCTCTATTATATTATGACAGGCCAGCTAGATCACTGTATTTATTGTATTATGACAGACCAGCTAGATCTATTAAAATGACAGACCAGCTAGATCTACTGTCTCTATTATATTATGACAGACCAGCTAGATCACTGTATCTATTGTATTATGACAGACCAGCTAGATCTATTAAATTATGTCAGACCAGCTAGATCTACTGTCTCTATTGTACTATGATAGACCAGCTAGATCTACTGTCTCTATTTTATTATGACTGACCAACTAGATCTACTGTCTCTATTGTACTATGACAGACCAGCTAGATCTACTGTCTCTATTATAATATGACAGACCAGCTAGATCTACTGTCTCTATTATATTATTATGACAGACCAGCTAGATCTACTGTCTCTATTATATTATGACAGACCAGCTAGATCTATTAATATATGACATACCAGCTAGATTTACTGTCTATTATATTATGACAGACCAGCTAGATCACTGTATTTATTGTATTATGACAGACCAGCTAGATCTATTAAATTATGACAGACCAGCTAGATCTACTGTCTCTATTATATTATGACAGACCAGCTAGATCACTGTATCTATTGTATTATGACAGACCAGCTAGATCTATTAAATTATGTCAGACCAGCTAGATCTACTGTCTCTATTGTACTATGACAGACCAGCTAGATCTACTGTCTCTATTTTATTATGACTGACCAGCTAGATCTACTGTCTCTATTGTACTATGCCAGACCAGCTAGATATACTGCCTCTATTATAATATGACAGACCAGCTAGATCTACTGTCTCTATTATATTCTGACAAACCAGCTAGATCTACTGTCTCTATTATATTATGACAGACCAGCTAGATCTACTGTCTCTATTATATTATGACAGACCAGCTAGATCACTGTATTTATTGTATTATGACAGACCAGCTAGATCTACTGTCTCTATTGTACTATGACAGACCAGCTAGATCTATTAGATCTATTAATATATGACAGACCAGCTAGATCTACTGTCTCTATTATATTATGACAGACCAGCTAGATCACTGTATCTATTTTATTATGACAGACCAGCTAGATCTATTAAATTATGTCAGACCAGCTAGATCTACTGTCTCTATTATATTATTATGACAGACCAGCTAGATCTACTGTCTCTATTATATTATGACAGACCAGCTAGATCTGCTGTCTCTATTATATTCTGACAAACCAGCTAGATCTACTGTCTCTATTGTATTATGACAGACCAGGTATATCTACTGTGTCCATTATATTATGACAGACCAGCTAGATCTACTGTCTCTATTATATTATGACACACCAGCTAGATCTACTGTCTCTATTATATTATGATAGACCAGCTAGATCTACTGTCTCTATTTTATTATGACTGACCAGCTAGATCTACTGTCTCTATTGTACTATGACAGACCAGCTACATCTACTGTCTCTATTATAATATAACAGACCAGCTAGATCTACTGTCTCTATTATATTCTGACAAACCAGCTAGATCTACTGTCTCTATTATATTATGGCAGACCAGCTAGATCTACTGTCTTTATTATATTATGACAGACCAGGTAGATCTACTGTCTCCATTATATTATGACAGACCAGCTAGATCTACTGTCTCTATTATATTATGACAGACCAGCTAGATCAACTGTCTCCATTATATTATGACAGACCAGCTAGATCTACTGTCTCTATTATATTATGACAGACCAGCTAGATCTACTGTCTCTATTATATTATGACAGACCAGCTAGATCTACTGTCTCTATTATATTATGACAGACCAGCTAGATCTACTGTCTCTATTGTATTATGACAGACCAGGTAGATCTACTGTCTCCATTATATTATGACAGACCAGCTAGATCTACTGTCTCTATTATATTATGACAGACCAGCTAGATCAACTGTCTCCATTATATTATGACAGACCAGCAAGATCTACTGTCTCTATTGTACTATGATAGACCAGCTAGATCTACTGTCTCTATTTTATTATGACTGACCAGCTAGATCTACTGTCTCTATTGTACTATGACAGACCAGCTAGATCTACTGTCTCCATTATATTATGACAGACCAGCTAGATCTACTGTCTTTATTATATTATGACAGACCAGCTAGATCTACTGTCTCTATTGTATTATGACAGACCAGGTAGATCTACTGTGTCCATTATATTATGACAGACCAGCTAGATCTACTGTCTCTATTATATTATGACAGACCAGCTAGATCTACTGTCTCTATTATATTATGACAGACCAGCTAGATCTACTGTCTCTATTATATTATGACTGACCAGCTAGATCTACTGTCTCTATTATATTATGACAGACCAGCTAGATCACTGTATTTATTGTATTATGACAGACCAGCTAGATCTATTAAATTATGACAGACCAGCTAGATCTACTGTCTCTATTATATTATGACAGACCAGCTAGATCTACTGTCTCTATTATATTATGACAGACCAGCTATATCTACTGTCTCTATTATATTATGACAGACCAGCTAGATCTACTGTCTCTATTGTATTATGACAGACCAGGTAGATCTACTGTCTCCATTATATTATGACAGACCAGCTAGATCTACTGTCTCTATTATATTATGACAGACCAGCTAGATCAACTGTCTCCATTATATTATGACAGACCAGCTAGATCACTGTCTCTATTGTATTATGACAGACCAGCAAGATCTACTGTCTCTATTGTACTATGATAGACCAGCTAGATCTACTGTCTCTATTTTATTATGACTGACCAGCTAGATCTACTGTCTCTATTGTACTATGACAGACCAGCTAGATCTACTGTCTCCATTATATTATGACAGACCAGCTAGATCTACTGTCTTTATTATATTATGACAGACCAGCTAGATCTACTGTCTCTATTGTATTATGACAGACCAGGTAGATCTACTGTGTCCATTATATTATGACAGACCAGCTAGATCTACTGTCTCTATTATATTATGACAGACCAGCTAGATCTACTGTCTCTATTATATTATGACAGACCAGCTAGATCTACTGTCTCTATTATATTATGACAGACCAGCTAGATCTACTGTCTCTATTATATTATGACAGACCAGCTAGATCTATTAAATTATGACAGACCAGCTAGATCTACTGTCTCTATTATATTATGACAGACCAGCTAGATCACTGTATCTATTGTACTATGACAGACCAGCTAGATCTACTGTCTCTATTGTACTATGATAGACCAGCTAGATCTACTGTCTCTATTTTATTATGACTGATCAGCTAGATCTACTGTCTCTATTGTACTATGACAGACCAGCTAGATCTACTGTCTCTATTATAATATGACAGAACAGCTAGATCTACTGTCTCTATTATATTATGACAGACCAGCTAGATCTACTGTCTCTATTATATTATGACAGACCAGCTAGATCTACTGTCTCTATTATAACATGACAGACCAGCTCGATCTAATGTCTGTATTATAATATTACAGACCAGCTAGATCTACTGTCTCTATTGTACTATGATAGACCAGCTAGATCTACTGTCTCTATTTTATTATGACTGACCAGCTAGATCTACTGACTCTATTGTACTATGACAGACCAGCTAGATCTACTGTCTCTATTATATTATGACAGACCAGCTAGAACTATTAATATATGACAGACCAGCTAGATCTACTGTCTCTATTATATTATGACTGACCAGCTAGATCTACTGTCTCTATTATATTATGACAGACCAGCTAGATCTATTAATATATGACAGACCAGCTAGATCTACTGTCTCTATTATATTATGACAGACCAGCTAGATCACTGTATCTATTGTATTATGACAGACCAGCTAGATCTATTAAATTATGACAGACCAGCTAGATCTACTGTCTCTATTATATTATGACAGACCAGCTAGATCTACTGTCTCTATTATATTATGACAGACCAGCTAGATCTACTGTCTCTATTATAACATGACAGACCAGCTAGATCTAATGTCTGTATTATAATATTACAGACCAGCAAGATCTACTGTCTCTATTATATTATGACAGACCAGCTAGATCTATTAATATATGACAGACCAGCTAGATCTACTATCTCTATTATATTATGACTGACCAGCTAGATCTACTGTCTCTATTATATTATGACAGACCAGCTAGATCACTGTATCTATTGTATTATGACAGACGAGCTAGATCTATTAATATATGACAGACCAGCTAGATCTACTATCTCTATTATATTATGACTGACCAGCTAGATCTACTGTCTCTATTGTATTATGACAGACCAGCTAGATCTATTATATTATGACAGACCAGCTAGATCTACTGTCTCTATTATATTTTGACAGACCAGCTAGATCTACTGTCTCTATTATATTATGACAGACCAGCTAGATCTACTGTCTCTATTATTTTATGACTGACCAGCTAGATCTACTGTCTCTATTGTATTATGACATACCAGCTAGATCTACTGTCTCTATTATATTATGACAGACCTGGTAGATCTACTGTCTCTATTATATTATGACAGACCAGCTAGATCTATTAATATATGATAGACCAGCTAGATCTACTGTCTCTATTTTATTATGACTGACCAGCTAGATCTACTGTCTCTATTGTACTATGTCAGACCAGCTAGATCTACTGTCTCTATTATAATATGACAGACCAGCTAGATCTACTGTCTCTATTATAGTATGACAGACCAGCTAGATCTACTGTCTCTATTATATTATGACAGACCAGCTAGATCTATTAATATATGACAGACCAGCTAGATCTACTGTCTCTATTATATTATGACTGACCAGCTAGATCTACTGTCTCTATTATATTATGAAAGACCAGCTAGATCTATTAATATATGACAGACCAGCTAGATCTACTATCTCTATTATATTATGACAGACCAGCTAGATCACTGTATCTATTGTATTATGACAGACCAGCTAGATCTATTAAATTATGACAGACCAGCTAGATCTACTGTCTCTATTATATTTTGACAGACCAGCTAGATCTACTGTCTCTATTATATTATGACAGACCAGCTAGATCTACTGTCTCTATTATAACATGACAGACCAGCTAGATCTAATGTCTGTATTATAATATTACAGACCAGCAAGATCTACTGTCTCTATTGTACTATGATAGACCAGCTAGATCTACTGTCTCTATTTTATTATGACTGACCAGCTAGATCTACTGTCTCTATTGTACTATGTCAGACCAGCTAGATCTACTGTCTCTATTATAATATGACAGACCAGCTAGATCTACTGTCTCTATTATATTATGACAGACCAGCTAGATCTATTAATATATGACAGACCAGCTAGATCTACTATCTCTATTATATTATGACTGACCAGCTAGATCTACTGTCTCTATTATATTATGACAGACCAGCTAGATCACTGTATCTATTGTATTATGACAGACCAGCTAGATCTATTATATTATGACAGACCAGCTAGATCTACTGTCTCTATTATATTATGACAGACCAGCTAGATCTACTGTCTCTATTATATTATGACAGACCAGCTAGATCTACTGTCTCTATTATTTTATGACTGACCAGCTAGATCTACTGTCTCTATTGTATTATGACAGACCAGCTAGATCTACTGTCTCTATTATATTATGACAGACCAGCTAGATCTACTGTCTCTATTATATTATGACTGACCAGCTAGATCACTGTCTCTATTGTATTATGACAGACCAGCTAGATCTATTAAATTATGACAGACCAGCTAGATCTACTGTCTCTATTATATTATGACAGACCAGCTAGATCTACTGTCTCTATTATATTATGACAGACCAGCTAGATCTACTGTCTCTATTGTATTATGACAGACCAGGTATATCTACTGTGTCCATTATATTATGACTGACCAGCTAGATCTACTGTCTCTATTATATTATGGCAGACCAGCTAGATCTACTGTGTTTATTATATTATGACAGACCAGCTAGATCTACTGTCTCTATTGTATTATGACTGACCAGCTAGATCTACTGTCTCTATTATATTATGACAGACCAGCTAGATCTATTAATATATGACAGACCAGCTAGATCTACTATCTCTATTATATTATGACTGACCAGCTAGATCTACTGTCTCTATTATATTATGACAGACCAGCTAGATCACTGTATCTATTGTATTATGACAGACGAGCTAGATCTATTAATATATGACAGACCAGCTAGATCTACTATCTCTATTATATTATGACTGACCAGCTAGATCTACTGTCTCTATTATATTATGACAGACCAGCTAGATCACTGTATCTATTGTATTATGACAGACCAGCTAGATCTACTGTCTTTATTATATTATGACAGACCAGCTAGATCTACTGTCTCTATTATATTATGACAGACCAGCTAGATCTACTGTCTCTATTATTTTATGACTGACCAGCTAGATCTACTGTCTCTATTGTATTATGACAGACCAGCTAGATCTACTGTCTCTATTATATTATGACAGACCAGCTAGATCTACTGTCTCTATTATATTATGACTGACCAGCTAGATCTACTGTGTCTATTGTATTATGACAGACCAGGTATATCTACTGTGTCCATTATATTATGACAGACCAGCTAGATCTACTGTCTCTATTATATTATGACAGACCAGCTAGATCTACTGTCTCTATTATATTATGACAGACCAGCTAGATCTACTGTCTCTATTATATTATGACTGACCAGCTAGATCTACTGTCTCTATTGTATTATGACAGACCAGCTAGATCTACTGTCTCTATTATATTATGACAGACCAGCTAGATCTACTGTCTCTGTTATATTATGACAGACCAGCTAGATCACTGTATCTATTGTATTATGACAGACCAGCTAGATCTATTAAATTATGTCAGAACAGCTAGATCTACTGTCTCTATTATAATATGACATACCAGCTAGATCTACTGTCTCTATTATAGTATGACAGACCAGCTAGATCTACTGTCTCTATTATATTATGACAGACCAGCTAGATCTATTAATATATGATAGACCAGCTAGATCTACTGTCTCTATTTTATTATGACTGACCAGCTAGATCTACTGTCTCTATTGTACTATGTCAGACCAGCTAGATCTACTGTCTCTATTATAATATGACAGACCAGCTAGATATACTGTCTCTATTATAGTATGACAGACCAGCTAGATCTACTGTCTCTATTATATTATGACAGACCAGCTAGATCTATTAATATATGACAGACCAGCTAGATCTACTGTCTCTATTATATTATGACTGACCAGCTAGATCTACTGTCTCTATTATATTATGAAAGACCAGCTAGATCTATTAATATATGACAGACCAGCTAGATCTACTATCTCTATTATATTATGACAGACCAGCTAGATCACTGTATCTATTGTATTATGACAGACCAGCTAGATCTATTAAATTATGACAGACCAGCTAGATCTACTGTCTCTATTATATTTTGACAGACCAGCTAGATCTACTGTCTCTATTATATTATGACAGACCAGCTAGATCTACTGTCTCTATTATATTATGACAGACCAGCTAGATCTACTGTCTCTATTATATTATGACAGACCAGCTAGATCTACTGTCTCTATTATATTATGACTGACCAGCTAGATCTACTGTCTCTATTATATTATGACAGACCAGCTAGATCACTGTATTTATTGTATTATGACAGACCAGCTAGATCTATTAAATTATGACAGACCAGCTAGATCTACTGTCTCTATTATATTATGACAGACCAGCTAGATCACTGTATCTATTGTATTATGACAGACCAGCTAGATCTATTAAATTATGTCAGACCAGCTAGATCTACTGTCTCTATTGTACTATGATAGACAAGATAGATCTACTGTCTCTATTTTATTATGACTGACCAGCTAGATCTACTGTCTCTATTATACTATGACAGACCAGCTAGATCTACTGTCTCTATTATAATATGACAGAACAGCTAGATCTACTGTCTCTATTATATTATGACAGACCAGCTAGATCTACTGTCTCTATTATATTATGACAGACCAGCTAGATCTACTGTCTCTATTATAACATGACAGACCAGCTCGATCTAATGTCTGTATTATAATATTACAGACCAGCTAGATCTACTGTCTCTATTGTACTATGATAGACCAGCTAGATCTACTGTCTCTATTTTATTATGACTGACCAGCTAGATCTACTGACTCTATTGTACTATGACAGACCAGCTAGATCTACTGTCTCTATTATATTATGACAGACCAGCTAGAACTATTAATATATGACAGACCAGCTAGATCTACTGTCTCTATTATATTATGACTGACCAGCTAGATCTACTGTCTCTATTATATTATGACAGACCAGCTAGATCTATTAATATATGACAGACCAGCTAGATCTACTGTCTCTATTATATTATGACAGACCAGCTAGATCACTGTATCTATTGTATTATGACAGACCAGCTAGATCTATTAAATTATGACAGACCAGCTAGATCTACTGTCTCTATTATATTATGACAGACCAGCTAGATCTACTGTCTCTATTATATTATGACAGACCAGCTAGATCTACTGTCTCTATTATAACATGACAGACCAGCTAGATCTAATGTCTGTATTATAATATTACAGACCAGCAAGATCTACTGTCTCTATTATATTATGACAGACCAGCTAGATCTATTAATATATGACAGACCAGCTAGATCTACTATCTCTATTATATTATGACTGACCAGCTAGATCTACTGTCTCTATTATATTATGACAGACCAGCTAGATCACTGTATCTATTGTATTATGACAGACGAGCTAGATCTATTAATATATGACAGACCAGCTAGATCTACTATCTCTATTATATTATGACTGACCAGCTAGATCTACTGTCTCTATTGTATTATGACAGACCAGCTAGATCTATTATATTATGACAGACCAGCTAGATCTACTGTCTCTATTATATTTTGACAAACCAGCTAGATCTACTGTCTCTATTATATTATGACAGACCAGCTAGATCTACTGTCTCTATTATTTTATGACTGACCAGCTAGATCTACTGTCTCTATTGTATTATGACAGACCAGCTAGATCTACTGTCTCTATTATATTATGACAGACCAGCTAGATCTACTGTCTCTATTATATTATGACTGACCAGCTAGATCACTGTCTCTATTGTATTATGACAGACCAGCTAGATCTATTAAATTATGACAGACCAGACCACTGTCTCTATTATATTATGACAGACCAGCTAGATCTACTGTCTCTATTATATTATGACAGACCAGCTAGATCTACTGTCTCTATTATATTATGACAGACCAGCTAGACTGTCTCTACCAGGTATATCTACTGTGTCCATTATATTATGACTGACCAGCTAGATCTACTGTCTCTATTATATTATGGCAGACCAGCTAGATCTACTGTGTTTATTATATTATGACAGACCAGCTAGATCTACTGTCTCTATTGTATTATGATTGACCAGCTAGATCTACTGTCTCTATTATATTATGACAGACCAGCTAGATCACTGTATCTATTGTATTATGGCAGACCAGCTAGATCTACTGTCTTTATTATATTATGACAGACCAGCTAGATCTACTGTCTCTATTGTATTATGACAGACCAGGTATATCTACTGTGTCCATTATATTATGACAGACCAGCTAGATCTACTGTCTCTATTATATTATGACAGACCAGCTAGATCTACTGTCTCTATTATATTATGGCAGACCAGCTAGATCTACTGTGTTTATTATATTATGACAGACCAGCTAGATCTATTAATATATGACAGACCAGCTAGATCTACTATCTCTATTATATTATGACTGACCAGCTAGATCTACTGTCTCTATTATATTATGACAGACCAGCTAGATCACTGTATCTATTGTATTATGACAGACCAGCTAGATCTATTAATATATGACAGACCAGCTAGATCTACTGTCTCTATTATATTATGACAGACCAGCTAGATCACTGTATCTATTGTATTATGACAGACCAGCTAGATATATTATATTATGACAGACCAGCTAGATCTACTGTCTCTATTATATTATGACAGACCAGCTAGATCTACTGTCTCTATTATATTATGGCAGACCAGCTAGATCTACTGTGTTTATTATATTATGACAGACCAGCTAGATCTATTATCTCTATTATATTATGACTGACCAGCTAGATCTACTGTCTCTATTGTATTATGACAGACCAGGTAGATCTACTGTCTCCATTATATTATGACAGACCAGCTAGATCTACTGTCTCTATTATATTATGTCAGACCAGCTAGATCTACTGTCTCTATTGTATTATGACAGACCAGGTATATCTACTGTGTCCATTATATTATGACAGACCAGCTAGATCTACTGTCTCTATTATATTATGGCAGACCAGCTAGATCTACTGTGTTTATTATATTATGACAGACCAGCTAGATCTACTGTGTTTATTATATTATGACAGACCAGCTAGATCTACTATCTCTATTATATTATGACTGACCAGCTAGATCTACTGTCTCTATTGTATTATGACAGACCAGGTAGATCTACTGTCTCCATTATATTATGACAGACCAGCTAGATCTACTGTCTCTATTATATTATGTCAGACCAGCTAGATCTACTGTCTCTATTGTATTATGACAGACCAGGTATATCTACTGTGTCCATTATATTATGACAGACCAGCTAGATCTACTGTCTCTATTATATTATGGCAGACCAGCTAGATCTACTGTGTTTATTATATTATGACAGACCAGCTAGATCTACTGTGTTTATTATATTATGACAGACCAGCTAGATCTACTATCTCTATTATATTATGACTGACCAGCTAGATCTACTGTCTCTATTGTATTATGACAGACCAGGTAGATCTACTGTCTCCATTATATTATGACAGACCAGCTAGATCTACTGTCTCTATTATATTATGACAGACCAGCTAGATCTACTGTCTCTATTGTATTATGACAGACCAGGTATATCTACTGTGTCCATTATATTATGACAGACCAGCTAGATCTACTGTCTCTATTATATTATGACAGACCAGCTAGATCTACTGTCTCTATTATATTATGACAGACCAGCTAGATCTACTGTCTCTATTATATTATGACTGACCAGCTAGATCTACTGTCTCTATTGTATTATGACAGACCAGCTAGATCTACTGTCTCTATTATATTATGACAGACCAGCTAGATCTACTGTCTCTGTTATATTATGACAGACCAGCTAGATCACTGTATCTATTGTATTATGACAGACCAGCTAGATCTATTAAATTATGTCAGAACAGCTAGATCTACTGTCTCTATTATAATATGACATACCAGCTAGATCTACTGTCTCTATTATAGTATGACAGACCAGCTAGATCTACTGTCTCTATTATATTATGACAGACCAGCTAGATCTATTAATATATGATAGACCAGCTAGATCTACTGTCTCTATTTTATTATGACTGACCAGCTAGATCTACTGTCTCTATTGTACTATGTCAGACCAGCTAGATCTACTGTCTCTATTATAATATGACAGACCAGCTAGATCTACTGTCTCTATTATAGTATGACAGACCAGCTAGATCTACTGTCTCTATTATATTATGACAGACCAGCTAGATCTATTAATATATGACAGACCAGCTAGATCTACTGTCTCTATTATATTATGACTGACCAGCTAGATCTACTGTCTCTATTATATTATGAAAGACCAGCTAGATCTATTAATATATGACAGACCAGCTAGATCTACTATCTCTATTATATTATGACAGACCAGCTAGATCACTGTATCTATTGTATTATGACAGACCAGCTAGATCTATTAAATTATGACAGACCAGCTAGATCTACTGTCTCTATTATATTTTGACAGACCAGCTAGATCTACTGTCTCTATTATATTATGACAGACCAGCTAGATCTACTGTCTCTATTATAACATGACAGACCAGCTAGATCTAATGTCTGTATTATAATATTACAGACCAGCAAGATCTACTGTCTCTATTGTACTATGATAGACCAGCTAGATCTACTGTCTCTATTTTATTATGACTGACCAGCTAGATCTACTGTCTCTATTGTACTATGTCAGACCAGCTAGATCTACTGTCTCTATTATAATATGACAGACCAGCTAGATCTACTGTCTCTATTATATTATGACAGACCAGCTAGATCTATTAATATATGACAGACCAGCTAGATCTACTATCTCTATTATATTATGACTGACCAGCTAGATCTACTGTCTCTATTATATTATGACAGACCAGCTAGATCACTGTATCTATTGTATTATGACAGACCAGCTAGATCTATTATATTATGACAGACCAGCTAGATCTACTGTCTCTATTATATTATGACAGACCAGCTAGATCTACTGTCTCTATTATATTATGACAGACCAGCTAGATCTACTGTCTCTATTATTTTATGACTGACCAGCTAGATCTACTGTCTCTATTGTATTATGACAGACCAGCTAGATCTACTGTCTCTATTATATTATGACAGACCAGCTAGATCTACTGTCTCTATTATATTATGACTGACCAGCTAGATCACTGTCTCTATTGTATTATGACAGACCAGCTAGATCTATTAAATTATGACAGACCAGCTAGATCTACTGTCTCTATTATATTATGACAGACCAGCTAGATCTACTGTCTCTATTATATTATGACAGACCAGCTAGATCTACTGTCTCTATTGTATTATGACAGACCAGGTATATCTACTGTGTCCATTATATTATGACTGACCAGCTAGATCTACTGTCTCTATTATATTATGGCAGACCAGCTAGATCTACTGTGTTTATTATATTATGACAGACCAGCTAGATCTACTGTCTCTATTGTATTATGACTGACCAGCTAGATCTACTGTCTCTATTATATTATGACAGACCAGCTAGATCTATTAATATATGACAGACCAGCTAGATCTACTATCTCTATTATATTATGACTGACCAGCTAGATCTACTGTCTCTATTATATTATGACAGACCAGCTAGATCACTGTATCTATTGTATTATGACAGACGAGCTAGATCTATTAATATATGACAGACCAGCTAGATCTACTATCTCTATTATATTATGACTGACCAGCTAGATCTACTGTCTCTATTATATTATGACAGACCAGCTAGATCACTGTATCTATTGTATTATGACAGACCAGCTAGATCTACTGTCTTTATTATATTATGACAGACCAGCTAGATCTACTGTCTCTATTATATTATGACAGACCAGCTAGATCTACTGTCTCTATTATTTTATGACTGACCAGCTAGATCTACTGTCTCTATTGTATTATGACAGACCAGCTAGATCTACTGTCTCTATTATATTATGACAGACCAGCTAGATCTACTGTCTCTATTATATTATGACTGACCAGCTAGATCTACTGTCTCTATTGTATTATGACAGACCAGGTATATCTACTGTGTCCATTATATTATGACAGACCAGCTAGATCTACTGTCTCTATTATATTATGACAGACCAGCTAGATCTACTGTCTCTATTATATTATGACAGACCAGCTAGATCTACTGTCTCTATTATATTATGACTGACCAGCTAGATCTACTGTCTCTATTGTATTATGACAGACCAGCTAGATCTACTGTCTCTATTATATTATGACAGACCAGCTAGATCTACTGTCTCTGTTATATTATGACAGACCAGCTAGATCACTGTATCTATTGTATTATGACAGACCAGCTAGATCTATTAAATTATGTCAGAACAGCTAGATCTACTGTCTCTATTATAATATGACATACCAGCTAGATCTACTGTCTCTATTATAGTATGACAGACCAGCTAGATCTACTGTCTCTATTATATTATGACAGACCAGCTAGATCTATTAATATATGATAGACCAGCTAGATCTACTGTCTCTATTTTATTATGACTGACCAGCTAGATCTACTGTCTCTATTGTACTATGTCAGACCAGCTAGATCTACTGTCTCTATTATAATATGACAGACCAGCTAGATATACTGTCTCTATTATAGTATGACAGACCAGCTAGATCTACTGTCTCTATTATATTATGACAGACCAGCTAGATCTATTAATATATGACAGACCAGCTAGATCTACTGTCTCTATTATATTATGACTGACCAGCTAGATCTACTGTCTCTATTATATTATGAAAGACCAGCTAGATCTATTAATATATGACAGACCAGCTAGATCTACTATCTCTATTATATTATGACAGACCAGCTAGATCACTGTATCTATTGTATTATGACAGACCAGCTAGATCTATTAAATTATGACAGACCAGCTAGATCTACTGTCTCTATTATATTTTGACAGACCAGCTAGATCTACTGTCTCTATTATATTATGACAGACCAGCTAGATCTACTGTCTCTATTATAACATGACAGACCAGCTAGATCTAATGTCTGTATTATAATATTACAGACCAGCAAGATCTACTGTCTCTATTGTACTATGATAGACCAGCTAGATCTACTGTCTCTATTTTATTATGACTGACCAGCTAGATCTACTGTCTCTATTGTACTATGTCAGACCAGCTAGATCTACTGTCTCTATTATAATATGACAGACCAGCTAGATCTACTGTCTCTATTATATTATGACAGACCAGCTAGATCTATTAATATATGACAGACCAGCTAGATCTACTATCTCTATTATATTATGACTGACCAGCTAGATCTACTTTCTCTATTATATTATGACAGACCAGCTAGATCACTGTATCTATTATTTTATGACTGACCAGCTAGATCTACTGTCTCTATTGTATTATGACAGACCAGCTAGATCTACTGTCTCTATTATATTATGACAGACCAGCTAGATCTACTGTCTCTATTATATTATGACTGACCAGCTAGATCACTGTCTCTATTGTATTATGACAGACCAGCTAGATCTATTATATTATGACAGACCAGCTAGATCTACTGTCTCTATTATATTATGACAGACCAGCTAGATCTACTGTCTCTATTATATTATGACAGACCAGCTAGATCTACTGTCTCTATTATTTTATGACTGACCAGCTAGATCTACTGTCTCTATTGTATTATGACAGACCAGCTAGATCTACTGTCTCTATTATATTATGACAGACCAGCTAGATCTACTGTCTCTATTATATTATGACTGACCAGCTAGATCACTGTCTCTATTGTATTATGACAGACCAGCTAGATCTATTAAATTATGACAGACCAGCTAGATCTACTGTCTCTATTATATTATGACAGACCAGCTAGATCTACTGTCTCTATTATATTATGACAGACCAGCTAGATCTACTGTCTCTATTGTATTATGACAGACCAGGTATATCTACTGTGTCCATTATATTATGACTGACCAGCTAGATCTACTGTCTCTATTATATTATGGCAGACCAGCTAGATCTACTGTGTTTATTATATTATGACAGACCAGCTAGATCTACTGTCTCTATTGTATTATGACTGACCAGCTAGATCTACTGTCTCTATTATATTATGACAGACCAGCTAGATCTATTAATATATGACAGACCAGCTAGATCTACTATCTCTATTATATTATGACTGACCAGCTAGATCTACTGTCTCTATTATTTTATGACTGACCAGCTAGATCTACTGTCTCTATTGTATTATGACAGACCAGCTAGATCTACTGTCTCTATTATATTATGACAGACCAGCTAGATCTACTGTCTCTATTATATTATGACAGACCAGCTAGATCACTGTATCTATTGTATTATGACAGACCAGCTAGATCTATTAAATTATGACAGACCAGCTAGATCTACTGTCTCTATTATATTATGACAGACCAGCAAGATCTACTGTCTCTTTTATATTATGACCGACCAGCTAGATCTACTGTATCTATTTTATTATGACTGACCAGCTAGATCTACTGTCTCTATTGTATTATGACAGACCACGTAGATCTACTGTCTCCATTATATTATGACAGACCAGCTAGATCTACTGTCTCTATTATATTATGACAGACCAGCTAGATCTACTGTCTCTATTATATTATGACTGACCAGCTAGATCTATTAAATTATGACAGACCAGCTAGATCTACTGTCTCTATTATATTATGACAGACCAGCTAGATCTACTGTCTCTATTATATTATGACAGACCAGCTAGATCTACTGTCTCTATTGTATTATGACAGACCAGGTATATCTACTGTGTCCATTATATTATGACTGACCAGCTAGATCTACTGTCTCTATTATATTATGGCAGACCAGCTAGATCTACTGTGTTTATTATATTATGACAGACCAGCTAGATCTACTGTCTCTATTGTATTATGACAAACCAGGTATATCTACTGTGTCCATTATATTATGACAGACCAGCTAGATCTATTAATATATGACAGACCAGCTAGATCTACTATCTCTATTATATTATGACTGACCAGCTAGATCTACTGTCTCTATTATATTATGACAGACCAGCTAGATCACTGTATCTATTGTATTATGACAGACGAGCTAGATCTATTAATATATGACAGACCAGCTAGATCTACTATCTCTATTATATTATGACTGACCAGCTAGATCTACTGTCTCTATTGTATTATGACAGACCAGCTAGATCTACTGTCTTTATTATATTATGACAGACCAGCTAGATCTACTGTCTCTATTATATTATGACAGACCAGCTAGATCTACTGTCTCTATTATTTTATGACTGACCAGCTAGATCTACTGTCTCTATTGTATTATGACAGACCAGCTAGATCTACTGTCTCTATTATATTATGACAGACCAGCTAGATCTACTGTCTCTATTATATTATGACTGACCAGCTAGATCACTGTCTCTATTGTATTATGACAGACCAGCTAGATCTATTAAATTATGACAGACCAGCTAGATCTACTGTCTCTATTATATTATGACAGACCAGCTAGATCTACTGTCTCTATTATATTATGACAGACCAGCTAGATCTACTGTCTCTATTGTATTATGACAGACCAGGTATATCTACTGTGTCCATTATATTATGACTGACCAGCTAGATCTACTGTCTCTATTATATTATGGCAGACCAGCTAGATCTACTGTGTTTATTATATTATGACAGACCAGCTAGATCTACTGTCTCTATTGTATTATGACTGACCAGCTAGATCTACTGTCTCTATTATATTATGACAGACCAGCTAGATCACTGTATCTATTGTATTATGACAGACCAGCTAGATCTATTAAATCATGACAGACCAGCTAGGTCTACTGTCTCTATTATATTATGGCAGACCAACTAGATCTACTGTCTTTATTATATTATGACAGACCAGCTAGATCTACTGTCTCTATTGTATTATGACAGACCAGGTATATCTACTGTGTCCATTATATTATGACAGACCAGCTAGATCTACTGTCTCTATTATATTATGACAGACCAGCTAGATCTACTGTCTCTATTATATTATGGCAGACCAGCTAGATCTACTGTGTTTATTATATTATGACAGACCAGCTAGATCTATTAATATATGACAGACCAGCTAGATCTACTGTCTCTATTATATTATGACAGACCAGCTAGATCACTGTATCTATTGTATTATGACAGACCAGCTAGATCTATTAATATATGACAGACCAGCTAGATCTACTATCTCTATTATATTATGACTGACCAGCTAGATCTACTGTCTCTATTATATTATGACAGACCAGCTAGATCACTGTATCTATTGTATTATGACAGACCAGCTAGATCTATTATATTATGACAGACCAGCTAGATCTACTGTCTCTATTATATTATGACAGACCAGCTAGATCTACTGTCTCTATTATATTATGGCAGACCATCTAGATCTACCGTGTTTATTATATTATGACAGACCAGCTAGATCTACTGTCTCTATTGTATTATGACAGACCAGGTAGATCTACTGTCTCCATTATATTATGACAGACCAGCTAGATCTACTGTCTCTATTATATTATGACAGACCAGCTAGATCTACTGTCTCTATTATATTATGACTGACCAGCTAGATCACTGTCTCTATTGTATTATGACAGACCAGCTAGATCTATTAAATTATGACAGACCAGCTAGATCTACTGTCTCTATTATATTATGACAGACCAGCTAGATCTACTGTCTCTATTATATTATGACAGACCAGCTAGATCTACTGTCTCTATTGTATTATGACAGACCAGGTATATCTACTGTGTCCATTATATTATGACTGACCAGCTAGATCTACTGTCTCTATTATATTATGACAGACCAGCTAGATCTACTGTCTCTATTATATTATGACTGACCAGCTAGATCACTGTCTCTATTGTATTATGACAGACCAGCTAGATCTATTAAATTATGACAGACCAGCTAGATCTACTGTCTCTATTATGACAGACCAGCTAGATCTACTGTCTCTATTATATTATGACAGACCAGCTAGATCTACTGTCTCTATTGTATTATGACAGACCAGGTATATCTACTGTGTCCATTATATTATGACTGACCAGCTAGATCTACTGTCTCTATTATATTATGGCAGACCAGCTAGATCTACTGTGTTTATTATATTATGACAGACCAGCTAGATCTACTGTCTCTATTGTATTATGACTGACCAGCTAGATCTACTGTCTCTATTATATTATGACAGACCAGCTAGATCACTGTATCTATTGTATTATGACAGACCAGCTAGATCTATTAAATTATGACAGACCAGCTAGATCTACTGTCTCTATTGTACTATGACAGACCAGGTAGATCAACTGTCTCCATTATATTATGACAGACCAGCTAGATCTACTGGCTCTACTATATTATGACAGACCAGCTAGATCTACTGTCTCTATTATATTATGACAGACCAGCTAGATATATTAATATATGACAGACCAGCTAGATGTACTGTCTCTATTGTATTATGACAGACCAGGTAGATCTACTGTGTCCATTATATTATGACAGATCAGCTAGATCTACTGTCTCTATTATATTATGACAGACCAGCTAGATCTACTGTCTCTATTATATTATGACAGACCAGCTAGATCTACTGTCTCTATTATATTATGACAGACCAGCTAGATCTACTGTCTCTATTATATTATGACAGACCAGCTAGATCTACTGTCTCTATTATATTATGACTGACCAGCTAGATCTACTGTCTCTATTATATTATGACAGACCAGCTAGATCACTTTATCTATTATATTATGACAGACCAGCTAGATCTACTGTCTCTATTATATTATGACTGACCAGCTAGATCTACTGTCTCTATTATATTATGACAGACCAGCTAGATCACTTTATCTATTGTATTATGACAGACCAGCTAGATCTATTAAATTATGACAGACCAGCTAGATCTACTGTCTCTATTGTACTATGATAGACCAGCTAGATCTACTGTCTCTATTTTATTATGACTGACCAGCTAGATCTACTGTCTCTATTGTACTATGACAGATCAGCTAGATCTACTGTCTCTATTATATTATGACAGACCAGCTAGATCTACTGTCTCTATTATATTATGACAGACCAGCTAGATCTACTGTCTCTATTATAACATGACAGAACAGCTAGATCTACTGTCTCTATTATATTCTGACAAACCAGCTAGATCTACTGTCTCTATTGTACTATGACAGACCAGGTAGATCAACTGTCTCCATTATATTATGACAGACCAGCTAGATCTACTGTCTCTACTATATTATCACAGACCAGCTAGATCTACTGTCTCTATTATATTATGACAGACCAGCTAGATATATTAATATATGACAGACCAGCTAGATCTACTGTCTCTATTATATTATGACTGACCAGCTAGATCTACTGTCTCTATTATATTATGACAGACCAGCTAGATCACTGTATCTATTGTATTATGACAGACCAGCTAGATCTATTAAATTATGACAGACCAGCTAGATCTACTGTCTCTATTGTACTATGATAGACCAGCTAGATCTACTGTCTCTATTTTATTATGACTGACCAGCTAGATCTACTGTCTCTATTGTACTATGACAGACCAGCTAGATCTACTGTCTCTATTATAATATGACAGACCAGCTAGATCTGCTGTCTCTATTATATTCTGACAAACCAGCTAGATCTACTGTCTTTATTATATTATGACAGACCAGCTAGATCTACTGTCTCTATTATATTATGACAGACCAGCTAGATATATTAATATATGACAGACCAGCTAGATGTACTGTCTCTATTGTATTATGACAGACCAGGTAGATCTACTGTGTCCATTATATTATGACAGATCAGCTAGATCTACTGTCTCTATTATATTATGACAGACCAGCTAGATCTACTGTCTCTATTATATTATGACTGACCAGCTAGATCTACTGTCTCTATTATATTATGACAGACCAGCTAATTCGCTCTGGATAAGAGCGTCTGCTAAATGACTTAAAGTGATCTACATTACATTACATTTATCTATTGTATTATGACAGACCAGCTAGATCTACTGTCTCTATTGTACTATGATAGACCAGCTAGATCTACTGTCTCTATTTTATTATGACTGACCAGCTAGATCTACTGTCTCTATTGTACTATGACAGACCAGCTAGATCTACTGTCTCTATTATATTATGACAGACCGGCTAGATCTACTGTCTCTATTATATTATGACAGACCTGCTAGATCTACTGTCTCTATTATAACATGACAGACCAGCTAGATCTACTGTCTCTATTATATTATGACAGACCAGCTAGATCTACTGTCTTTATTATATTATGACAGACCAGCAAGATCTACTGTCTCTATTGTACTATGATAGACCAGCTAGATCTACTGTCTCTATTTTATTATGACTGACCAGCTAGATCTACTGTCTCTATTGTACTATGACAGACCAGCTAGATCTACTGTCTCTATTATATTATGACAGACCAGCTAGATCACTGTATTTATTGTATTATGACAGACCAGCTAGATCTATTAAATTATGGCAGACCAGCTAGATCTACTGTCTCTATTATATTATGACAGACCAGCTAGATCTACTGTCTCTATTGTATTATGACAGACCAGGTAGATCTACTGTGTCCATTATATTATGACAGATCAGCTAGATCTACTGTCTCTATTATATTATGACAGACCAGCTAGATCTACTGTCTCTATTAAATTATGACAGACCAGCTAGATCTACTGTCTCTATTATATTATGACAGACCAGCTAGATCACTGTATCTATTGTATTATGACAGACCAGCTAGATCTACTGTCTTTATTATATTATGACAGACCAGCTAGATCTACTGTCTCTATTATATTATGACAGACCAGCTAGATCTACTGTCTCTATTATTTTATGACTGACCAGCTAGATCTACTGTCTCTATTGTATTATGACAGACCAGCTAGATCTACTGTCTCTATTATATTATGACAGACCAGCTAGATCTACTGTCTCTATTATATTATGACTGACCAGCTAGATCACTGTCTCTATTGTATTATGACAGACCAGCTAGATCTATTAAATTATGACAGACCAGCTAGATCTACTGTCTCTATTATATTATGACAGACCAGCTAGATCTACTGTCTCTATTATATTATGACAGACCAGCTAGATCTACTGTCTCTATTGTATTATGACAGACCAGGTATATCTACTGTGTCCATTATATTATGACTGACCAGCTAGATCTACTGTCTCTATTATATTATGGCAGACCAGCTAGATCTACTGTGTTTATTATATTATGACAGACCAGCTAGATCTACTGTCTCTATTGTATTATGACTGACCAGCTAGATCTACTGTCTCTATTATATTATGACAGACCAGCTAGATCACTGTATCTATTGTATTATGACAGACCAGCTAGATCTATTAAATCATGACAGACCAGCTAGGTCTACTGTCTCTATTATATTATGGCAGACCAACTAGATCTACTGTCTTTATTATATTATGACAGACCAGCTAGATCTACTGTCTCTATTGTATTATGACAGACCAGGTATATCTACTGTGTCCATTATATTATGACAGACCAGCTAGATCTACTGTCTCTATTATATTATGACAGACCAGCTAGATCTACTGTCTCTATTATATTATGGCAGACCAGCTAGATCTACTGTGTTTATTATATTATGACAGACCAGCTAGATCTATTAATATATGACAGACCAGCTAGATCTACTGTCTCTATTATATTATGACAGACCAGCTAGATCACTGTATCTATTGTATTATGACAGACCAGCTAGATCTATTAATATATGACAGACCAGCTAGATCTACTATCTCTATTATATTATGACTGACCAGCTAGATCTACTGTCTCTATTATATTATGACAGACCAGCTAGATCACTGTATCTATTGTATTATGACAGACCAGCTAGATCTATTATATTATGACAGACCAGCTAGATCTACTGTCTCTATTATATTATGACAGACCAGCTAGATCTACTGTCTCTATTATATTATGGCAGACCATCTAGATCTACCGTGTTTATTATATTATGACAGACCAGCTAGATCTACTGTCTCTATTGTATTATGACAGACCAGGTAGATCTACTGTCTCCATTATATTATGACAGACCAGCTAGATCTACTGTCTCTATTATATTATGACAGACCAGCTAGATCTACTGTCTCTATTATATTATGACTGACCAGCTAGATCACTGTCTCTATTGTATTATGACAGACCAGCTAGATCTATTAAATTATGACAGACCAGCTAGATCTACTGTCTCTATTATATTATGACAGACCAGCTAGATCTACTGTCTCTATTATATTATGACAGACCAGCTAGATCTACTGTCTCTATTGTATTATGACAGACCAGGTATATCTACTGTGTCCATTATATTATGACTGACCAGCTAGATCTACTGTCTCTATTATATTATGACAGACCAGCTAGATCTACTGTCTCTATTATATTATGACTGACCAGCTAGATCACTGTCTCTATTGTATTATGACAGACCAGCTAGATCTATTAAATTATGACAGACCAGCTAGATCTACTGTCTCTATTGTACTATGACAGACCAGGTAGATCAACTGTCTCCATTATATTATGACAGACCAGCTAGATCTACTGGCTCTACTATATTATGACAGACCAGCTAGATCTACTGTCTCTATTATATTATGACAGACCAGCTAGATATATTAATATATGACAGACCAGCTAGATGTACTGTCTCTATTGTATTATGACAGACCAGGTAGATCTACTGTGTCCATTATATTATGACAGATCAGCTAGATCTACTGTCTCTATTATATTATGACAGACCAGCTAGATCTACTGTCTCTATTATATTATGACAGACCAGCTAGATCTACTGTCTCTATTATATTATGACAGACCAGCTAGATCTACTGTCTCTATTATATTATGACAGACCAGCTAGATCTACTGTCTCTATTATATTATGACTGACCAGCTAGATCTACTGTCTCTATTATATTATGACAGACCAGCTAGATCACTTTATCTATTATATTATGACAGACCAGCTAGATCTACTGTCTCTATTATATTATGACAGACCAGCTAGATCACTTTATCTATTGTATTATGACAGACCAGCTAGATCTATTAAATTATGACAGACCAGCTAGATCTACTGTCTCTATTGTACTATGATAGACCAGCTAGATCTACTGTCTCTATTTTATTATGACTGACCAGCTAGATCTACTGTCTCTATTGTACTATGACAGACCAGCTAGATCTACTGTCTCTATTATATTATGACAGACCAGCTAGATCTACTGTCTCTATTATATTATGACAGACCAGCTAGATCTACTGTCTCTATTATAACATGACAGAACAGCTAGATCTACTGTCTCTATTATATTCTGACAAACCAGCTAGATCTACTGTCTCTATTGTACTATGACAGACCAGGTAGATCAACTGTCTCCATTATATTATGACAGACCAGCTAGATCTACTGTCTCTACTATATTATCACAGACCAGCTAGATCTACTGTCTCTATTATATTATGACAGACCAGCTAGATCTATTGATTTATGACAGACCAGCTAGATCTACTGTCTCTATTATATTATGACTTACCAGCTAGATCTACTGTCTTTATTATATTATGACAGACCAGCTAGATCTACTGTCTCTATGATATTATGACTGACCAGCTAGATCTACTGTCTCTATTATATTATGACAGACCAGCTAGATCACTGTATCTATTGTATTATGACAGACCAGCTAGATCTATTAAATTATGACAGACCAGCTAGATCTACTGTCTCTATTGTACTATGATAGACCAGCTAGATCTACTGTCTCTATTTTATTATGACTGACCAGCTAGATCTACTGTCTCTATTGTACTATGACAGACCAGCTAGATCTACTGTCTCTATTATATTATGACTGACCAGCTAGATCTACTGTCTCTATTATATTATGACAGACCAGCTAGATCACTGTATCTATTGTATTATGACAGACCAGCTAGATCTATTAAATTATGACAGACCAGCTAGATCTACTGTCTCTATTGTACTATGATAGACCAGCTAGATCTACTGTCTCTATTTTATTATGACTGACCAGCTAGATCTACTGTCTCTATTATATTATGACAGACCAGCTAGATCACTGTATCTATTGTATTATGACAGACCAGCTAGATCTATTAAATTATGACAGACCAGCTAGATCTACTGTCTCTATTATATTTTGACAGACCAGCTAGATCTACTGTCTTTATTATATTATGACAGACCAGCTAGATCTACTGTCTCTATTGTATTATGACAGACCAGGTATATCTACTGTGTCCATTATATTATGACAGACCAGCTAGATCTACTGTCTCTATTATATTATGACAGACCAGCTAGATCTACTGTCTCTATTATATTATGGCAGACCAGCTAGATCTACTGTGTTTATTATATTATGACAGACCAGCTAGATCTATTAATATATGACAGACCAGCTAGATCTACTGTCTCTATTATATTATGACAGACCAGCTAGATCACTGTATCTATTGTATTATGACAGACCAGCTAGATCTATTAATATATGACAGACCAGCTAGATCTACTATCTCTATTATATTATGACTGACCAGCTAGATCTACTGTCTCTATTATATTATGACAGACCAGCTAGATCACTGTATCTATTGTATTATGACAGACCAGCTAGATCTATTATATTATGACAGACCAGCTAGATCTACTGTCTCTATTATATTATGACAGACCAGCTAGATCTACTGTCTCTATTATATTATGGCAGACCATCTAGATCTACCGTGTTTATTATATTATGACAGACCAGCTAGATCTACTGTCTCTATTGTATTATGACAGACCAGGTAGATCTACTGTCTCCATTATATTATGACAGACCAGCTAGATCTACTGTCTCTATTATATTATGACAGACCAGCTAGATCTACTGTCTCTATTATATTATGACTGACCAGCTAGATCACTGTCTCTATTGTATTATGACAGACCAGCTAGATCTATTAAATTATGACAGACCAGCTAGATCTACTGTCTCTATTATATTATGACAGACCAGCTAGATCTACTGTCTCTATTATATTATGACAGACCAGCTAGATCTACTGTCTCTATTGTATTATGACAGACCAGGTATATCTACTGTGTCCATTATATTATGACTGACCAGCTAGATCTACTGTCTCTATTATATTATGACAGACCAGCTAGATCTACTGTCTCTATTATATTATGACTGACCAGCTAGATCACTGTCTCTATTGTATTATGACAGACCAGCTAGATCTATTAAATTATGACAGACCAGCTAGATCTACTGTCTCTATTGTACTATGACAGACCAGGTAGATCAACTGTCTCCATTATATTATGACAGACCAGCTAGATCTACTGGCTCTACTATATTATGACAGACCAGCTAGATCTACTGTCTCTATTATATTATGACAGACCAGCTAGATATATTAATATATGACAGACCAGCTAGATGTACTGTCTCTATTGTATTATGACAGACCAGGTAGATCTACTGTGTCCATTATATTATGACAGATCAGCTAGATCTACTGTCTCTATTATATTATGACAGACCAGCTAGATCTACTGTCTCTATTATATTATGACAGACCAGCTAGATCTACTGTCTCTATTATATTATGACAGACCAGCTAGATCTACTGTCTCTATTATATTATGACAGACCAGCTAGATCTACTGTCTCTATTATATTATGACTGACCAGCTAGATCTACTGTCTCTATTATATTATGACAGACCAGCTAGATCACTTTATCTATTATATTATGACAGACCAGCTAGATCTACTGTCTCTATTATATTATGACAGACCAGCTAGATCACTTTATCTATTGTATTATGACAGACCAGCTAGATCTATTAAATTATGACAGACCAGCTAGATCTACTGTCTCTATTGTACTATGATAGACCAGCTAGATCTACTGTCTCTATTTTATTATGACTGACCAGCTAGATCTACTGTCTCTATTGTACTATGACAGACCAGCTAGATCTACTGTCTCTATTATATTATGACAGACCAGCTAGATCTACTGTCTCTATTATATTATGACAGACCAGCTAGATCTACTGTCTCTATTATAACATGACAGAACAGCTAGATCTACTGTCTCTATTATATTCTGACAAACCAGCTAGATCTACTGTCTCTATTGTACTATGACAGACCAGGTAGATCAACTGTCTCCATTATATTATGACAGACCAGCTAGATCTACTGTCTCTACTATATTATCACAGACCAGCTAGATCTACTGTCTCTATTATATTATGACAGACCAGCTAGATCTATTGATTTATGACAGACCAGCTAGATCTACTGTCTCTATTATATTATGACTTACCAGCTAGATCTACTGTCTTTATTATATTATGACAGACCAGCTAGATCTGCTGTCTCTATTATATTATGACTGACCAGCTAGATCTACTGTCTCTATTATATTATGACAGACCAGCTAGATCACTGTATCTATTGTATTATGACAGACCAGCTAGATCTATTAAATTATGACAGACCAGCTAGATCTACTGTCTCTATTGTACTATGACAGACCAGCTAGATCTACTGTCTCTATTTTATTATGACTGACCAGCTAGATCGACTGTCTCTATTGTACTATGACAGACCAGCTACATCTACTGTCTCTATTATAATATGACAGACCAGCTAGATCTACTGTCTCTATTATATTATGACAGACCAGCTAGATCACTGTATCTATTGTATTATGACAGACCAGCTAGATCTATTAAATTATGACAGACCAGCTAGATCTACTGTCTCTATTGTACTATGATAGACCAGCTAGATCTACTGTCTCTATTTTATTATGACTGACCAGCTAGATCTACTGTCTCTATTGTACTATGACAGACCAGCTAGATCTACTGTCTCTATTATAATATGACAGACCAGCTAGATCTACTGTCTCTATTATATTATGACAGACCAGCTAGATCTACTGTCTCTATTATATTATGACAGACCAGCTAATTCGCTCTGGATAAGAGCGTCTGCTAAATGACTTAAAGTGATCTACATTACATTACATTTATCTATTGTATTATGACAGACCAGCTAGATCTACTGTCTCTATTGTACTATGATAGACCAGCTAGATCTACTGTCTCTATTTTATTATGACTGACCAGCTAGATCTACTGTCTCTATTGTACTATGACAGACCAGCTAGATCTACTGTCTCTATTATAATATGACAGACCAGCTAGATCTGCTGTCTCTATTATATTCTGACAAACCAGCTAGATCTACTGTCTCTATTATATTATGGCAGACCAGCTAGATCTACTGTCTTTATTATATTATGACAGACCAGCTAGATCTACTGTCTCTATTGTATTATGACAGACCAGGTATATCTACTGTGTCCATTATATTATGACAGACCAGCTAGATCTACTGTCTATATTATATTATGACAGACCAGCTAGATCTACTGTCTCTATTATATTATGACAGACCAGCTAGATCTACTGTCTCTATTATATTATGACTGACCAGCTAGATCTACTGTCTCTATTATATTATGACAGACCAGCTAATTCGCTCTGGATAAGAGCGTCTGCTAAATGACTTAAAGTGATCTACATTACATTACATTTATCTATTGTATTATGACAGACCAGCTAGATCTACTGTCTCTATTGTACTATGATAGACCAGCTAGATCTACTGTCTCTATTTTATTATGACTGACCAGCTAGATCTACTGTCTCTATTGTACTATGACAGACCAGCTAGATCTACTGTCTCTATTATATTATGACAGACCGGCTAGATCTACTGTCTCTATTATATTATGACAGACCTGCTAGATCTACTGTCTCTATTATAACATGACAGACCAGCTAGATCTACTGTCTCTATTATATTATGACAGACCAGCTAGATCTACTGTCTTTATTATATTATGACAGACCAGCAAGATCTACTGTCTCTATTGTACTATGATAGACCAGCTAGATCTACTGTCTCTATTTTATTATGACTGACCAGCTAGATCTACTGTCTCTATTGTACTATGACAGACCAGCTAGATCTACTGTCTCTATTATATTATGACAGACCAGCTAGATCACTGTATTTATTGTATTATGACAGACCAGCTAGATCTATTAAATTATGGCAGACCAGCTAGATCTACTGTCTCTATTATATTATGACAGACCAGCTAGATCTACTGTCTCTATTGTATTATGACAGACCAGGTAGATCTACTGTGTCCATTATATTATGACAGATCAGCTAGATCTACTGTCTCTATTATATTATGACAGACCAGCTAGATCTACTGTCTCTATTAAATTATGACAGACCAGCTAGATCTACTGTCTCTATTATATTATGACAGACCAGCTAGATCACTGTATCTATTGTATTATGACAGACCAGCTAGATCTATTAAATTATGACAGACCAGCTAGATCTACTGTCTCTATTGTACTATGATAGACCAGCTAGATCTACTGTCTCTATTTTATTATGACTGACCAGCTAGATCTACTGTCTCTATTGTACTATGACAGACAAGCTAGATCTACTGTCTCTATTATAATATGACAGACCAGCTAGATCTGCTGTCTCTATTATATTCTGACAAACCAGCTAGATCTACTGTCTGTATTATAATATTACAGACCAGCAAGATCTACTGTCTCTTTTATATTATGACAGACCAGCTAGATCTACTGTCTCTATTTTATTATGACAGACCAGCTAGATCTACTGTCTCTTTTATATTATGACAGACCAGCTAGATCACTGTATCTATTG